>NC_091189.1:39713732-40070170 GCF_040958095.1 Procambarus clarkii
GTGTTCAGGGATGGCAGGTCCTGCTTCACAGGATTAATTGAAGTCTGTGACCAGGCAACAAAAATCAGGCAAGAAAGAGAGGGCTAGGCAGAGTGTGGATATTTTTTGGATTGATAGAAAGCCTTGGACTCAGTACCACATTAGAGACTAGTGCAAAAAGCTTGAGATGCAGGCAAGAGTGAAAGGGAAGGTACTCCACTGGATAAGGGAGTACCTAAATAACAGAAGGCAGCGAGTCACTGTGAGGGAGTGAGGTTTCTGAGTGACGAGGGGTCACCAGTGGAGTCCCGCAGGGGTCAGTCCTTGGACCTATACTGTTTCTGATATATGTAAATGATCTCGTTCCTCTCAATGTTTGTTGATGATACAAAAATTATGAGGAGGATTAAGACAGAGAAAGATTATATGAGGCTACAAGATGACCTAGACAAACTGAAGGAATGGTCCAACAAATGGCTGCTAAAGTTGAACCCAAGTAAATGTAAGGTAATGAAACTAGGTGGAGGAAATAGGTCAGACACTGATACCGAATGGGAGATGAAGTCCTTGATGAAACGGACAGAGAGAAAGATCTAGGAGTTGATATCACGCCAAACATATCTCCTAAAGCCCACATAAAAAGAATAACATCGGCGGCGTATGCGAGGCTGGCTAACATTATAACTACCTTCAGAAACCCGTGTAAGGAATCTTTCAGAACCTTGCATACCACGTATGTAAGGCAAATCCTAGAGTATACGGCCCCAGCATGGAGCCCGTACCTTGTCAAGCACAAGACTAAATTGCAAAAAATTCAGAGGTATGCCACTGAGCTAGTTCCAGAACTAAGAGGCATGAGTTACGAGGAAAGGCTAAGGGAACTGCACCTCACGTCGCTGGAAGACAGAAGAGCTCGGGGAGACATGATCATCACATACAAAATTCTCAGGGGAATTGACAGGGTAGACTAGGATGGATTATTTAACACTGGGGGGGGGGGGGTTACGGGAACAAGGGGACACAGGTGGAATCTGAGTACCCAAATGAGTCACAGGGACGTTAGAAACAACTTTTACAGTGTCAGAGTAGTTAGTAAATGCATTAGGTAGTGATGTGGTGGAGGCTGACTTCATACATAGTTTCAAGTGTAGATATGATAGAGCCCAGTAGGCTCAGGAACCTGTACCTGTTGATTGACAGTTGAGAAGCGGGACCAAAGAGCCGAAGCTTAATCCCCCCAAGCAAAGTGAGTACAGCTAGGTGAGTACATAGACGAGCCAATAAGAAGATGTGACTTAACAAGACACAAGACAATTATCACAATGAGAATAATGACATAAACTTGTCACCAAGACAACCACTAATTACACCACTTACACCACCCTAGTAATCAATCTCTCTCAACACCTCCTGTAATATGTGTTAACAATCCTATGTCTTAAAATGTGTATATATTTCATATATATTGTTGACACACACACACACACACGTCGGTCACTCGGTCACTCACTAGTAACACCACACTTGGAAGGTTACAGCTGTCACTCACTGACACATGAACACTTTCACAACCTCACTGGCTCCTAAGACCCAATAAGACCAGAGTATTACTTTACCAGAGTAAACTCTCACAAGTCAAGGCTGGCCTCGGGCCGGACTTGGGGAGTAGAAAACTCCCAGAACCTCATCAAGCAGGCGTCAAGCAGGTATTAAACCCCGCACTTCTCAACCCACAGGTGGCGCGTTTCCTGCACACTGCCCGCACTTCTCCAGTTGTGTGTGGCGCGGCTATGGACGCCCGCCCACACTGCCTCAGGTGAGGGCGGTAGTTCACACCCTCTTCTCTTCCACACGCTATGGCGACACACGACTTGTTCGTGTTCGCTACTGAACTATTAACACTTGATTGTTCCTTAAGATGTTCACTGCTAGATGGACAATCACTTCTCTCTCAGACTCACACACATGACTGGGTCTTACCGCTGAGTTACAATACGAGGACCCGTGATCCTCTTCGTCTCTTCCTGCACAGTTTACTCAACACTCTTCCCTGAGTGATGCACGCCAGGCCTTACTTAAGTGACCTTCACACTGCTCACACTTTGCGGTCCACACACGTGGTCTTGGCGTGTCCTCCACCCTCCTTTTTCGTCGTAAATTCCTTCTTCCAGTATGATGTAAGGTCCTCTTGGCACCAGCAATTACCCAGTGTCCCAGTCCCTGTACCCTGTCCAATTATTATTCCAGGTTCTGGAATAATTATGGTAATTGATGATGAAGATTAAGCCATACAGGAGGTGGCAAGGGCATGAATAGCCCGTAAGTGGTAGATTTTTATTTTTATTTTTATTTTTAATAAATGTGTGTGCGACCTCAGTGTTCTCAGACCGTATATAATCGTCAGGCCACTATCGTGGGGGAGGATACTGCTTCACAGTCTTTATGAGGGTGTCCAGCTGCTGGACACCTTTGTTGACCAGGAGAGTGGCAGTGTTGATGGCTTCAGGGTGGCCACTGCATGATTCAGGAACTCTTAAAGCTCTTCTAAGGTCATTGGTTGCTTCATATTCCAGAAGATAGTAAAGTAATGGCTTTTCTGTGACAGTTTGGCAGAAGATGCATTCCCTCTGTCGGGGTTCACCAATCTCCCAGTTGCATCTGTAACCTAGACGTAGTCTATATAACCTAACTGCTATTTCCCTGTGGATTCCTTGTGGGATATTTAACCTTTCTAACTCGGTGGCCTGAAGATACCATATTGCAGAGGGCGAACCTTCAGCTACTCTGGTGTAGGTCGGCTTTGTTGAGGTGTGAGAGTTTTTAGGTGATGGTGTTTTTATGTTCTCTAGGCTGGGTTGAATTGTTTTATGTATCACGGATGACGAGACGCTAATTTAGCAATTTCATCGGCTTTCTCATTTAATGGGATTCCAACATGTGATGTGATCCAGTTTAGGGTGATGTTGAGTGTTGTGCCTTTAGCTACTGGTCCTAGATACAAAATGGTGGTAATTATTGTCATGTCTTTTCACTGCATTTTTTCTAATATTTGAAGTGCAGCCTTTGAGTCTGTGTATGATTGCATTTTCAATGTTTTGTGCAATCACATATGCGAATGTTTGTTGTATGGCAAACAGCTCAGTTTGTGTTGATGATATTTAGGGATTTGGGTTGTGCCCGCAAGTCGACTATTTCCTAAACTACATGAACTCCAGTACGCTAATCCCCACAACACCAAGCCCACCCGATAATAACATCCGCTATTACCTTGTATCACTTATGGACTAACATAACAGCTCCCCCTTGCATCTGGTATAATCACTGACAGAACAACTGACCACTATCCTACCTTCCTCGTAGTGAACATGGACATAACACCACCAGCTAACAACAAACTTACCTTTAGGTTACACAGTGAAGCAGCAATAGGCAACCTCACAAATGCACTCCGCAATATAAACTGGGAATCTGAATTCAATAATACTCAGGATATAAATTCATTAATTAACCTCTTCCATTCCAAAACTCTAAGCCTTTACAACACTCATTGTCCTCTCCTCTCCAAGCAAGTAAAAGACAAAAGGTTAAACAATCCCTGGCTCACAAATGGCATACTCAAAGCAATCGACAAGAAACAGAAATATGAAAAAAATTTAGGATTGGCCAAGTTACAAAGAAAGTAGTTAAGAGGTACTCGTCAGTGCTTACCAGTATAATAAGAAGATAAAAACTTTCCTATTATGAGAATAGATTCAAAGAAGCAAATGGCAACATGAAAAGCACATGGAGAGCCATCACTAACATCGTAGGAGCTTAACAACATTCACATAACAAGATAAAAATCTTCAAGGATGGTTATACACCTGAAACAGATCTTGAAACGGCACCTGAATTTAATAGCTTCTTTTCATCGGTTGGTGCTAACCTTGTCAGTAAAATCCCGCAGACTCAGACACATGTTACCACATATCTCTCAGGCAGCTATCCAAACTCTCTTCTCCTCTCACCAGTCAGCCCGACAGATGTTGTGTCCATCATACACTCGCTAAAAACCAAAGTTGGGAACATTAGTGAAATCCCATCCATTGTATACAAGAGCGCCTCCCACGCCCTTGCGCCACCAAATATATAGCTCTGCTGTTCAACAAATCTCTAGGGTCATACCTTCCTTGATATCTTTAAAAAAGCAAGAGTAACGCCTGTTCATAAAGTAGGCAATCCGGCAGACATAAACAATTATAGACCAATATCAAATCTACCCATACTATCAAAAATATTTGAAAAAATTATCTACAAACAGCTTTACTCCTATCTCGTAGAATTCGACATACTCAGCCCCTGTCAGTTTGGCTTCCAGTCCCCAAAAAGTACCAATGATGCAATTATTAGTCTCCTTAATGTAATCTACTCAGTCCTTGAGTTTCCGATTGGCCTCTTCATTGACCTGAGAAAGGCCTTTGATACTGTTAACCATAACTACCTCTTACTTAAACTCCTCCATTATGGAATCCGAGGCCTTGCCCTTGACTATATCCGATCCTATCTTAGTGACAGACACCAATATGTGGCCATCAATGATATAACCTCTCCTACTCTACCATTAACCGTAGGAGTGCCACAGGGCATCATCTTGGGACCTCTCCTACTTCTTATATATATATCAATGATCTGCCTAATGTCTCTAACATTCTTACGCCTATATTACTTGCTGATGATACTACCCTCATCTACTCAGACCTCAACCCACATACACTAAATAATGTTGTAAACAATGAACTAAAAAAAGTTCACTTATGGATGTCAACCAACAAACTCACACTAAACATCACACTAGACAAGAGACTCAACTTCAGCACCCACATACAAAATATTATGTAACCTACTCTGCTCTCCTCTTACTATACTACGCACTAATCTATCCCTATCTTACATATGGTATATTTGCATGGGGCTGAACCTCTGTAAACTACCTCAAATCCATCATAACCCAGCAAAAGTCTGCTATCAAAACAATACCAAACTCGGTTTGTGGACAACACTCAGCCCCCTGTTTAAATCCCTAAACATGCTAAACATGTATGCTATTACTCTCACTCCACACATTCTCTTGTGCTAGTTACATTTACAAAACCCTGTTCTTAAGTGCAAACCCTGTTCTGAAACTCTTCTTGGACAGGTGTAATAGAACACATAATCACCACACCAGAAATAAATATCTCTGATATCCCAAGAGTCAAACTTAATCTGTGTAAACACACTATGCAAATAAAGGGTCCTGGTCTATGGAACTCACTCCCTAACGAATTAAATACTGTCAAACTTTTGCCTTATTCAAAAATGAAGCCAAAAAGTACCTAATCTCATCTTCATAGTTTCCTACCTAGTGCTTGAAACTCGCACTGTATCTAGTGCTACCCAATTCCCCAATGTATGTGCCAATGCCATACAACTTTACCATTGTAATCAATGCTGTTATCTAATATCATGTTAAACACACAGTTTGCTGCATTATATCTTGCAATAATCCTCAAATTATGCTAAGATGTACTTGTGGATAACCCTTAAATTTACTGTAATGTACCTATTTTTTTCTGTCAAATTTCTTATACAATGTATTTTTTATACTTTCTTACATTGCATTTTTATACCTTCTTACAATGTACCTGTAAACATTTTTTTTTTGCTAGAAACTACCTTCTTAAAATTATATGTTAAATTAAGGATCTGCCCGAAACGCTATGCGTGCAAGTGGCTTTACAAGAATGTAAAACTTCACGTCTCTGTACTCTCATAAACCCAATGTACCTTCTTGTATACAAATAAATAAATAAATATAAATAAAAATAAATAAATAAATACTGGTCCTCCCAGTCTTCAATATGCCTGTACGCTGGCCGTGCAAAGAGCAACGCCAGCACTCTCATATTCTGTGTCCACCGAGCCGTCTGTGAAGATGTGGGTGGCTCCTGCTATGCTGCTCATTTGCTTTTATATTATGCGCCTTGGGATTGTTGGATCATAGGCAGCCTTATTCATCGGAAAACGTTCTATTACTATTTTGAAGGTAGGCTCCTCCCACGGTGGGGAGCAGGTGTAATATGAGTGGTTGATCACCCTCTCTATCAAGATCATGCTTTTTAAGAACGTATGCGTGATTTTCGGTCTTGAATTTCCCCCATAAGAACTCCTTAACGCCAAATAAGTGATTTTGAAAACAAACAAAAATTGACCATAGAGTTTATTGTCAGTAAGAAGGGAGCGGACTTTGCCCCTGAATTTTTTCTATAAGATTTTCTTAACAAACTTCTATGAACTCTGAAATTATTTTCAATTTCTGCCATAAGATTCTTATAAGGAAACCCGACAGTCTAAACGCGAATTTAAAAAAAAGTCGTGTTTGGACTGTACTCCCTACTACTACACTACTCAAACTGACGTCATAGTGCTCCAGGAGACACTGGTGGGTGATGACTTCAACCCAAAGTTCAACAGTTATCAGAAGTTTTGCCTGCCCTCTGGGGACAGGAAACGGGGTCTTATTACCTATGTCAGCAACAACATTCCCGCACAGATTATTGATGACCTCCACATGGGGGAGGTCATCAATAATTCAGCAGCCAGCACATCTGCTCGTTCATTCCCACATATTCCAACATGGGAGGGATCCACAGAAACTTGATGACTCTTCGATGTACGATGAAAGTACCGGAGACATCCCACTGAAAGTAGCCAAGAGTTGTTTAAAACTGTGTGTCAAGTAGCCAGGGAAGAGAAGATTAAAGAGCGGGAAAGACAATAGCTTGAGTTCACTAGCTCTATTGGACGGGAAACATCTGCAAGACAAGTGTGGGCAAAAATTCAGATAGCTAAGGGGGGCAGAGCCCGGCCTGCGGCTCACAAAGACCCCCAGAGTAAGGCTGAGGAACTAATTCACAAGTGGAGTGATGCAGCATCCTCCTCCTCCCTCCCTGCATAAGTAAGCAGGGAACAGCTCCTGCGACATGATGACAGAAGAATTAGGATAACAAGAGCACTGTCTAGTGATGACGAATATGGGGAACCAATCACAGCCCAGGAAGTAACGGGGGCTATGAAAAAGGGTAAAATTACTGCACCTGGTGAAGATGGCGTCACCTACGACATACTCAATGCACTGTGTGAAGTGTCTGGGAATCCACTACTCCACCTGTTTAACAAGTCATTCCTAAGTGGAGTGTTGCCCACACAATGGAAATACGCAATAATTGTTCCCATATCGAAGCTCAATGACCCTGGTAATTACAGACTTATCAGTCTCGTGTCATGCACTTGCAAGATGCTTGAAAGGATCATCCTAAACCGACTGTTGCACAAAATAGGCAGGTTAGGGGAGGGGGTCAATGGATTTGTTAAAGGACGGAGCACAGCAAATTGTATAGTTAATTACTTGGCTAATGACACGGCTAGGTACTCTGTATTTGTTGACATCAAAGGAGCCTTCGACAAAGCGCAGGGGATTGCGATCCTGGACGAGCTTGCATGCATGGGTGTCAAGGGGAGACTCATGAAATGGATTGAAGACTACCTCACAGGAAGGAAAGCCAAGATCTGCTTCAATGGAGCAGTCTCAAGAACAATGAATATGGAACTCGGTACTCTCCAAGGAGGAGTCTTAAGCCCTACACTATTCAATGTACTTATGAACGCCATTGAAAATATTGATTTTCCGGAAGAAACACAACAAATCGAATATGTAGATGATGTCTTAATGCAAGCTCCCACCTTGGGAAAATTAAACAGTCCATTTGAAGGAAATGTGTTGAGCTCGGTTTCACTCTTCTCAAACAAGACAAAAGCATACTCTCAACACAAGCTTGGAAAATGAAGAAATACAAATTAATGGTGTAACACTTGAATGGGTTGACCACTATCGGTACCTTGGCGTCACTGTCGACAACAACAAGGGAAAGAAAGAGGAGCTCAATCAACTCATAGGAACATGCAAAAGTCGACTCAGGGCACTGAAAGCTATGACCTGGAATGGACATGGAGCCTCTATTGCCGTACTTAAAATGATGTACACAGCCTATGTGCGCTCCGTCATAGACTATGCCGCACCAGTTCTGTGCACTTATTCCGAAAGCGATATGAAAAACTTGAAAGCATACAAAATGAAGCCATGACAATCATTCTTGGAGTCCCAAGAACTGCCAAAACGTCTAATCCACGTGAGTTGTCCCTCCCCAGTGTTAAAAGCCGAATTCAGGAGCTGAATGCTAAGCTTGCTATTAAGATAGCCAGAGATCCCCATTACAATGATGTTGCCAAGAAAACACTGAGCTCTGTGCCACTTTTAGGGGGAAACAGGAGAAGAAAAAAATGGCATCACAGAGCAGTCTGCTACCTGGAAGAGCTTCACCTGCTTGAGCAAGCCCGTGAGCTCCTGCCTGTAGAGAGGTTACCTCCCTGGGAGGATGACTCATGCAAGATCATCATCAATGAAATGGCAACGAAAACGTCCAACATGATACCACAAGAAATGAGGCACAAGTATCTCGGGGGAATTTATAAAGAAGCCGGAGATGAACTAGATCAAATCTACACTGACGGGTCATCTAATCCTGTCAATGGCAGGGCTGGTGCAGCATACACGGTAATAAGGAATAATAACTTACAACGCGGAAATGAAGGAAAAGCCCGTATTAAGAACTATGTTTCTTCAACACAAACGGAGTTAACTGCTATTGTTATGGCGTTAATATTCCTTGAACGAAGCACTAACAGCACAGTGATCTGCACTGACTAAAGCAGCGCTACGAAGCCTTACTAAAAATCGAGCAGAAAATCTTGCGATAGTCGCTGAGATCAAGAGATCGCCTTGGGCCAGGTTGCCTCGGGGCAATTTAATGGCTTACGTGTTGAAAGTCATATTGAGATGTCTCGGTTGATTTGATGAAACAGATCTGATGATTCGTTTTAATGCAAAGGAACTAACATTACGATGTCTAAATATAAATAGCTGTAAGAAAATATGAACGAACGATATCAAGATAACGATGAAGGACTGTGAGGTAGGGGTGTTTAAGGTAACAGGTAGAGAGAGGGTATGGGGGAGAGGCTGACCTGATATTACAATGGGGTAGACTCGGCGGCAGCGTCTGGCAGGGGGGTGGGGGAGGGAGGCAGGTGCAGGTAGGAACAGGTGACGTGGGGGAGGGAGGGAGGGGTAGGCCGGGTAATGGCGTCTCACGTAGCCGGGTAATGCTACATTTTTAGTTACTTATATATACATATACTAGTTTCTAAGTAAGATTTCTACTTAAAAGTATAGTCTAAAAATATCTGTTTATGACCGCAGAGTTAATCCTCGGTAAGATGGGCGCGGACATAATTTACCCCCGCTTTTTATGACAATGTTGTAAAATCCGCAAGACCCAAACCAGTGAGGAAGGGACAGAGGTGGTTCACTGACTCACGCCTTATGCCCCTGCATGACAGAGTTCTATTCCTAGCTGAGCAGTATAAAACACATAAAACAGCTGACACCCTCAACATATTTCTTAAAGCCAGCCGAGAGTTTAGAGAGCTAAAGGAACAGGTGTATAACCAGCACTGGGAACAGTTTCTGCAAGGCATCAATCACGCAACATCCTCATCCCAAATGTGGAATAAAATTAAAAAGATTTCTCGTCCTAGCAGTCGTCAACTTGATCACCATTCACCTGTAGACTATGCCGACATGCTGCTTCAACAATATGCAAGCACTGCTAGTATAAGCAGCCTGCCCCTAGATGTGCAAAACTATCTGGCTAGTACTAAAATAAATCGTAACTTCAATATTGAAATTGCCTGTAGTGAAATAGGGCCTGATGATAACTATGGCATAACCCCCTTTGAAATTAAAAATGCACTCAAGAAAGGTAAGGCTACCTCTCCTGGAGAGGATGGCATCACATACAACACCATGAGAGTACTTGCTGAGCTGCCAAATAGCCCTTTGCTAGAATTGTTTAATCAAAGTCTAAGGCAGGGTGTTTTACCTGACCGCTGGACACAGGGACTCATAATACCCATACCCAAGCCTAATTCACAAAAATTTAGACCCATTTCTCTGACGTCGTGCATGTGCAAAGTTCTTGAGAGAATTATTCTCGACAGACTAATGTTTCAAATCAAGCCCCACCTTGCCCCTAACCTGTATGGTTTCCTTCCTGGAAGAAGCACACAAACTTGCTTTGCTGAGTATTTTATCAGAGGGGGACCAAACTCTCAGGCGGCATTTATTGATCTCCAAACTGCTTTTGATACAGCAAACAAAGAAATAATCCTAGAACAGCTAGCCTCTTTTGGAGTTAAGGGAAGACTGTTGACATGGCTCAGGGGGTACCTGAGTAACAGAACCGCCTCAGTCCTTTTCAAGGGGGTCAAAAGTAAACTCTGTGCACCCTTTGAGTTGGGTACACCCCAGGGTGGAGTGCTAAGTCCCACACTGTTCAATGTTCTGATGCACAAATTAACAATTGATATTCCCACACTACCTGACGAAGCCGTCATTTGTTATGCCGATGATATATGCATTGTTGCAAATTCCCAAACTAGACTGCAAGCTCTACTTGATTCATTCGCTGCTAAAAGCATTGAATGTGGTCTTGTTATCTCTATAACTAAATCCAGAGTTCTCCATCCCAAAGAGAAAACTCATGTCCCTATAGCTTTCAAGGTCAACAGCCAGAACATTGAAACGTGTGGGCAGCACAAATACCTTGGAGTTGGTATTAACAGTGACATTGTAAATGATCTACACCGTAGGTTAAAAGAAAGACTAAAACCATTGAGAACACTTACTGGTAAGAATATTGGTATCAATATTAAATATGCTAGACTATTCTATATGATGTTTGTTAGATCTCTCGTTGATTATAATGCTCTGCACTTAATTAATTTCCCCTCCTCTGTGTTGGACAAACTTGAAGTAATACAGAACGAGGCCATGAGGATAATTCTTGGTGCCCCAAGATGCACAAGAATCATCAACATGAGGGAAGAACTGAAGTTTCCAACCATACTAGAGAGAATAATGCAAGTTAACACTACCTTCTGTCTTAAAGTCATGAGAGATCCTACATCTCCTACATTGCTCAGAGACAAATTATTTAGTGCTGTTAACACCCTTTTGACTGGTGCCGACATACCAACTCACTCCTTTTATGATAATTGGCTGAGAAACAATGCTTACAATCTCATTAAACTTAACATTCCTTTTAAGTGCAATCTACCAGTCTCTGATATTCCTCTTTATCTGTACCCCACCATTCAAGTATCATACACACCTGTCACCAAGAAAGATAATGAGAATCTTGCTCTACTCAAAGCTGTCACTCTTGAAACAATTGCCTCCTCCATCGAGAGTCTAAGATCTCACGAGCACTGTGTCTACACCGACGGCTCAGTCCAGTCTTCTACTGGACGGACTGCAGCGGCATGTAGGTTCTATAGAAATAATATTTGCACAAAGTCTGTCAGTGTCAGGCTAAACAACTGGCTGACCTCCACACAAGCAGAACTAGCAGCATTACATTTAGCAACCAGCACATTAAAAAATATTGGAGGAGGAATAATATTCTGCGATTCAAAGTCTGCTCTTCAAGCAATCGAAAACTTCTCTTGGAAGATCGACAGCAAGAACCTCATACTCCCAATTATAAATGACCTAATTGATGCACAGAGTAAAGGGTCTCGAATCTCCTTTGTATGGATACCTTCACACATAAATATAACCCATCATAATGAGACAGACATTGCAGCCAAATTAGCGTGTAACAAGTTTGAAGTTGAATTAGATCTAGGTATCCCCATCTCTGCTGTCAAAACTGTATTGGTCCAAACATTCAGATCTGATAGGAAAGAACTTACTGACTCCCAACGACCTGAAAGTACTAGTATAAAAAGCTATGATTTGTTCAGATCTGAAACCTACATCTATGGACAGCACAAAACGTCCACTAGACTGTGCGACACAGTGGTTGCAAGGATCAGGTTGGGTTACCGTTACCTGTGGCAGGTGGCTGCAGGTGACGGGTCTCCCAATCCTGAGCACTCCAGTTGCAAACTCTGTGAGCAGGAACTACGGCATGATCTCCCGCACTACATCACTGAATGCCCAGTTATTAGACCTTTCAGACCAGTTGGCATGAGGTACCTGGAGCTTTGCAATTACTTTATTCACTCTCGTATTCTTGAAGATATCCTCACAGTATACCCAAAATTTGCCAGTGCAGGCTATTAAACACATGACTCTGTATGACTAACCATCCTGCGAGATGGGGACTTGTATTACCACTGCTACCTTATTCAATCTTGTGGTGTTGATATCCTCAAAATGCATCCGGAGTCTGCCAGTGCAGACCGCTTATCACATGCCTCTGTATGACTAACCATCCTGTGTGATGGGGATTTCTTAGCATCACCTAGTTAGCTTTTTTGACACACTGTACTCCACTTCATATAGTCTAGGGTAGCTGCACTAATGCAGATGTACCTCATAACTTAATAAAAAAAAAAAAAAAAAAAAAAAAAAAAAAAAAAAAAAGCGGACATAATTTGAGGATTATTGGAAGATATTATGTAGCAAACTGTGTGTTTAACATGATATTAGATAACAGCATTGATTACAATGGTAAAGTTGTATGGCACATACATTAGGGAATTGGGTAGCACTAGATACAGTGCGAGTTTCAAGCACTAGGTAGGAAACTATGAAGATGAGATTAGTTACTTTTTGGTTTTATTTTTGAATAAGGCAAAAGTTTGACAGTATTTAATTCGTTAGGGAGTGAGTTCCATAGACCAGGACCCTTTATTTGCATAGTGTGTTTACACAGATTAAGTTTGACTCTGGGGATATCAGAGATATTTATTTCTGGTGTGGTGATTATGTGTTCTATTACACCTGTCCAAGAAGAGTTTCAGAACAGGGTTTGCACTTAAGAACAGGGTTTTGTAAATGTAACTAGCACAAGAGAATGTGTGGAGTGAGAGTAATAGCATACATGTTTAGCATGTTTAGGGATTTAAACAGGGGGCTGAGTGTTGTCTGAAAACCGAGTTTGGTATTGTTTTGATAGCAGACTTTTGCTGGGTTATGATGGATTTGAGGTAGTTTACAGAGGTTCAGCCCCATGCAAATATTCCATATGTAAGATAGGGATAGATTAGTGCGTAGTATAGTAAGAGGAGAGCAGAGTAGGTTACATAATATTTTGTATGTGGGTGCTGAAGTTGAGTCTCTTGTCTAGTGTGATGTTTAGTGTGAGTTTGTTGGTTGACATCCATAAGTGAACTTTTTTTAGTTCATTGTTTACAACATTATTTAGTGTATGTGGCTTGAGGTCTGAGTAGATGAGGGTAGTATCATCAGCAAGTAATATAGGCGTAAGAATGTTAGAGACATTAGGCAGATCATTGATATATATATAAGAAATAGGAGAGGTCCCAAGATGCTGCCCTGTGGCACTCCTACGGTTAATGGTAGAGTAGGAGAGGTTATATCATTGATGGCCACATATTGGTGTCTGTCACTAAGATAGGATCGGATATAGTCAAGGGCAAGGCCTCGGATTCCATAATGGAGGAGTTTAAGTAAGAGGTAGTTATGGTTAACAGTATCAAAGGCCTTTCTCAGGTCAATGAAGAGGCCAATCGGAAACTCAAGGACTGAGTAGATTACATCAAGGAGACTAATAATTGCATCATTGGTACTTTTTGGGAGCGGAAGTCAAACTGACAGGGACTTTGTATGGTGAATTTTACGAGACAGGAGTAGAGCTGTTTGTAAATCATTTTTTCAAATATTTTTGATAACATAGGTAGGTTTGATATTGGTCTGTAATTGTTTATGTCTGCCGGATTACCTACTTTATGAACTGGCGTTACTCTTGCTTTTTTGAGGATAACAAGGAAGGTATGACACTCTAGAGATTTGTTGATGGTGTAAAGGTGTGAAGCTATAGGTGGCGCAAGGGCGTGGGAGGCGCTCTTGTATACCATGGATGGTATTTCACTAATATTCCCAACTTTGGTTTTTAGCGAGTGTATGATGGACACAACACCTGTCGGGCTGACTGGTGAGAGGAGAAGAGAGTTTGGATAGCTGCCTGAGAGATATGTGGTAACATGTGTCTGAGTCTGCGGGATTTTACTGGCAAGGTTAGCACCAACCGATGAAAAGAAGCTATTAAATTCAGTTGCCGTTTCAAGATCTGCTGCAGGTGTATAACCATCCTTGAAGAGTTTTATCTGGTTATGTGAATGTTGTTAAGCTCCTACGATGTTAGTGATGGCTCTCCATGTGCTTTTCATGTTGCCATTTGCTTCTTTGAATCTATTCTCATAATAGGAAAGTTTTTATCTTCTTATTATACTGGTAAGCACTGACGAGTACCTCTTAACTACTTTCTTTGTAACTTGGCCAATCCTAAATTTTTTTCATATTTCTGTTTCTTGTCGATTGCTTTGAGTATGCCATTTGTGAGCCAGGGATTGTTTAACCTTTTGTCTTTTACTTGCTTGGAGAGGAGAGGACAATGAGTGTTGTAAAGGCTTAGAGTTTTGGAATGGAAGAGGTTAATTAATGAATTTATATCCTGAGTATTATTGAATTCAGATTCCCAGTTTATATTGCGGAGTGCATTTGTGAGGTTGCCTATTGCTGCTTCACTGTGTAACCTAAAGGTAAGTTTGTTGTTAGCTGGTGGTGTTATGTCCATGTTCACTACGAGGAAGGTAGGATAGTGGTCAGTTGTTCTGTCAGTGATTATACCAGATGCAAGGGGGAGCTGTTATGTTAGTCCATAAGTGATACAAGGTAATAGCGGATGTTATTATCGGGTGGGCTTGGTGTTGTGGGGATTAGCGAACTGGAGTTCATGTAGTTTAGGAAATAGTCGACATGGGGGCTATTTTGCTGACTTTGGTCAATATTGAAGTCCCCTGCTAGAATGATGGGATTTTTGTTGAGATTGTTGTTTATGATAAGATTCCTTAGGTTATCTGGGAATGATGCTGTTAGTATTGGGAAATCTATAGATAGCTCCAATAGTCAAGGAGGATTTTAGAGATTTAATCGAGAACTAAGGAAAGGTATATTCACAGTAATCGTCTCTATCACTAATGACACTATTGCAGATGAAGGTATCGTAGTAATATATAGCTCTGCCACCTCCTTTTCTGTTAGGTCTACAGTTGTGAATGGCTTTATAACCAGCTAAGTTGTAAAGTTGGGTATAGTCTTTATCTAGCCAGGTTTCTGTTAAAATAATGAACGATAGTTTAGTACCCAGTACTGTGAGTAGTGCATTTATATCATCAAAATGTTCACCAAGTGATCTGACATTTTAGTTGAAAACTGATAAGCAAAAGTTATTTTGGAGATTGATTTTTGCAAAGTTAACAGAGTAATACTTGCAGTAGTGGTGATCAATATGTTGGTTATCATAGACTTGTGGTAGCAGGTTTAGTTCAGGATCAATATCAGCTTGCATGTAGATGCAATGGCGTCTAGATACAATAAGACAAGCAATTACAGAACAGTTAAATACTAATCTGCTGTAAATATATAGTAACTATAGCAAAAACACGACAATAAATTCAAATACACATATAATAGGAACAATTAGAATTACAATAAAGATCGATGTAGATAAACAAGAAGTGTGCCGAAGTTAGGTAAAAAGAAAACAAAGAATCAATAAAGCAAATCAGATTAATCAATAATACGAACAATGTACAATAAAAAAAATAAGTTGAATAATAATCATAAAGTAATATAATCTTAGTAATAATTAACTATAACTAGATCAGTTATGTTCCTATAATTAGTATGAACTTAAGAAAGCAAAGATGAACTCAGTTAATTAATTCCAAAAGATGACTAATATAGATCAAATTGATGTTATAGAGTAGTGTTAATGGTTCTTTGGTAAACTCAGGTCTTTATAAAGCCCTACTCGTAATATCTGAATTTTTTCACATCATATTTTATTATATTCATCAGTTTAATTAAATCATTGATGCTGTTATGGTGAATATGTTGTGATATAAATTGAAAGTAACGTTTCTTAGCGGTTCGCCCGGGCTGGCGGGGTGGCAGATGCCAGACGCGCCGGGCTGCTGTATATAGTGGGATTAGGAGCCACATACCCGTCCTGTGTGTACAGTGAGAGAAAGGTTAGAGCCAGACAATAGGTTCAGGTACTGGACCACAGTGATCGTTAAGCTGAACAATATACATGTGTGGGTAGTTGCATATAACTATCATTACACTAGCTAGCACCTCACGCGTGAAAGTGGCGGGAAGGAACATACGTATTCAACACAGTATTGTTTTGACGCCAGTGTGTGTGGCTGATGAGTATTGTCATCTCTATATATTCTCCTTGATGAATACTCGCGTATTCAACAAGCAATACTCGGGTTGTTAATTATTATATCATCGCTAACCTGAGGAAGGTAAGATAAAGTTTTGTTCAGTAATTATAGCCTCATAATAACCTAATATGTCGGGGAAGAGGCAGCCAGTTTATACCTACACTATAATAAAAAGTTTATACATACAGTATAAACTGGCTTATATCCAGGTCTCCCCAAGGTCACATTCCTGACCTCGCCAAGGATGCAACCCACCAACACGCTGATTAACTCCTGGGTACCTATTTACTGCTAAGTGGACAGAAGCATTAGGTGATAGGAAACGAGTCCAACATTTCTGTCCCGCCCGAGATTCGAACCCATAATTCTCGTTTGTAAGTCGAGAAGGAGCCCGAGAGTTGTACCAGGCACGATTGCGAAGAGATTGATTGGCACGATTGAGAAGAGAAGGGAAGGGAACTATCAGGGGAAGGGCACCAAGCCATTACGATTAAATAGCACGGGGAAGGGGTCAGGATAAGGACTTGGAATGGGACGGGGGAAAGGAATGGTGCCCCTACCACTTGGACGGTTGGGGATTGAACGCCGACCTGCATGAAGCGAGATCTTCGCTCTACCGTCCAGCCTAAGTGGTTATACATAGTGATCTCTGAATGTGTTCCCGCCACCAGATGGTCAAGTTCAAGTACCTTTATTGAGACAACATGATACATCTCAACTGGGTACTTGCTGAGGCTATGTCTACCCTCCTGCGGGTGGTGATGTGCAGTGTTGGTGATGTGCAGTGTTGGTGATGTGGAGTGTTGGTGATGTGGAGTGTTGATGATATGCAGTGTTGGTGATGTGGAGTGTTGGTGATGTGGAGTGTTGGTGATGTGGAGTGTTGGTGATGTGGAGTGTTGGTGATGTGCAGTGTTGATGATATGGAGTGTTGGTGATGTGGAGTGTTGGTGATGTGGAGTGTTGATGATATGCAGTGTTGGTGATGTGGAGTGTTGGTGATGTGGAGTGTTGGTGATGTGGAGTGTTGGTGATGTGGAGTGTTGGTGATGTGCAGTGTTGATGATATGGAGTGTTGGTGATGTGGAGTGTTGATGATGTGGAGTGTTGGTGATGTGGAGTGTTGGTGATGTGCAGTGTTGGTGATGTGGAGTGTTGGTGATGTGCAGTGTTGGTGAGGTGGAGTGTTGGTGATGTGCAGTGTTGGTGATGTGGAGTGTTGGTGAGGTGGAGTGTTGGTGATGTGCAGTGTTGGTGATGTGGAGTGTTGGTGATGTGCAGTGTTGGTGAGGTGGAGTGTTGGTGATGTGCAGTGTTGGTGATGTGGAGTGTTGGTGATGTGCAATGTTGGTGATGTGGAGTGTTGGTGAGGTGGAGTGTTGGTGATGTGGAGTGTTGGTGAGGTGGAGTGTTGGTGATGTGCAGTGTTGGTGATGTGGAGTGTTGGTGATGTGGAGTGTTGGTGATGTGGAGTGTTGGTGATGTGGAGTGTTGGTGATGTGCAGTGTTGGTGATGTGGAGTGTTGGTGATGTGCAGTGTTGGTGAGGTGGAGTGTTGGTGATGTGCAGTGTTGGTGATGTGGAGTGTTGGTGATGTGCAATGTTGGTGATGTGGAGTGTTGGTGAGGTGGAGTGTTGGTGATGTGCAGTGTTGGTGATGTGGAGTGTTGGTGATGTGCAGTGTTGGTGAGGTGGAGTGTTGGTGATGTGCAGTGTTGGTGATGTGGAGTGTTGGTGATGTGCAATGTTGGTGATGTGGAGTGTTGGTGAGGTGGAGTGTTGGTGATGTGGAGTGTTGGTGATGTGCAGTGTTGGTGATGTGGAGTGTTGGTGATGTGGAGTGTTGGTGATGTTGGTTGGTGATGTGGAGTGTTGGTGATGTGCAGTGTTGGTGATGTGGAGTGTTGGTGATGTGCAGTGTTGGTGATGTGCAGTGTTGGTGATGTGCAGTGTTGGTGATGTACAGTGTTGGTGATGTGCAGTGTTGGTGATGTGCAGTGTTGGTGATGTGCAGTGTTGGTGATGTGCAGTGTTGGTGATGTGCAGTGTTGGTGAGGTGGAGTGTTGGTGATGTGCAGTGTTGGTGATGTGCAGTGTTGGTGATGTGCAGTGTTGGTGATGTGCAGTGTTGGTGATGTGCAGTGTTGGTGATGTACAGTGTTGGTGATGTGCAGTGTTGGTGATGTGCAGTGTTGGTGATGTGCAGTGTTGGTGAGGTGGAGTGTTGGTGATGTGAAGTGTTGGTGATGTGCAGTGTTGGTGATGTGCAGTGTTGGTGATGTGCAGTGTTGGTGAGGTGGAGTGTTGGTGATGTGCAGTGTTGGTGATGTGCAGTGTTGGTGATGTGCAGTGTTGGTGATGTGCAGTGTTGGTGATGTGCTGTGTTGGTGAGGTGGAGTGTTGGTGATGTGCAGTGTTGGTGATGTGCAGTGTTGGTGAGGTGGGGTGTTGGTGATGTGCAGTGTTGGTGATGTGCAGTGTTGGTGATGTGCAGTGTTGGTGAGGTGGAGTGTTGGTGATGTGCAGTGTTGGTGATGTGCAGTGTTGGTGATGTGGAGTGTTGGTGATGTGCAGTGTTGGTGAGGTGGAGTGTTGGTGATGTGCAGTGTTGGTGATGTGCAGTGTTGGTGATGTGGAGTGTTGGTGAGGTGGGGTGTTGGTGAGGTGGAGTGTTGGTGATGTGCAGTGTTGGTGATGTGCAGTGTTGGTGATGTGGAGTGTTGGTGATGTTCAGTGTTGGTGATGTGGAGTGTTGGTGAGGTGGAGTGTTGGTGAGGTGGAGTGTTGGTGAGGTGGGGTGTTGGTGAGGTGGAGTGTTGGTGATGTGCAGTGTTGGTGAGGTGAAGTGTTGGTGAGGTGGAGTGTTGGTGATGTGGGGTGTTGGTGAGGTGGAGTGTTGGTGAGGTGGAGTGTTGGTGAGGTGGAGTGTTGGTGAGGTGGAGTGTTGGTGATGTGCAGTGATGGTGATGTGCAGTGTTGGTGATGTGCAGTGTTGGTGAGGTGGAGTGTTGGTGAGGTGGAGTGTTGGTGATGTGCAGTGTTGGTGATGTTCAGTGTTGGAGATGTGGAGTGTTGGTGATGTTCAGTGTTGGTGATGTGGAGTGTTGGTGAGGTGGAGTGTTGGTGAGGTGGAGTGTTGGTGAGGTGGGGTGTTGGTGAGGTGGAGTGTTGGTGATGTGCAGTGTTGGTGAGGTGAAGTGTTGGTGAGGTGGAGTGTTGGTGAGGTGGGGTGTTGGTGAGGTGGAGTGTTGGTGAAGTGAAGTGTTGGTGAGGTGGAGTGTTGGTGATGTGCAGTGTTGGTGAGGTGAAGTGTTGGTGAGGTGGAGTGTTGGTGAGGTGGAGTGTTGGTGAGGTGGGGTGTTGGTGAGGTGGAGTGTTGGTGATGTGGAGTGTTGGTGAGGTGGAGTGTTGGTGATGTGGAGTGTTGGTGAGGTGGAGTGTTGGTGAGGTGGAGTGTTGGTGAGGTGGAGTGTTGGTGATGTGCAGTGTTGGTGATGTTCAGTGTTGGTGATGTGGAGTGTTGGTGATGTTCAGTGTTGGTGATGTGGAGTGTTGGTGAGGTGGAGTGTTGGTGAGGTGGAGTGTTGGTGAGGTGGGGTGTTGGTGAGGTGTAGTGTTGGTGATGTGGAGTGTTGGTGAGGTGGAGTGTTGGTGATGTGGAGTGTTGGTGAGGTGGAGTGTTGGTGAGGTGGAGTGTTGGTGAGGTGGAGTGTTGGTGAGGTGGAGTGTTGGTGAGGTGAGGTGTTGGTGATGTGGAGTGTTGGTGATGTGCAGTGTTGGTGAGGTGGAGTGTTGGTGATGTGCAGTGTTGGTGAGGTGGAGTGTTGGTGAGGTGGAGTGTTGGTGATGTGCAGTGTTGGTGATGTTGAGTGTTGGTGATGTGCAGTGTTGGTGATGGGGAGTGTTGGTGATGTTCAGTGTTGGTGATGTGGAGTGTTGGTGAGGTGGAGTGTTGGTGAGGTGGAGTGTTGGTGAGGTGGGGTGTTGGTGAGGTGGAGTGTTGGTGATGTGGAGTGTTGGTGATGTGCAGTGTTGGTGATGTTCAGTGTTGGTGATGTGGAGTGTTGGTGATGTTCAGTGTTGGTGATGTGGAGTGTTGGTGAGGTGGAGTGTTGGTGAGATGGAGTGTTGGTGAGGTGGGGTGTTGGTGAGGTGGAGTGTTGGTGATGTGGAGTGTTGGTGAGGTGGAGTGTTGGTGATGTGGAGTGTTGGTGAGGTGGAGTGTTGGTGAGGTGGAGTGTTGGTGAGGTGGAGTGTTGGTGAGGTGGGGTGTTGGTGATGTGGAGTGTTGGTGATGTGCAGTGTTGGTGAGGTGGAGTGTTGGTGATGTGCAGTGTTGGTGAGGTGGAGTGTTGGTGAGGTGGAGTGTTGGTGATGTGCAGTGTTGGTGATGTTGAGTGTTGGTGATGTGCAGTGTTGGTGATGGGGAGTGTTGGTGATGTTCAGTGTTGGTGATGTGGAGTGTTGGTGAGGTGGAGTGTTGGTGAGGTGGAGTGTTGGTGAGGTGGAGTGTTGGTGATGTGCAGTGTTGGTGATGTTCAGTGTAGGTGAGGTGGAGTGTTGGTGATGTGCAGTGTTGGTGATGTGGAGAGTTGGTGATGTGGAGTGTTGGTGATGTGCAGTGTTGGTGATGTGGAGTGTTGGTGATGTGGAGTGTTGGTGATGTGCAGTGTTGGTGAGGTGGAGTGTTGGTGATGTGCAGTGTTGGTGATGTGCAGTGTTGGTGATGTGCAGTGTTGGTGATGTGGAGTGTTGGTGATGTGGAGTGTTGGTGAGGTGGAGTGTTGGTGATGTGCAGTGTTGGTGATGTGCAGTGTTGGTGATGTGCAGTGTTGGTGATGTGGAGTGTTGGTGATGTGGAGTGTTGGTGAGGTGGAGTGTTGGTGATGTGGAGTGTTGGTGAGGTGCAGTGTTGGTGATGTGCAGTGTAGGTGATGTGCAGTGTTGGTGATGTGCAGTGTTGGTGATGTGCAGTGTTGGTGATGGGGAGTGTTGGTGATGTGGAGTGTTGGTGATGTGGAGTGTTGGTGATGTGCAGTGTTGGTGATGTGCAGTGTTGGTGATGTGGAGTGTTGGTGATGTGGAGTGTTGGTGATGTGCAGTGTTGGTGATGTGCAGTGTTGGTGATGTGCAGTGTTGGTGATGGGGAGTGTTGGTGATGTGGAGTGTTGGTGATGTGGAGTGTTGGTGAGGTGGAGTGTTGGTGACATGGAGTGTTGGTGATGTGCAGTGTTGGTGATGTGGAGTGTTGGTGATGTGCAGTGTTGGTGATGTGGAGTGTTGGTGATGTGGAGTGTTGGTGATGTGGAGTGTTGGTGATGTGGAGTGTTGGTGACGTGCAGTGTTGGTGATGTGGAGTGTTGGTGATGTGGAGTGTTGGTGATGTGGAGTGTTGGTGATGTGCAGTGTTGGTGATGTGCAGTGTTGGTGATGTGGAGTGTTGGTGATGTGGAGTGTTGGTGATGTGGAGTGTTGGTGAGGTGGAGTGTTGGTGAGGTGGAGTGTTGGTGAGGTGCAGTGTTGGTGATGTGCAGTGTTGGTGATGTGGAGTGTTGGTGATGTAGAGATGTGGAGTGTTGGTGATGTTGGTTGGTGAGGTGGAGTGTTGGTGATATGCAGTGTTGGTGATATGCAATGTTGGTGAGGTGGAGTGTTGGTGATGTGCAGTGTTGGTGATGTTGGTTGGTGAGGTGGAGTGTTGGTGATGTGCAGTGTTGGTGATATGCAGTGTTGGTGAGGTGGAGTCTTGGTGATGTTGGTTGGTGAGGTGGAGTGTTGGTGATGTTCAGTGTTGGTGATGTGCAGTGTTGGTGATGTGGAGTGTTGGTGAGGTGGAGTGTTGGTGATGTGCAGTGTTGGTGATGTGGAGTGTTGGTGAGGTGGAGTGTTGGTGATGTGCAGTGTTGGTGATGTGCAGTGTTGGTGATGTGGAGTGTTGGTGATGTGGAGTGTTGGTGAGGTGGAGTGTTGGTGATGTGGAGTGTTGGTGAGGTGGAGTGTTGGTGATGTGGAGCGTTGGTGAGGTGCAGTGTTGGTGATGTGCAGTGTAGGTGATGTGCAGTGTTGGTGATGTGCAGTGTTGGTGATGTGCAGTGTTGGTGATGGGGAGTGTTGGTGATGTGGAGTGTTGGTGATGTGGAGTGTTGGTGATGTGGAGTGTTGATGATGTGCAGTGTTGGTGATGTGGAGTGTTGGTGATGTGGAGTGTTGGTGATGTGCAGTGTTGGTGATGTGCAGTGTTGGTGATGTGCAGTGTTGGTGATGGGGAGTGTTGGTGATGTGGAGTGTTGGTGATGTGGAGTGTTGGTGAGGTGGAGTGTTGGTGACGTGGAGTGTTGGTGATGTGCAGTGTTGGTGATGTGGAGTGTTGGTGATGTGCAGTGTTGGTGATGTGGAGTGTTGGTGATGTGGAGTGTTGGTGATGTGGAGTGTTGGTGATGTGGAGTGTTGGTGATGTGCAGTGTTGGTGATGTGGAGTGTTGGTGATGTGGAGTGTTGGTGATGTGGAGTGTTGGTGATGTGCAGTGTTGGTGATGTGCAGTGTTGGTGATGTGGAGTGTTGGTGATGTGGAGTGTTGGTGATGTGGAGTGTTGGTGAGGTGGAGTGTTGGTGAGGTGGAGTGTTGGTGAGGTGCAGTGTTGGTGATGTGCAGTGTTGGTGATGTGGAGTGTTGGTGATGTAGAGATGTGGAGTGTTGGTGATGTAGAGATGTGGAGTGTTGGTGATGTTGGTTGGTGAGGTGGAGTGTTGGTGATATGCAGTGTTGGTGATATGCAGTGTTGGTGAGGTGGAGTGTTGGTGATGTGCAGTGTTGGTGATGTTGGTTGGTGAGGTGGAGTGTTGGTGATGTGTAGTGTTGGTGATATGCAGTGTTGGTGAGGTGGAGTCTTGGTGATGTTGGTTGGTGAGGTGGAGTGTTGGTGATGTTCAGTGTTGGTGATGTGCAGTGTTGGTGATGTGGAGTGTTGGTGATGTGGAGTGTTGGTGATGTGCAGTGTTGGTGAGGTGGAGTCTTGGTGATGTTGGTTGGTGAGGTGGAGTGTTTATTGAGGTGGAGTGTTGGTGATGTGCAGTGTTGGTGATGTGCAGTGTTGGTGATGTGGAGTGTTGGTGATGTGCAGCGCTGGTGATGTGCAGTGTTGTGATGTGCAGTGTTGGTGATGTGGAGTGTTGGTGATGTGGAGTGTTGGTGATGTGCAGTGTTGGTGATGTGGAGTGTTGGTGATGTGGAGTGTTGGTGATGTGCAGTGTTGGTGATGTGGAGTGTTGGTGATGTGGAGTGTTGGTGAGGTGGAGTGTTGGTGAGGTGGAGTGTTGGTGATGTGCAGTGTTGTGATGTGGAGTGTTGGTGATGTGCAGTGTTGGTGATGTGCAGTGTTGTGATGTGCAGTGTTGGTGATGTGGAGTGTTGGTGATGTGCAGTGTTGGTGATGTGGAGTGTTGGTGATGTGCAGTGTTGTGATGTGCAGTGTTGTGATGTGGAGTGTTGGTGAGGTGGAGTGTTGGTGATGTGGAGTGTTGTGATGTGGAGTGTTGGTGATGTGCAGTGTTGTGATGTGGAGTGTTGGTGATGTGCAGTGTTGGTGATGTGGAGTGTTGGTGATGTGGAGTGTTGGTGATGTGGAGTGTTGGTGATGTGGAGTGTTGGTGATGTGGAGTGTTGGTGATGTGGAGTGTTGGTGATGTGCAGTGTTGGTGATGTGGAGTGTTGGTGATGTGGAGTGTTGGTGATGTGGAGTGTTGGTGAGGTGGAGTGTTGGTGAGGTGCAGTGTTGGTGATGTGCAGTGTTGGTGATGTGGAGTGTTGGTGATGTAGAGATGTGGAGTGTTGGTGATGTAGAGATGTGGAGTGTTGGTGCTGTTGGTTGGTGAGGTGGAGTGTTGGTGATATGCAGTGTTGGTGATATGCAGTGTTGGTGAGGTGGAGTGTTGGTGATGTGCAGTGTTGGTGATGTTGGTTGGTGAGGTGGAGTGTTGGTGATGTGCAGTGTTGGTGATATGCAGTGTTGGTGAGGTGGAGTCTTGGTGATGTTGGTTGTTGAGATGGAGTGTTGGTGATGTTCAGTGTTGGTGATGTGCAGTGTTGGTGATGTGGAGTGTTGGTGAGGTGGAGTGTTGGTGATGTGCAGTGTTGGTGATGTGCAGTGTTGGTGATGTGGAGTGTTGGTGATGTGGAGTGTTGGTGAGGTGGAGTGTTGGTGATGTGGAGTGTTGGTGAGGTGGAGTGTTGGTGATGTGGAGCGTTGGTGAGGTGCAGTGTTGGTGATGTGCAGTGTAGGTGATGTGCAGTGTTGGTGATGTGCAGTGTTGGTGATGTGCAGTGTTGGTGATGGGGAGTGTTGGTGATGTGGAGTGTTGGTGATGTGGAGTGTTGGTGATGTGGAGTGTTGGTGATGTGCAGTGTTGGTGATGTGGAGTGTTGGTGATGTGGAGTGTTGGTGAGGTGGAGTGTTGGTGAGGTGGGGTGTTGGTGATGTGGAGTGTTGGTGAAGTGCAGTGTTGGTGAGGTGGAGTGTTGGTGATGTGCAGTGTTGGTGAGGTGGAGTGTTGGTGAGGTGGAGTGTTGGTGATGTGCAGTGTTGGTGATGTTGAGTGTTGGTGATGTGCAGTGTTGGTGATGGGGAGTGTTGGTGATGTTCAGTGTTGGTGATGTGAAGTGTTGGTGAGGTGGAGTGTTGGTGAGGTGGAGTGTTGGTGAGGTGGAGTGTTGGTGAGGTGGAGTGTTGGTGAGGTGGAGTGTTGGTGATGTGCAGTGTTGGTGATGTTCAGTGTTGGTGAGGTGGAGTGTTGGTGATGTGCAGTGTTGGTGATGTGGAGTGTTGGTGATGTGGAGTGTTGGTGATGTGCAGTGTTGGTGATGTGGAGTGTTGGTGATGTGGAGTGTTGGTGATGTGCAGTGTTGGTGAGGTGGAGTGTTGGTGATGTGCAGTGTTGGTGATGTGCAGTGTTGGTGATGTGCAGTGTTGGTGATGTGGAGTGTTGGTGAGGTGGGGTGTTGGTGATGTGGAGTGTTGGTGAAGTGCAGTGTTGGTGAGGTGGAGTGTTGGTGATGTGCAGTGTTGGTGAGGTGGAGTGTTGGTGAGGTGGAGTGTTGGTGATGTGCAGTGTTGGTGATGTTGAGTGTTGGTGATGTGCAGTGTTGGTGATGGGGAGTGTTGGTGATGTTCAGTGTTGGTGATGTGGAGTGTTGGTGAGGTGGAGTGTTGGTGAGGTGGAGTGTTGGTGAGGTGGAGTGTTGGTGAGGTGGAGTGTTGGTGATGTGCAGTGTTGGTGATGTTCAGTGTTGGTGAGGTGGAGTGTTGGTGATGTGCAGTGTTGGTGATGTGCAGTGTTGGTGATGTGGAGTGTTGGTGATGTGCAGCGCTGGTGATGTGCAGTGTTGTGATGTGCAGTGTTGGTGATGTGGAGTGTTGGTGATGTGGAGTGTTGGTGATGTGCAGTGTTGGTGATGTGGAGTGTTGGTGATGTGGAGTGTTGGTGATGTGCAGTGTTGGTGATGTGGAGTGTTGGTGATGTGGAGTGTTGGTGAGGTGGAGTGTTGGTGAGGTGGAGTGTTGGTGATGTGCAGTGTTGTGATGTGGAGTGTTGGTGATGTGCAGTGTTGGTGATGTGCAGTGTTGTGATGTGCAGTGTTGGTGATGTGGAGTGTTGGTGATGTGCAGTGTTGGTGATGTGGAGTGTTGGTGATGTGCAGTGTTGGTGATGTGGAGTGTTGGTGATGTGCAGTGTTGTGATGTGCAGTGTTGTGATGTGGAGTGTTGGTGAGGTGGAGTGTTGGTGATGTGGAGTGTTGTGATGTGGAGTGTTGGTGATGTGCAGTGTTGTGATGTGGAGTGTTGGTGATGTGCAGTGTTGGTGATGTGGAGTGTTGGTGATGTGGAGTGTTGGTGATGTGGAGTGTTGGTGATGTGGAGTGTTGGTGATGTGGAGTGTTGGTGATGTGCAGTGTTGGTGATGTGCAGTGTTGGTGATGTGGAGTGTTGGTGATGTGGAGTGTTGGTGATGTGGAGTGTTGGTGATGTGCAGTGTTGGTGATGTGCAGTGTTGGTGATGTGGAGTGTTGGTGATGTGCAGTGTTGGTGATGTGGAGTGTTGGTGATGTGGAGTGTTGGTGAGGTGGAGTGTTGGTGAGGTGGAGTGTTGGTGAGGTGCAGTGTTGGTGATGTGCAGTGTTGGTGATGTGGAGTGTTGGTGATGTAGAGATGTGGAGTGTTGGTGATGTAGAGATGTGGAGTGTTGGTGATGTTGGTTGGTGAGGTGGAGTGTTGGTGATATGCAGTGTTGGTGATATGCAGTGTTGGTGAGGTGGAGTGTTGGTGATGTGCAGTGTTGGTGATATGCAGTGTTGGTGAGGTGGAGTCTTGGTGATGTTGGTTGTTGAGGTGGAGTGTTGGTGATGTGCAGTGTTGGTGATGTGGAGTGTTGGTGAGGTGGAGTGTTGGTGATGTGCAGTGTTGGTGATGTGCAGTGTTGGTGATGTGGAGTGTTGGTGATGTGGAGTGTTGGTGAGGTGGAGTGTTGGTGATGTGGAGTGTTGGTGAGGTGGAGTGTTGGTGATGTGGAGCGTTGGTGAGGTGCAGTGTTGGTGATGTGCAGTGTAGGTGATGTGCAGTGTTGGTGATGTGCAGTGTTGGTGATGTGCAGTGTTGGTGATGGGGAGTGTTGGTGATGTGGAGTGTTGGTGATGTGGAGTGTTGGTGATGTGGAGTGTTGGTGACGTGCAGTGTTGGTGATGTGGAGTGTTGGTGATGTGGAGTGTTGGTGAGGTGGAGTGTTGGTGAGGTGGGGTGTTGGTGATGTGGAGTGTTGGTGAAGTGCAGTGTTGGTGAGGTGGAGTGTTGGTGATGTGCAGTGTTGGTGATGTGGAGTGTTGGTGATGTGGAGTGTTGGTGATGTGGAGTGTTGGTGATGTGGAGTGTTGGTGATGTGCAGTGTTGGTGATGTGCAGTGTTGGTGATGTGGAGTGTTGGTGATGTGGAGTGTTGGTGATGTGGAGTGTTGGTGAGGTGGAGTGTTGGTGAGGTGGAGTGTTGGTGATGTGCAGTGTTGGTGATGTTCAGTGTTGGTGAGGTGGAGTGTTGGTGATGTGCAGTGTTGGTGATGTGGAGTGTTGGTGATGTGGAGTGTTGGTGATGTGCAGTGTTGGTGATGTGGAGTGTTGGTGATGTGGAGTGTTGGTGATGTGCAGTGTTGGTGATGTGCAGTGTTGGTGATGGGGAGTGTTGGTGATGTGGAGTGTTGGTGATGTGGAGTGTTGGTGAGGTGGAGTGTTGGTGACGTAGAGTGTTAGTGATGTGCAGTGTTGGTGATGTGGAGTGTTGGTGATGTGCAGTGTTGGTGATGTGGAGTGTTGGTGATGTGGAGTGTTGGTGATGTGGAGTGTTGGTGATGTGGAGTGTTGGTGATGTGGAGTGTTGGTGATGTGCAGTGTTGGTGATGTGGAGTGTTGGTGATGTGGAGTGTTGGTGATGTGGAGTGTTGGTGATGTGCAGTGTTGGTGATGTGCAGTGTTGGTGATGTGGAGTGTTGGTGATGTGGAGTGTTGGTGATGTGGAGTGTTGGTGAGGTGGAGTGTTGGTGAGGTGGAGTGTTGGTGAGGTGCAGTGTTGGTGATGTGCAGTGTTGGTGATGTGGAGTGTTGGTGATGTAGAGATGTGGAGTGTTGGTGATGTAGAGATGTGGAGTGTTGGTGATGTTGGTTGGTGAGGTGGAGTGTTGGTGATATGCAGTGTTGGTGATATGCAGTGTTGGTGAGGTGGAGTGTTGGCGATGTGCAGTGTTGGTGATGTTGGTTGGTGAGGTGGAGTGTTGGTGATGTGCAGTGTTGGTGATATGCAGTGTTGGTGAGGTGGAGTCTTGGTGATGTTGGTTGGTGAGGTGGAGTGTTGGTGATGTTCAGTGTTGGTGATGTGAAGTGTTAGTGATGTGGAGTGTTGGTGAGGTGGAGTGTTGGTGATGTGCAGTGTTGGTGATGTGCAGTGTTGGTGATGTGGAGTGTTGGTGATGTGGAGTGTTGGTGAGGTGGAGTGTTGGTGATGTGGAGTGTTGGTGAGGTGGAGTGTTGGTGATGTGGAGCGTTGGTGAGGTGCAGTGTTGGTGATGTACAGTGTAGGTGATGTGCAGTGTTGGTGATCTGCAGTGTTGGTGATGTGCAGTGTTGGTGATGGGGAGTGTTGGTGATGTGGAGTGTTGGTGATGTGGAGTGTTGGTGATGTGGAGTGTTGGTGATGTGCAGTGTTGGTGATGTGGAGTGTTGGTGATGTGGAGTGTTGGTGATGTGCAGTGTTGGTGATGTGCAGTGTTGGTGATGTGCAGTGTTGGTGATGTGCAGTGTTGGTGATGGGGAGTGTTGGTGATGTGGAGTGTTGGTGATGTGGAGTGTTGGTGAGGTGGAGTGTTGGTGACGTGGAGTGTTGGTGATGTGCAGTGTTGGTGATGTGGAGTGTTGGTGATGTGCAGTGTTGGTGATGTGGAGTGTTGGTGATGTGGAGTGTTGGTGATGTAGAGTGTTGGTGATGTGGAGTGTTGGTGATGTGCAGTGTTGGTGATGTGGAGTGTTGGTGATGTGGAGTGTTGGTGATGTGGAGTGTTTGTGATGTGCAGTGTTGGTGATGTGCAGTTGGTGATGTGGAGTGTTGGTGATGTGGAGTGTTGGTGATGTGGAGTGTTGGTGAGGTGGAGTGTTGGTGAGGTGGAGTGTTGGTGAGGTGCAGTGTTGGTGATGTGGAGTGTTGGTGATGTGGAGTGTTGGTGATGTAGAGATGTGGAGTGTTGGAGATGTAGAGATGTGGAGTGTTGGTGATGTTGGTTGGTGAGGTGGAGTGTTGGTGATATGCAGTGTTGGTGATATGCAGTGTTGGTGAGGTGGAGTGTTGGTGATGTGCAGTGTTGGTGATGTTGGTTGGTGAGGTGGAGTGTTGGTGATGTGCAGTGTTGGTGATATGCAGTGTTGGTGAGGTGGAGTCTTGGTGATGTTGGTTGGTGAGGTGGAGTGTTGGTGATGTTCAGTGTTGGTGATGTGCAGTGTTGGTGATGTGGAGTGTTGGTGATGTGGAGTGTTGGTGATGTGCAGTGTTGGTGAGGTGGAGTCTTGGTGATGTTGGTTGGTGAGGTGGAGTGTTTATTGAGGTGGAGTGTTGGTGATGTGCAGTGTTGGTGATGTGCAGTGTTGGTGATGTGCAGCGTTGGTGATGTGCAGTGTTGTGATGTGCAGTGTTGGTGATGTGGAGTGTTTGTGATGTGGAGTGTTGGTGATGTGCAGTGTTGGTGATGTGGAGTGTTGGTGATGTGGAGTGTTGGTGATGTGCAGTGTTGGTGATGTGGAGTGTTGGTGATGTGGAGTGTTGGTGAGGTGGAGTGTTGGTGAGGTGGAGTGTTGGTGATGTGCAGTGTTGTGATGTGGAGTGTTGGTGATGTGCAGTGTTGGTGATGTGCAGTGTTGTGATGTGCAGTGTTGGTGATGTGGAGTGTTGGTGATGTGCAGTGTTGGTGATGTGGAGTGTTGGTGATGTGCAGTGTTGTGATGTGGAGTGTTGGTGAGGTGGAGTGTTGGTGATGTGGAGTGTTGTGATGTGGAGTGTTGGTGATGTGCAGTGTTGTGATGTGGAGTGTTGGTGATGTGCAGTGTTGGTGATGTGGAGTGTTGGTGATGTGGAGTGTTGGTGATGTGGAGTGTTGGTGATGTGCAGTGTTGGTGATGTGCAGTGTTGGTGATGTGGAGTGTTGGTGATGTGGAGTGTTGGTGATGTGGAGTGTTGGTGAGGTGGAGTGTTGGTGAGGTGGAGTGTTGGTGAGGTGCAGTGTTGGTGATGTGCAGTGTTGGTGATGTGGAGTGTTGGTGATGTAGAGATGTGGAGTGTTGGTGATGTAGAGATGTGGAGTGTTGGTGATGTTGGTTGGTGAGGTGGAGTGTTGGTGATATGCAGTGTTGGTGATATGCAGTGTTGGTGAGGTGGAGTGTTGGTGATGTGCAGTGTTGGTGATGTTGGTTGGTGAGGTGGAGTGTTGGTGATGTGCAGTGTTGGTGATATGCAGTGTTGGTGAGGTGGAGTCTTGGTGATGTTGGTTGGTGAGGTGGAGTGTTGGTGATGTTCAGTGTTGGTGATGTGCAGTGTTGGTGATGTGGAGTGTTGGTGAGGTGAAGTGTTGGTGATGTGCAGTGTTGGTGATGTGCAGTATTGGTGATGTGGAGTGTTGGTGATGTGGAGTGTTGGTGAGGTGGAGTGTTGGTGATGTGGAGTGTTGGTGAGGTGGAGTGTTGGTGATGTGGAGCGTTGGTGAGGTGCAGTGTTGGTGATGTGCAGTGTAGGTGATGTGCAGTGTTGGTGATGTGCAGTGTTGGTGATGTGCAGTGTTGGTGATGGGGAGTGTTGGTGATGTGGAGTGTTGGTGATGTGGAGTGTTGGTGATGTGGAGTGTTGGTGATGTGCAGTGTTGGTGATGTGGAGTGTTGGTGATGTGGAGTGTTGGTGATGTGCAGTGTTGGTGATGTGCAGTGTTGGTGATGTGCAGTGTTGGTGATGTGGAGTGTTGGTGATGTGGAGTGTTGGTGATGTGGAGTGTTGGTGAGGTGGAGTGTTGGTAACGTGGAGTGTTGGTGACGTGCAGTGTTGGTGATGTGGAGTGTTGGTGATGTGCAGTGTTGGTGATGTGGAGTGTTGGTGATGTGGAGTGTTGGTGATGTGGAGTGTTGGTGATGTGGAGTGTTGGTGATGTGCAGTGTTGGTGATGTGGAGTGTTGGTGATGTGCAGTGTTGGTGATATGCAGTGTTGGTGAGGTGGAGTCTTGGTGATGTTGGTTGGTGAGGTGGAGTGTTGGTGATGTTCAGTGTTGGTGATGTGAAGTGTTAGTGATGTGGAGTGTTGGTGAGGTGGAGTGTTGGTGATGTGCAGTGTTGGTGATGTGCAGTGTTGGTGATGTGGAGTGTTGGTGATGTGGAGTGTTGGTGAGGTGGAGTGTTGGTGATGTGGAGTGTTGGTGAGGTGGAGTGTTGGTGATGTGGAGCGTTGGTGAGGTGCAGTGTTGGTGATGTACAGTGTAGGTGATGTGCAGTGTTGGTGATGTGCAGTGTTGGTGATGTGCAGTGTTGGTGATGGGGAGTGTTGGTGATGTGGAGTGTTGGTGATGTGGAGTGTTGGTGATGTGGAGTGTTGGTGATGTGCAGTGTTGGTGATGTGGAGTGTTGGTGATGTGGAGTGTTGGTGATGTGCAGTGTTGGTGATGTGCAGTGTTGGTGATGTGCAGTGTTGGTGATGTGCAGTGTTGGTGATGGGGAGTGTTGGTGATGTGGAGTGTTGGTGATGTGGAGTGTTGGTGAGGTGGAGTGTTGGTGACGTGGAGTGTTGGTGATGTGCAGTGTTGGTGATGTGGAGTGTTGGTGATGTGCAGTGTTGGTGATGTGGAGTGTTGGTGATGTGGAGTGTTGGTGATGTAGAGTGTTGGTGATGTGGAGTGTTGGTGATGTGCAGTGTTGGTGATGTGGAGTGTTGGTGATGTGGAGTGTTGGTGATGTGGAGTGTTGGTGATGTGCAGTGTTGGTGATGGGGAGTGTTGGTGAGGTGGAGTGTTGGTGAGGTGGAGTGTTGGTGAGGTGCAGTGTTGGTAATGTGGAGTGTTGGTGATGTGGAGTGTTGGTGATGTAGAGATGTGGAGTGTTGGAGATGTAGAGATGTGGAGTGTTGGTGATGTTGGTTGGTGAGGTGGAGTGTTGGTGATATGCAGTGTTGGTGATATGCAGTGTTGGTGAGGTGGAGTGTTGGTGATGTGCAGTGTTGGTGATGTTGGTTGGTGAGGTGGAGTGTTGGTGATGTGCAGTGTTGGTGATATGCAGTGTTGGTGAGGTGGAGTCTTGGTGATGTTGGTTGGTGAGGTGGAGTGTTGGTGATGTTCAGTGTTGGTGATGTGCAGTGTTGGTGATGTGGAGTGTTGGTGATGTGGAGTGTTGGTGATGTGCAGTGTTGGTGAGGTGGAGTCTTGGTGATGTTGGTTGGTGAGGTGGAGTGTTTATTGAGGTGGAGTGTTGGTGATGTGCAGTGTTGGTGATGTGCAGTGTTGGTGATGTGCAGCGTTGGTGATGTGCAGTGTTGTGATGTGCAGTGTTGGTGATGTGGAGTGTTTGTGATGTGGAGTGTTGGTGATGTGCAGTGTTGGTGATGTGGAGTGTTGGTGATGTGGAGTGTTGGTGATGTGCAGTGTTGGTGATGTGGAGTGTTGGTGATGTGGAGTGTTGGTGAGGTGGAGTGTTGGTGAGGTGGAGTGTTGGTGATGTGCAGTGTTGTGATGTGGAGTGTTGGTGATGTGCAGTGTTGGTGATGTGCAGTGTTGTGATGTGCAGTGTTGGTGATGTGGAGTGTTGGTGATGTGCAGTGTTGGTGATGTGGAGTGTTGGTGATGTGCAGTGTTGTGATGTGGAGTGTTGGTGAGGTGGAGTGTTGGTGATGTGGAGTGTTGTGATGTGGAGTGTTGGTGATGTGCAGTGTTGTGATGTGGAGTGTTGGTGATGTGCAGTGTTGGTGATGTGAAGTGTTGGTGATGTGGAGTGTTGGTGATGTGGAGTGTTGGTGATGTGCAGTGTTGGTGATGTGGAGTGTTGGTGATGTGGAGTGTTGGTGATGTGGAGTGTTGGTGATGTGCAGTGTTGGTGATGTGCAGTGTTGGTGATGTGGAGTGTTGGTGATGTGGAGTGTTGGTGATGTGGAGTGTTGGTGAGGTGGAGTGTTGGTGAGGTGGAGTGTTGGTGAGGTGCAGTGTTGGTGATGTGCAGTGTTGGTGATGTGGAGTGTTGGTGATGTAGAGATGTGGAGTGTTGGTGATGTAGAGATGTGGAGTGTTGGTGATGTTGGTTGGTGAGGTGGAGTGTTGGTGATATGCAGTGTTGGTGATATGCAGTGTTGGTGAGGTGGAGTGTTGGTGATGTGCAGTGTTGGTGATGTTGGTTGGTGAGGTGGAGTGTTGGTGATGTGCAGTGTTGGTGATATGCAGTGTTGGTGAGGTGGAGTCTTGGTGATGTTGGTTGGTGAGGTGGAGTGTTGGTGATGTTCAGTGTTGGTGATGTGCAGTGTTGGTGATGTGGAGTGTTGGTGAGGTGAAGTGTTGGTGATGTGCAGTGTTGGTGATGTGCAGTATTGGTGATGTGGAGTGTTGGTGATGTGGAGTGTTGGTGAGGTGGAGTGTTGGTGATGTGGAGTGTTGGTGAGGTGGAGTGTTGGTGATGTGGAGCGTTGGTGAGGTGCAGTGTTGGTGATGTGCAGTGTTGGTGATGTGCAGTGTTGGTGATGTGCAGTGTTGGTGATGGGGAGTGTTGGTGATGTGGAGTGTTGGTGATGTGGAGTGTTGGTGATGTGGAGTGTTGGTGATGTGCAGTGTTGGTGATGTGGAGTGTTGGTGATGTGGAGTGTTGGTGATGTGCAGTGTTGGTGATGTGCAGTGTTGGTGATGTGGAGTGTTGGTGATGTGGAGTGTTGGTGATGTGGAGTGTTGGTGATGTGGAGTGTTGGTGAGGTGGAGTGTTGGTAACGTGGAGTGTTGGTGACGTGCAGTGTTGGTGATGTGGAGTGTTGGTGATGTGCAGTGTTGGTGATGTGGAGTGTTGGTGATGTGGAGTGTTGGTGATGTGGAGTGTTGGTGATGTGGAGTGTTGGTGATGTGCAGTGTTGGTGATGTGGAGTGTTGGTGATGTGGAGTGTTGGTGATGTGGAGTGCTGGTGATGTGCAGTGTTGGTGATGTGGAGTGTTGGTGATGTGGAGTGTTGGTGATGTGGAGTGTTGGTGATGTGGAGTGTTGGTGAGGTGGAGTGTTGGTGAGGTGGAGTGTTGGTGAGGTGCAGTGTTGGTGATGTGCAGTGTTGGTGATATGGAGTGTTGGTGATGTAGAGATGTGGAGTGTTGGTGATGTAGAGATGTGGAGTGTTGGTGATGTTGGTTGGTGAGGTGGAGTGTTGGTGATATGCAGTGTTGGTGATATGCAGTGTTGGTGAGGTGGAGTGTTGGTGATGTGCAGTGTTGGTGATGTTGGTTGGTGAGGTGGAGTGTTGGTGATGTGCAGTGTTGGTGATATGCAGTGTTGGTGAGGTGGAGTCTTGGTGATGTTGGTTGGTGAGGTGGAGTGTTGGTGATGTTCAGTGTTGGTGATGTGCAGTGTTGGTGATGTGGAGTGTTGGTGAGGTGGAGTGTTGGTGATGTGCAGTGTTGGTGATGTGCAGTGTTGGTGATGTGCAGTGTTGGTGATGTGGAGTGTTGGTGATGTGGAGTGTTGGTGAGGTGGAGTGTTGGTGATGTGCAGTGTTGGTGATGTGCAGTGTTGGTGATGTGGAGTGTTGGTGATGTGGAGTGTTGGTGAGGTGGGGTGTTGGTGATGTGCAGTGTTGGTGATGTGGAGTGTTGGTGATGTGGAGTGTTGGTGATGTGGAGTGTTGGTGAGGTGGAGTGTTGGTGATGTGGAGTGTTGGTGAGGTGCAGTGTTGGTGATGTGCAGTGTAGGTGATGTGCAGTGTTGGTGATGTGCAGTGTTGGTGATGTGCAGTGTTGGTGATGGGGAGTGTTGGTGATGTGGAGTGTTGGTGATGTGGAGTGTTGGTGATGTGGAGTGTTGGTGATGTGCAGTGTTGGTGATGTGGAGTGTTGGTGATGTGGAGTGTTGGTGATGTGCAGTGTTGGTGATGTGGAGTGTTGGTGATGTGGAGTGTTGGTGATGTGGAGTGTTGGTGATGTGCAGTGTTGGTGATGTGCAGTGTTGGTGATGTGGAGTGTTGGTGATGTGGAGTGTTGGTGATGTGGAGTGTTGGTGAGGTGGAGTGTTGGTGAGGTGGAGTGTTGGTGAGGTGCAGTGTTGGTGATGTGCAGTGTTGGTGATGTGGAGTGTTGGTGATGTAGAGATGTGGAGTGTTGGTAATGTAGAGATGTGGAGTGTTGGTGATGTTGGTTGGTGAGGTGGAGTGTTGGTGATATGCAGTGTTGGTGAGGTGGAGTGTTGGTGATGTGCAGTGTTGGTGATGTTGGTTGGTGAGGTGGAGTGTTGGTGATGTGCAGTGTTGGTGATATGCAGTGTTGGTGAGGTGGAGTCTTGGTGATGTTGGTTGGTGAGGTGGAGTGTTGGTGATGTGCAGTGTTGGTGATGTGGAGTGTTGGTGAGGTGGAGTGTTGGTGATGTGCAGTGTTGGTGATGTGCAGTGTTGGTGATGTGGAGTGTTGGTGATGTGGAGTGTTGGTGAGGTGGAGTGTTGGTGATGTGGAGTGTTGGTGAGGTGGAGTGTTGGTGATGTGGAGCGTTGGTGAGGTGCAGTGTTGGTGATGTGCAGTGTAGGTGATGTGCAGTGTTGGTGATGTGCAGTGTTGGTGATGTGCAGTGTTGGTGATGGGGAGTGTTGGTGATGTGGAGTGTTGGTGATGTGGAGTGTTGGTGATGTGGAGTGTTGGTGATGAGGAGTGTTGGTGATGTGGAGTGTTGGTGATGTGGAGTGTTGGTGATGTGCAGTGTTGGTGATGTGCAGTGTTGGTGATGTGCAGTGTTGGTGATGGGGAGTGTTGGTGATGTGGAGTGTTGGTGATGTGGAGTGTTGGTGAGGTGGAGTGTTGGTGACGTGGAGTGTTGGTGATGTGCAGTGTTGGTGATGTGGAGTGTTGGTGATGTGCAGTGTTGGTGATGTGGAGTGTTGGTGATGTGGAATGTTGGTGATGTGGAGTGTTGGTGATGTGGAGTGTTGGTGATGTGCAGTGTTGGTGATGTGGAGTGTTGGTGATGTGGAGTGTTGGTGATGTGGAGTGTTGGTGATGTGCAGTGGTGGTGATGTGGAGTGTTGGTGATGTGGAGTGTTGGTGATGTGGAGTGTTGGTGAGGTGGAGTGTTGGTGAGGTGGAGTGTTGGTGAGGTGCAGTGTTGGTGATGTGCAGTGTTGGTGATGTGGAGTGTTGGTGATGTAGAGATGTGGAGTGTTGGTGATGTAGAGATGTGGAGTGTTGGTGATGTTGGTTGGTGAGGTGGAGTGTTGGTGATATGCAGTGTTGGTGATATGCAGTGTTGGTGAGGTGGAGTGTTGGTGATGTGCAGTGTTGGTGATGTTGGTTGGTGAGGTGGAGTGTTGGTGATGTGCAGTGTTGGTGATATGCAGTGTTGGTGAGGTGGAGTCTTGGTGATGTTGGTTGGTGAGGTGGAGTGTTGGTGATGTTCAGTGTTGGTGATGTGCAGTGTTGGTGATGTGGAGTGTTGGTGATGTGGAGTGTTGGTGATGTGCAGTGTTGGTGAGGTGGAGTCTTGGTGATGTTGGTTGGTGAGGTGGAGTGTTTATTGAGGTGGAGTGTTGGTGATGTGCAGTGTTGGTGATGTGCAGTGTTGGTGATGTGGAGTGTTGGTGATGTGCAGCGTTGGTGATGTGCAGTGTTGTGATGTGCAGTGTTGGTGATGTGGAGTGTTGGTGATGTGGAGTGTTGGTGATGTGCTGTGTTGGTGATGTGCAGTGTTGGTGATGTGGAGTGTTGGTGATGTGCAGTGTTGGTGATGTGGAGTGTTGGTGATGTGGAGTGTTGGTGAGGTGGAGTGTTGGTGAGGTGGAGTGTTGGTGATGTGCAGTGTTGTGATGTGGAGTGTTGGTGATGTGCAGTGTTGGTGATGTGCAGTGTTGTGATGTGCAGTGTTGGTGATGTTCAGTGTTGGTGATGTGCAGTGTTGGTGATGTGGAGTGTTGGTGATGTGCAGTGTTGTGATGTGCAGTGTTGTGATGTGGAGTGTTGGTGAGGTGGAGTGTTGGTGATGTGGAGTGTTGTGATGTGGAGTGTTGGTGATGTGCAGTGTTGTGATGTGGAGTGTTGGTGATGTGCAGTGTTGGTGATGTGGAGTGTTGGTGATGTGGAGTGTTGGTGATGTGGAGTGTTGGTGATGTGCAGTGTTGGTGATGTGGAGTGTTGGTGATGTGGAGTGTTGGTGATGTGGAGTGTTGATGTGCAGTGTTGGTGATGTGCAGTGTTGGTGATGTGGAGTGTTGGTGATGTGGAGTGTTGGTGATGTGGAGTGTTGGTGAGGTGGAGTGTTGGTGAGGTGGAGTGTTGGTGATGTGCAGTGTTGGTGATGTGGAGTGTTGGTGATGTAGAGATGTGGAGTGTTGGTGATGTTGGTTGGTGAGGTGGAGTGTTGGTGATATGCAGTGTTGGTGATATGCAGTGTTGGTGAGGTGGAGTGTTGGTGATGTGCAGTGTTGGTGATGTTGGTTGGTGAGGTGGAGTGTTGGTGATGTGCAGTGTTGGTGATATGCAGTGTTGGTGAGGTGGAGTGTTGGTGAGGTGGAGTGTTGGTGATGTGGAGTGTTGGTGATGTGGAGTGTTGGTGAGGAAAAAAAACATGTTTTTTGTTTAAACTGTGTTTTTCATGTGAGAGAAATCTTCGAAACCTTTTACCGATTGCTTTGAAATTTTGAAACGACGTTGCATTCAAATAGGCGCGTGTATTTATATACCTACTATATACATGCCTTACCTGTGACAGGAAAAAACATGCTTTTATTGAAAAACAGCACCATCTGTTGGGCGTAAGAGCAACACACACTGTAATCTCATAAAGTTCTTCACCGATTGCTTTGAAATTCTGACAACGTTCCATTCGAATATGTGCATGTTTTAATATACCTACTATATAGATGCCACACCTGAGACAGCTAAAAGCATTTTTTTTATATCAGCACCATCTGTTGCACGTAATAGCAACACACACGCTATACTAAATATGTTACGAATTCCATTTCAAAGTTTCCGATTGCATTGATAAATTTAATTTTCATAGATTTCGATTTAATTTAATTTTTATTGAATTATTTTGTGTGATATTGTGTTGGAATTGAACTGTGTTGTTTACCATACCGTTCATTTTGTAAGTATAAGTATAGGCGCCACACCTGTGACAGGTAAAACTGTGCTTTTCTTGAAAAAAGAGCGCCATCTGTTGCATGTAAGAGCAACACACATTCTATACTAAATATGTTACAATTCCATTTCAATGTTTCTGATTGCATTGATAAATGGAATTTTCATAGATTTTGATTTATTTTCATTTTGATTTAATTATTTTGTGTGAATTGCATTGGAATTGAGCTGTGTTGTTTACCATACCGTTCATTTCGTGAGTATAATTTATTTTGTTATTTTTCATATTTTCATTTCATTTTTTAACTGTTTTTCTTATATTTCAGTGATGGGAACATCAGAACACTTGATGTTCCATATTTTCTGATGGGAACATCAGACCATTTGGGAAGGCATTGGACGAGGGAGTGGGGAATGGTGGGGATGACTAGGGGACGGAAGTGAGAGATGGTGGGGAGGACGAGGGGACAAGGGAGGGGGTAATGGTGGGGAAGGACGCGGGGACGGGGGAGTTTGGGATGGTGGGGACGAGGGGATGGGGGAATGGTGAGGGGTGGGTAGGACAAAGGGACAGGGGAGTGGGGCATGGTGGGAAGGAAGAGGGGATGATGGAGTGGGGAATGGTTGGGAGGCCGAGGAGACGGGTGAGGGGGGAATGGTGGGGGGGACTGGGGGACAGGGGAGGTTGCTGTGGCTCAGCAACACGTGGCCGGGTACTGCTGGTAATTCATAAAATTGTAACACAAATAAGCTAATTCTTCGCTGAAGGTAAGGTTCCTATGATGGGTTGTAAGGCCAACTCCTCTGTGATCTTCATACTGGTAATGGGCTGTAGGATCCTTAAGGCTGAGCTAGGTCAATGACAGCAGAACCACAATATACCTCAGGGTATTCCAACACACTTAGCTTGTAATTTTACAAGGATAAATTGATAAACACAGTTCTATAACTGTAAACACTGGCACGGTTCATGATCTGAACTAGGTACATGGTTCCTAGTTTAACCATTTATAATATGTTCAACCATGTTAACATTCCGACACGCCAGGGGATGGGGCCTGGCTCTAGAAATATTGTAAAAGTCAATTATCAATTGTTCTGATACTCTCAACAAAGCAGTTGTATAATACAGGTATAATACATATTGCATAGGCAATATGCAAAGAAAATAGTATATGCAATCAAATAAACTAATTTGATTAATTATGATTAATGGACATGGTAATTAAATATATGATGAGTTTTACTAATGAATTATATGCACAAGATATAGATATTTAGATATATATGAATATTCAGCAATAAAAGAGGTTCATTCACTGAAGAAGGTAAATCAACTAATTGGTGAGGCGTTGCCTCGCTGCCTAACGGCTCTCAATTTATCTATGAATACATATTAATGTCTTAGCGTGCAACGGACCAATCTACGCTCTAAAACAATAAATAACTTATTCTGAAACTGAGAACCGGAGCCTAACCTGGCAAGTTGTCAGACTTTGATCTCTCAAGAGATAGGCTCTGTATTTATGAAGATAAGGCAGCTTGATGTTGATTGAGTTCCTAGTAGAATGGATACTTGTAGCAGTGCTAAGGAATAAATGATGGAGGAAACCTGGCAAGTCTCTGGGTACCTGAGTTCACTCTCACTACTCTTATTATAAGTTCTTATGAACGAACTCTAGCTTAGATTATAGATCAGGGACTCCCTGAATATCTAGGGAGTGATTACTGGTGATTAGATAAGTAGTTTGTGCAGTAGTGTCTACTGAAACTGTCACCAAACATTGCACACGTGCGCCGCCGATGGTCGCATGATACATGCAAACATCTTTAATAATTTTACGGTACAGACAAGTTTCATTCCTTGTCTTGTATATACTGAACAAGAATCGATGGTGGCAGCTCTTTCTACCTTCTACACCTCTCCGTGTTCTCAGTCACTCACTCTGTCTTGTCTCAAACTTTCCCTATCACCTGACCACTCCTCCCAGACTCCTTCTCTTACTCCTTCCACCTCTCTACCTCCCTCACCCCAAACTCTCACCCATTATTTCATTATTCAGTTATTTCCATTTTGTTTCTCGTTTCCCCCCCCCCGTTACACCCTCACCCCTCCCAGCTACCGCTACCCCTCACCCCTCCCTACTACCCCACCCCTCACCCCTCCCTGCTACCCCACCCCTCACCCCTCCCTACTACCCCACCCCTCACCCCTCCCTGCTACCCCACCCCTCACCCCTCCCTACTACCCCACCCCTCACCCCTCCCTACTACCCCACCCCTCACCCATCCCTGCTACCCCACCCCTTACCCCTCCCTACTACCCCACCCCTCACCCATCCCTGCTACCCCACCCCTTACCCCTCCCTACTACCCCACCCCTCACCCCTCCCTGCTACCCCACCCATCACCCCTCCCTACTACCCCACCCCTCCCTACTACCCCACCCCTCACCCCTCCCTGCTACCCCACCCCTTACCCCTCCCTGCTACCCCACCCCTTACCCCTCCCTACTACCCCACCCCTCACCCCTCCCTGCTACCCCACCCCTTACCCCTCTCTGCTACCCCACCCCTCACCCCTCCCTACTACCCCACCCCTCCCTACTACCCCACCCCTCACCCCTCCCTACTACCCCACCCCTCCCTACTACCCCACCCCTCACCCCTCCCTACTACCCCACCCCTTACCCCTCCCTACTACCCCACCCCTCCCTACTACCCCACCCCTCACCCCTCCCTACTACCCCACCCCTTACCCCTCCCTACTACCCCACCCCTTACCCCTCCCTACTACCCCACCCCTCACCCCTCCCTGCTACCCCACCCCATACCCCTCCCTACTACCCCACCCCTCACCCCTCCCTGCTACCCCACCCTTACCCCCCCCTGCTACCCCACCCCTCACCCCTCCCTACTACCCCACCCCTCACCCCTCCCTGCTACCCCACCCCTCACCCCTCCCTGCTACCCCACCCCTCACCCCCCCCTGCTACCCCACCCCTCACCCCTCCCTACTACCCCACCCCTCCCTACTACCCCACCCTCCCTACTACCCCACCCCTCCCTACTACCCCACCCCTCACCCCTCCCTGCTACCCCACCCCTTACCCCTCCCTGCTACCCCACCCCTTACCCCTCCCTGCTACCCCACCCCTTACCCCTCTCTGCTACCCCACCCCTTACCCCTCCCTACTACCCCACCCCTCCCTACTACCCCACCCCTCACCCCTCCCTACTACCCCACCCCTCACCCCTCCCTACTACCCCACCCCTCACCCCCCCCTGCTACCCCACCCCTTACCCCTCCCTACTACCCCACCCCTCACCCCTCCCTGCTACCCCACCCCTTACCCCTCTCTGCTACCCCACCCCTTACCCCTCCCTACTACCCCACCCCTCACCCCTCCCTACTACCCCACCCCTCACCCCTCCCTGCTACCCCACCCCTTACCCCTCCCTACTACCCCACCCCTCACCCCTCCCTACTACCCCACCCCTTACCCCTCCCTGCTACCCCTCCCCTCACCCCTCCCTGCTACCCCACCCCTTACCCCTCCCTACTACCCCACCCCTTACCCCTCCCTACTACCCCACCCCTCACCCCCCCCTGCTACCCCACCCCTTACCCCTCCCTACTACCCCACCCCTCACCCCCCCTGCTACCTCACCCCTTATCCCTCCCCCTGCTACCCCACCCCTTACCCCTCCCTACTACCCCACCCCTCACCCCTCCCTGCTACCCCACCCCTTACCCCTCCCTACTACACCACCCCTCACCCCTCCCTGCTACCCCACCCCTTACCCCTCCCTACTACCCCACCCCTCACCCCCCCCCTGCTACCCCACCCCTTACCCCTCCCTACTACCCCACCCCTCACCCCCCCTGCTACCCCACCCCTTACCCCTCCCCCTGCTACCCCACCCCTTACCCCTCCCTACTACCCCACCCCTCACCCCCCCCTGCTACCCCACCCCTCACCCATCCCTGCTACCCCACTCCTCACCCCTCCCTACTACCCCACCCCTCACCCCTCCCTACTACACCACCCCTCACCCCTCCCTGCTACCCCACCCCTCACCCCTCCCTACTACCCCACCCCTCACCCCTCCCTGCTACCCCACCCCTCACCCCTCCCTGCTACCCCACCCCTTACCCCTCCCTACTACCCCACCCCTCACCCCTCCCTGCTACCCCACCCCTCACCCCTCCCTGCTACCCCACCCCTTACCCCTCCCTACTACCCCACCCCTCACCCCCCCTACTACCCCACCCCTCACCCCTCCCTGCTACCCCACCCCTCACCCCTCCCTGCTACCCCACCCCTTACCCCTCCCTACTACCCCACCCCTCACCCCCCCCCTGCTACCCCACCCCTTACCCCTCCCTACTACCCCACCCCTCACCCCTCCCTGCTACCCCACCCCTTACCCCTCCCTACTACCCCACCCCTCACCCCTCCCTGCTACCCCACCCCTCACCCCTCCCTGCTACCCCACCCCTCACCCCTCCCTACTACCCCACCCCTCCCTACTACCCCACCCCTCACCCCTCCCTGCTACCCCACCCCTTACCCCTCCCTGCTACCCCACCCCTTACCCCTCCCTACTACCCCACCCCTCACCCCTCCCTGCTACCCCACCCCTTACCCCTCTCTGCTACCACACCCCTTACCCCTCCCTACTACCCCACCCCTCCCTACTACCCCACCCCTCACCCCTCCCTACTACCCCACCCCTTACCCCTCCCTACTACCCCACCCCTCACCCCTCCCTGCTACCCCACCCCTTACCCCTCCCTACTACCCCACCCCTCACCCCTCCCTGCTACCCCACCCCTTACCCCTCCCTACTACCCCACCCCTCACCCCTCCCTACTACCCCACCCCTTACCCCTCCCTACTACCCCACCCCTTACCCCTCCCTACTACCCCACCCCTCACCCCTCCCTGCTACCCCACCCCTTACCCCTCTCTGCTACCCCACCCCTTACCCCTCCCTACTACCCCACCCCTCCCTACTACCCCACCCCTCACCCCTCCCTGCTTCCCAACCCCTTACCCCCCCCTGCTACCCCACCCCTCACCCCTCCCTACTACCCCACCCCTCACCCCTCCCTGCTACCCCACCCCTTACCCCTCCCTACTACCCCACCCCTCCCTGCTACCCCACCCCTCACCCCTCCCTACTACCCCACCCCTCACCCATCCCTGCTACCCCACCCCTTACCCCTCCCTACTACCCCACCCCTCACCCCCCCCCTGCTACCCCACCCCTTACCCCTCCCTACTACCCCACCCCTTACCCCCCCCGCTACCCCACCCCTTACCCCTCCCCCTGCTACCCCACCCCTTACCCCTCCCTACTACCCCACCCCTCACCCCTCCCTGCTACCCCACCCCTCACCCCTCCCTGCTACCCCACCCCTTACCCCTCCCTACTACCCCACCCCTCACCCCTCCCTGCTACCCCACCCCTTACCCCTCCCTACTACCCCACCCCTCACCCCTCCCTGCTACCCCACCCCTCACCCCTCCCTGCTACCCCACCCCTTACCCCTCCCTACTACCCCACCCCTCACCCCTCCCTGCTACCCCACCCCTTACCCCCCCCTGCTACCCCACCCCTCACCCCTCCCTACTACCCCACCCCTCACCCCTCCCTGCTACCCCACCCCTTACCCCTCCCTACTACCCCACCCCTCACCCCTCCCTACTACCCCACCCCTCACCCCTCCCTACTACCCCACCCCTCACCCATCCCTGCTACCCCACCCCTTACCCCTCCCTACTACCCCACCCCTCACCCCTCCCTGCTACCCCACCCCTTACCCCTCCCTACTACCCCACCCCTCCCTACTATCCCACCCCTCCCTACTACCCCACCCCTCACCCCTCCCTGCTACCCCACCCCTTACCCCTCCCTGCTACCCCACCCCTTACCCCTCCGTACTACCCCACCCCTCACCCCTCCCTGCTACCCCACCCCTTACCCCTCTCTGCTACCCCACCCCTTACCCCTCCCTACTACCCCACCCCTCCCTACTACCCCACCCCTCCTTACTACCCCACCCCTCACCCCTCCCTACTACCCCACCCCTCACCCCTCCCTGCTACCCCACCCCTTACCCCTCCCTACTACCCCACCCCTTACCCCTCCCTACTACCCCACCCCTTACCCCTCCCTGCTACCCCTCCCCTCACCCCTCCCTGCTACCCCACCCCTTACCCCTCCCTACTACACCACCCCTCACCCCTCCCTGCTACCCCACCCCTTACCCCTCCCTACTACCCCACCCCTCACCCCCCCCTGCTACCCCACCCCTTACCCCTCCCTACTACCCCACCCCTCACCCCCCCCTGCTACCCCACCCCTTACCCCTCCCCCTGCTACCCCACCCCTTACCCCTCCCTACTACCCCACCCCTCACCCCTCCCTGCTACCCCACCCCTCACCCCTCCCTGCTACCCCACCCCTTACCCCTCCCTACTACCCCACCCCTCACCCCTCCCTGCTACCCCACCCCTTACCCCTCCCTACTACCCCACCCCTCACCCCTCCCTGCTACCCCACCCCTTACCCCTCCCTACTACACCACCCCTCACCCCTCCCTGCTACCCCACCCCTTACCCCTCCCTACTACCCCACCCCTCACCCCCCCCTGCTACTCCACCCCTTACCCCTCTCTACTACCCCACCCCTCACCCCCCCTGCTACCCCACCCGTTACCCCTCCCCCTGCTACCCCACCCCTTACCCCTCCCTACTACCCCACCCCTCACCCCTCCCTGCTACCCCACCCCTCACCCCTCCCTGCTACCCCACCCCTTACCCCTCCCTACTACCCCACCCCTCACCCCTCCCTGCTACCCCACCCCTTACCCCTCCCTACTACCCCACCCCTCACCCCTCCCTGCTACCCCACCCCTTACCCTTCCCTGCTACCCCACCCCTTACACCTCCCTACTACCCCACCCCTCACCCCTCCCTACTACCCCACCCCTCACCCCTCCCTACTACCCCACCCCTCACCCCTCCCTACTACCCCACCCCTCACCCCTCCCTACTACCCCACCCCTCACCCCTCCCTGCTACCCCACCCCTTACCCCTCCCTGCTACCCCACCCCTTACCCCTTCCTACTACCCCACCCCTCACCCCTCCCTGCTACCCCACCCCTCACCCATCCCTGCTACCCCACCCCTCCCTACTACCCCACCCCTCACCCCCCCCTGCTACCCCACCCCTTACCCCTCCCTACTACCCCACCCCTCACCCCTCCCTACTACCCCACCCCTCCCTACTACCCCACCCCTCCCTACTACCCTACCCTGGTCTGGTCGTAATGAGTCTTCATCCTCTCCTGGGCTTTCAATAGATTATCTTGGGCAAAGCGGTGGACTCTCTCTAGAATGTGTTGAAGGTTTTGAAGAAACTGGGGCACATTCTGATGCTCACTGAAGGTGGCATCTCTGAGAGAGTCTTTGAAAGCCTTAAGGGGAGTACGGCACTTACGGCCGTAGAGCATCTCATAAGGAGATACTCCTAGGGACTCATTGGGGAGACTTCTGTAAATACACATTATAAGGTCGATTTGCTTATCCCAATCCTTAGAGGTTTCACTACAAAACTTTTTCAAGAGTGCTTTGATAGTCTGATGACTACGTTCAAGAGAACCCTGTGAAGCAGGATGATAGGGGCTGGACAATACCTGTTTGATGTTGAACTCCTCCAGTGTCCTTTTGAAGAGATCACTGGTGAAGTTGGTACCACAGTCGCTCTGAATCTCCCTGGGAAATCCGTATTGAGTGAAGAACTTCAATAGATGTTTTACCACCGTAGCAGCCGTGATATTCTTCACTGGAACTGCTATGGGAAATCTGGTGGTAGGACACAGGATGGTTAAGATATAGGCGTTACCTGAACTGGTCCGAGGTAAAGGACCAACACAGTCTATTATGAGTCTGTGGAAAGGTTCCGCAGGCACCTGTATGGGAATCAGTGGCGCTCTGGGAATGGAGATGTTCGGTTTGCCTGCCATCTGACATGTATGACACTGTTTTACGTACTGTTTGACGCTATTTACCATACCTGGCCAGTAGTAGTCTTGACGAATTCCATGGTAAGTCTTGTTGAAGCCGTAGTGGGAGAGTGCTCCGTGGGCCAGGTGTAGAATAGTGGGCCGCAGGCTGGTAGGAATCACAAGTTGTTCGATGTTGGCCCAATCGTCGTCCTCCTTCAGTTTACTGGGTCTATATATGCGGTAGAGCAAGTCGTTCTCTAGGAAGAACCCAGGAATACTGTCGGGTTGAGTCTCAGCCTGGAAAAACAATGGTGTTAAAGTAAGATCTTCCCTCTGCAACTTACGGAACTCCAACTTGGTCAGATGCGGGGGTAGTTTCTGAGGGTCTTGAGGGACAGCGGTAGCAGTAGAGTCAGCTGGTTGTGGACGTGCGGCTTGTGCACGGGTGGTCACGAGAACCGGAGGAGAAACTTCATCACTCTCTTGAACCTCTGCTGGAACATACGCTAGAATAGGGTTACTTGGCACAGAGTTACACACCTGGGGTTTGTCCATGACGATCAGGTTGGTCGGTTGCAGGTCTTCTGCCAAGTGGTTGCCTAGGAGAAGTTGCACTCCAGGCATGGGAAAAGGCTTTTCCCTGACGGCGACTTGGACTTCTCCGTTCACGTAGGGACAATCCAGGTGGACTCTGGCGAGAGGGTATGGAGTGGTAGCAGTGAGGTCAGTGATGAAGACAGTTTCTCCGGTGTAGACGATGTTGGGCTCAGCCGACTTCAAGATGATCGATTGAAGAGCCGCTGTGTCCCTCAAGATCTTCAATTTGAAACGTCCCTCCGGATTTGAACCGTTGGCAGAGACAGTTCCAGTATACAGGTGGTTACTGAAAAGAGAAAGATCATTAACATTAACACCAACATTCATCACAGGCTTACCGGACTTAGGAGGAGTTGGTTTGGGTTTCTGTGGGTCAGTGGTTCCCTTGTATTGAGACTTACCACACTTGTCTATGGTATGTCCATAGAGTCTACAATACTTGCAGTACAATTGCGAGCCAGCTTGATCGGTGCTCACTTTCTCGTAACTGTACCACGACTTCTTACTGGAGGATGGTTCGGGTGTCAGCCGGTGGATGAGGCTGTAAGTGTCAGCCGACTTAGCACACTTCAGGTAGTCGGTTTCTTCTTTATCTGCTAAGTAGAGACGGACAGGAGGCGGCACACGCCTCAAGAATTCTTCAACTAGCATCAGGTTGACGAGTTCTGTAAAAGTAGAGACATGTGCTGCTTCCAGCCATTTCATGAAATAACTCCGTTTTGTGTTAGCAAACTCGAGGAAGGTAGTGGTACTTGCCTTCAGGTGGTCACGGAATTTCCTTCTATAACTTTCCGTAGAGAGGAGGTAGGCGTCCAACACTGCTTGTTTCAGAGTCTGGTAGTCATTCTCAGACGCCAAAGTACTGAGTGTGACTGCAGCTCTACCTGTAAGATGGACTCTGAGAAGTGTGGCCCATTGGTCGACAGGCCAACTGAGTTGATTAGCAAGGGTTTCAAAGGTGGTAAAAAACACATCAACTTCTGCTTCTACAAAGGATGGCATTAACTTACTTGCATGTGATATATTAAAACTGACGGGAAGATTGGCAGTAGCTTGCTGGCGTTGAGCGAGGTGTGAAGTTTCCAACGTGTATTCTCGTTGACGACACTCTAGAGCCAGAGTTGCTTGTTGCTTGTCATGTTCACGTTGCATCTCCAACTCGCGTCGTTTTGTTTCAAGCTGTACTCGTTCCCGCTCCTGGAGTAGTGCAACCTCACGTTCCTGGAGGGCGATGTCACGTTCTTGCTCTTCCTTCCTTAAGGCAGCCTCACGTTCTTTGAGGGCGATTTCACGTTCTTGCTCTTCCCTTCGTATGGCAGCCGCTTCTTTTTGCTGCTCACGTTCAATCTTGGCCAGCTCTAGTTTGAGTTTCATCGTTGCCAAATCAGTTTTATCTGCAATATAGTAAGTTTCATGAGTTTCAGAGTCTATCTTACCTCGCTCTAAGAAATGATCCAGCAACAGGTTGTGTAGGTCATTTTTGTTGGCTTGGTAGGGAACTTCTAGTTGATACTCATGTGCAAGAGTTTGTAATTCAGTTCTCTTGGCACGACTTAAAGTCCCTATTTCACCTGCTGGATCTGCACGGAAAGCTTGGAGACGAAACATGGTGAAATTAGCAAATAAATGTAACACGAATATTCAGTTATAGTGAATGTCAGAAACAGGACAACGTGGCAACTGGTACCTATCCTGTGGGATCTTTAACAATTAAAGTTAAGTACAAGATGTTAAATGATTAATTTAAATCAAAGGCGCAGGAAATCTTGTACCCGGTACTCATGTAAGAGAATAAGGGCAAGAAAATCCTACTAACAAATGAAACAGAGTTTCGAAAACAAATGAAACAGTTAATTGCCTCAAAAGTAAAATTGGTAGTCCAAGGATGTAGGCATACCTTGCCGAGTCTCTATAGGACATAAAGCAAGTTTTTCCTACTGAAATTAATATGATACTTACAGAATTAGCGAACTTTTGTGCTCTGAAAAAGTAAGCTAATTCCCTACCGTTGTATGTATCATCATCTCTGACTGACGTGTAGGGGTGCGAGGTGTCAACTGGTGACGAGAACTGCTGCTGAGGTCCCAATTCAGCAACTAAAGTTCGAGCTAGAGGAACTATGGCCCTCTTTGTCCTCCTACAGTCAGATTGCAGAAGATTGGGTGCACTTGACCCGGGGCAGACCACAGTACCAGGGTACCAATATGATGATCTGTCAAAAATGAGAAATATCCAAGGGACAAAGATGGTAAACACGAGTAATAACACGGAGGGAGAGATGACCAATTAAGAGTATGACTGAGGCCTACAGTCACCACGTAATCCAAAGTTGTCTCACCTTCACCATATGTTACTCGCGTAATGCACAATACACCGCACCATATAAAAATGAAATTGAATATGAAAAATAGTAAAAGCTACGTTAACAAAGTTAAATACGCTTACCATAAATTACCACTTGGCACCAGTACCTGAGTGAAGCTCCTAGGACAGGCCCCCATATAATATGTGACGGTAACGCGTTGGTGTTCGGCTGTTCAAAGCTAGGGGTATGGCCTCGTCACATAGAATAAAAAAAAAAATAGAAAATCTGGAACTTCGTCTGTGGTAAGGTAAGGAGAAGACACACAAAACACAAGTAAATTTTAACAATGGAATTTTAATTACGTTAAAGAAAGCAAAACATGAATAAAATGGACACACAAATTCGTATAATAAAATCAATCAATCAAAATAATAAGAATAATCAAATGACAAAATGAAAAGTTACGTTAAGACAAGTGAGCAATAACAAGCTGTGCAATATACAATAAAATGAGAGGTGCAGGAATATTGGCTTTAAGCTATCACCTCTCTTAGTACACGTAAGCCACAGCTTAGTCTACCAAGAAGACGTGTTAACCGTATGAAAGCACTGAATATTCTGAAGACTGAGGTCGAGGCGGCCCCAGACATCAAGTAGTATGGTGGTGGAGTGCAGTTGCAGCTAGACTCGCAGCCAATCAGCGAGGAGCCGGCGACAAGACAGGTAGTTTGGCGGTTTGAGGTGGAGCAGGTGTTCCTGGCTGCATACGTTTTGCGCTCTGGCAAACCTTGGAGATGTTGTTGTCGTTGTTGGACATTTCTTCCATAGTAGTTTTATATAGATGTTTAGCGACGTAATTTGGAGGAAGAGCAGGCTCAATCTCTTGAAGGAGATTATCGTCACAACTCACATGCTTTATAAACTGGAGCGGCGAGGCTGCCTTGTCCACAGAACTGTCCTACTGGGCAATTCCGGCACAACGGGAACTTGCAGATAGAAGGCAATGACCTGCCTGACGTAATCTTCCACCTCTCCACTGCGAGGGGGGGCATCATCTCGCATCTCTCGAGTAAGGATCGATATCGACCCGATCTAGGGCGACTCGACACTTCCCTATGTCATGGCACCGATGATGGCTGGTCACAGACGGCATTTCTGGTACCGGTCCGGTAGTCCTTCAGGGAGACAGGAACCTGGAATACAGGGGTCGGATCATTTAGAGTCACAGCGACAGTTAAATCAGTACTCACAGCATACGCCTCTACTAGGCTCACACCTAGTTCCAACGGGGCTGTTCGTACATCGAAGATGGCATTCGCTCTGCCACCGTCAGGTCGACCAACGTTCCGCATACCGCTGCATTGAGGCTCAGCAATCACGCGGGGGGTGTCAACCTGCCGGAAACAGTCACTCATATTATCATTTCTCGTACCTCCTGTATCTACCATTACCTTCCAGGTCCCTTCTTCAACTGCAACACTCACTGTGCACGTCTCCAATCCCTGGGACCTCTTGATGGTGTTCACGGGAGCCATCATCTGCCGGGTCGTCCACTGGTCCTCACTGAGAGCACATACAAGAATAAAACAAAACACCGCTAAGAAACATTTGGTTAACTTAGGGATAAGCTTCCTGAGCCTGTCATGTCCATAGCCGGCAATATCCACTAGCCTGGTTTGGACCAAAGAGGGCACTAGACCTATCGAACATACCTCACATACCTCCGACGTCTGGGGAATCTCTGGCCGGTTCAATGAACGTGGTATCTTGCCATACCGCAAGTACACATCTGCCTTCGCTCCAGACTCTGGAGTATTCGTGGGTGCTTGCACACAAGACCTGTCTTCATGCTCAGTTACCTCTGCTATCGTAACTGCATGTTCCTCGTCGGGAGAAGAATCAGGAGACTCTGCTAGAACACTGTCGATCTGCGGGTGAGAGGACAAATTAAACATGTTTAAATCCGGGTCTGTTTTTACCTGGATATTACCACTGCCTGCTGTCACCTCCGACCTTGCTGTTTCGGCTGACTCGTCCGCGACCTTGGGAAGATTGATGCTCCAATCTGTCACCAAGTCGTTGGCTAGTACCACGTCAATCCCAGCTACAGGGAGGGTATCGACTACTGCCAACACACATGTGCCACTGAAGTAAGGCGAGTCGAGATGTACCGGCACTAAGGGGGCGATGTACCGCGTCCTTGGAAACCCAACCAGGACAACCTTTGGTCTCCCATCCACACTCATTCCCTCGGGTAACGAGTTTCTCACGATCAGGGACTGGGCTGCTCCACTATCTCTGAGCACTACAACAGATCTACCAGTGTGATCACTCATTACATACCCGCTTGAAGTGTGAGGGGCGAACAAACTTGGTCCTTCCTGCGTCGCCGTCGACTGGCTTTCTGCTGGTGGTGTAACACAGCTCATCATCATCACCTCCCTACGTGCGCCGCCACCTCTTCTGCCTCGGCACATAGCAGCTACATGCCCTTTCTGCCCACAAGTCCAGCACACCATATTCCACCTCGGACTCCGGTGTTTCGGATTTCTAGGACTGGTCCTTCGAGGGCTACTTGGGGGCGTCTTCTTAGCGCTTCGTGGGACGGGGGTCTCCTCTTCGTCATGAGGTTTGTCAAACCGGCGTTGGTAATTCCTCGGGACGTACTTAGCAGAAGGCCTGTGCGTCAAGATGTACTCTTCAGCCATGGTGGCTGCCGCACTCAAGGTCTCCACCTGCTGCTCCTCTAAGTACGTCTTCAGGTCTCCAGACAAACAATCCTTGAAGTCCTCTAGCAGTATGAGCTGCTCGAGGTCTTCTTTGGTCTCCACCTTCCGAGAAGCACACCATTCCTGGAAAAGTCGCTCCTTAATAGTGGCGAATTCGGTGAAAGTGTGCTCTGAGGTCTTTTTCAGGTTCCTGAACTTCTGCCTGTAAGCCTCAGGTACCAATTGGTATGCCATGAGCACGACCTTCTTCACCTTGTCATAATCGCCGGAGTCGTCAAGGGATAACGTGGAGTAGGCGATTTGGGCCTTCCCAGTCAAGACTGACTGTATCATGATGGCCCAATTCTCCCTTGGCCACTCCAAAGAGGCAGCGACTTTCTCGAAGGCTGCGAAGAACTTCGAAACTTCCCTTTCGTTGAATTTTGGGACCATTTTGATGTTCCTTACCGGATCGAAACTACTGGTGTCCATTGTTTGCCTCCGACCACCTAACTGCAATACTTCTAGTTCATGTTGTCTCTCTCTTTCCTCTCTGTCCCGTCGTTCTTGCCTGTCTCGTTCTTCTCTCTCTCGTCTCTCTTCTCTTTCTCGTTCTTTTTCTCATTCTTCTCTTTCTTTTTCTCGCTCTTCTTTTTCTCGTTCTCGCTCTTCTCTTTCTCTTTCTCGTTCTAATTCTAAACGTCTTATCTCTAGTTCTTTTCCTAATCGCTCTCTTTCCATTTCTAATTTCTTGTCTTCTCTCTTTCTCGCTTCCTCTTCTCTCTCTTTAGCGATTTCTAGCTTTTTCCATTCTATTTCACGATGGATCTCTAGTTCACGCATTTTCACAGTAAGCACACTTATATTTAGTTCACTCATCACTTTCGACATCACTGCTCTTACCTTCCTGTTCAGTGGAAGCTATTTCCTCACCTTCCTTTATACTAGGAGTCTCGCCTTCCTGTTTCTCCTCTGCCTTCAAATGCCGGTGAACCTTGGACAAGATCTCCACACGGGAATCACTGGCACGGATCTTTATCTCCAGGAAAGCGCTCACTAGTACAAGTTCCTGTTTGCTCAGATATTTTAATCTGGCAAGACAGTCCTCTCTGTTCAGAAAAGCCTGAACATCGTCCAGATCATCGATGGTAGCTTTTTCTGCCATTGTCACAGATGGAACACTTAACTAGCACTTAACACACCGCTTTTACGTTAGCACTTAACGCACCGAGCACTGTTCTACGTCAATATTGCACTTTATCGCACCTGGCACCTCACTTGCCAATATTGCACGTAATTACTTCGGGCACCGCATTTACGCAATATTGCACTTAATCACTGCGAACACCTCGCTCTACAATATTGCACTTAATCAAACCGAGCACCGCACTGCACAATACTGCACTTAGTCACTCCGAGCACCGCACAGGACGTATAACGTCCCAATCATCACACACAGGGGGAATTATTTACAGGGATTACGCCACTTCACCACCCCTGTGAAACATACTCGACAAGGGGACGGATCCCGCTGGGGATGCCAATTATGTTACGGCCCTCTCGGGTCGCAACTGGGTTCGTACTCTGGTGTCGTTAGAGGAAGGGTATCCGGCCCCAAGCCAGTAGTGGCTTTCAAGGGATGTGATCCACAACGCAAGTAAATTAAAAGGGGAAGGGAAATAAAGTCAAAACTTAATATAATATAATTACCGCCACCAATAAATAATATATAAAAGGTTACACAGGGGGAGGGGTATTAACACTATTATTAACAAAGTAGTCTTCTTCTGAAGACCCTGGATCTTCTTGGTGCCAAGTTCTCAGTGCTCTCGTGGCCTCACGACGAATCCTTCGACAAGCTGAGTCTACCCCGGCCACAGGCCAGCCAAAACACAGTTCCACTGGGGGGCACCGCCATGGAGGCCGTCAACCACAAGTCCAGCAGACTGCTGGCAGGTTCCGGATCAGCAACGCTGGTCAGGCCACTCCACGAGCGATACTAGGGTAGCGCCCTAGTCAGGAGCCTCGTGTGATACCACAGATCACTCTCCTGTCCACAATACCCCAGTGGTTTTAAGCGTCTCCACCAGTCAGTCCCGGGTACGACAATCCTCCAGCTGCCACTTCACTGGCAGGGAAACACCACAGTGTTCATCCGGGAGGCGACTCACAGCTGCTGCAGCAAAGCACTTGGTGTCGAGACGGCTGCCTTGGGTAGACTGACTCAACTTCCATTACAGCAGTACCAGGTCGACTCTGTAAGCAGACACGTCATCAATAACAGGGACACACTAAAGCACCTCACTTACAGGCTCAGACCCAAACGCCCACCTATCCACTCCATAGATGGCGTTGTCGTCTGAGCACCACCTCACCAGAGGTCAGCAGCGGCTGTGTTGTGAGCTGAACAAGACTGGAAACTAGCCCTCGTGGCCAGTACACCTCGTCCTCACCAGGTGTCGTCGTCCATTTGGAGGGGGTTTCGGGAGCTGACCCACAGATGGCGCGGTCGTCACTGCTCCGTGCTCGGACGCTGGATTCGGGTCTGTAACACCCACCCCTCACCCCTCCCTAGTACCCCACCCCTCCCTACTACCCCACCTACTACCCCACCCCTCACCCCCCCTGCTACCCCACCCCTCCCTACTACCCCACCCCTCACCCCCCCTGCTACCCCACCCCTTACCCCTCCCTACTACCCCACCCCTTACCCCTCCCTACTACCCCACCCCTCACCCCCCCCTGCTACCCCACCCCTTACCCCTCCCTACTACCCCACCCCTCCCTACTACCCCACCCCTCACCCCTCCCTGCTACCCCACCCCTTACCCCTCCCTACTACCCCACCCCTCACCCCTCCCTGCTACCCCACCCCTTACCCCTCCCTACTACCCCACCCCTCCCTACTACCCCACCCCTCACCCCCCCCTGCGACCCCACACCTTACCCCTCCCTACTACCCCACCCCTCACCCCTCCCTGCTACCCCACCCCTTACCCCCCCCTACTACCCCACCCCTCACCCCCCCTGCGACCCCACCCCTTACCCCTCCCTACTACCCCACCCCTCACCCCTCCCTACTACCCCACCCCTCACCCCTCCCTGCTACCCCACCCCTTACCCCTCCCTACTACCCCACCCCTCCCTACTACCCCACCCCTCACCCCCCCCTGCTACCCCTCCCAACTACCCCACCCCTCACCCCTCCCTGTTACCCCACCCCTTACCCCCCCCTGCTACCCCACCCCTTACCCCTCCCTACTACCCCACCGCTCACCCCCCCCTGCTACCCCACACCTTACCCCTCCCTACTACCCCACCCCTCAACCCCCCCTCCTACCCCACCCCTTACCCCTCCCTACTACCCCACCCCTCACCCCCCCCTGCTACCCCACCCCTTACCCCTCCCTACTACCCCACCCCTCACCCCCCCCTGCTACCCCACCCCTTACCCCTCCCTACTACCCCACCCCTCACCCCTCCCTACTACCCCACCCCTCACCCCTCCCTGCTACCCCACCCCTTACCCCTCCCTACTACCCCACCCCTCAACCCCCCCTCCTACCCCACCCCTTACCCCTCCCTACTACCCCACCCCTCACCCCCCCCTGCTACCCCACCCCTTACCCCTCCCTACTACCCCACCCCTCACCCCCCCCTGCTACCCCACCCCTTACCCCTCCCTACTACCCCACCCCTCACCCCTCCCTACTACCCCACCCCTCACCCCTCCCTGCTACCCCACCCCTTACCCCTCCCTACTACCCCACCCCTCCCTACTACCCCACCGCTGCTACCCCACCCCTTACCCCTCCCTACTACCCCACCCCTCACCCCTCCCTGTTACCCCACCCCTTACCCCCCCTGCAACCCCACCCCTTACCCCTCCCTACTACCCCACCCCTCACCCCCCCCTGCTACCCCACACCTTACCCCTCCCTACTACCCCACCCCTCAACCCCCCCCCTGCTACCCCACCCCTTACCCCTCCCTACTACCCCACCCCTCACCCCCCCCTGCTACCCCACCCCTTACCCCTCCCTACTACCCCACCCCTCACCCCCCCTGCTACCCCACCCCTTACCCCTCCCTACTACCCCACCCCTCACCCCCCCCTGCTACCCCACACCTTACCCCTCCCTACTACCCCCCCCTCACCCCCCCCCTGCTACCCCACCCCTTACCCCTCCCTACTACCCCACCCCTCACCCCTCTCTGCTACCCCACCCCTCACCCCCCCTGCTACCCCACCCGTTACCCCTCCCTACTACCCCACCCCTCCCTACTACCCCCAACCCGTTCTCACACAAGATAGCACATATATGACTTAATGCTTAAAGTCAATATGTTGAATATGAATTAGTAAATATGTGATATATTCCCTGTTACTTTTTTTACCAAGGCCCAAACTCTTCCTCACGTGCCAATTTACGTCTCACAGTACCCGTCCGTCAACATAGATAGCAGAATAGTCGTGATTGGTTCAATTATAATGAAAATTGTAGTTTTCAGGTCCCACATGGGTTGTGAAATTTACCTGCTATTGTCCATGCTCTTAGAATATTACAGATCAGCTACTTCCTATTGAAGGCTCGTAGTTTTGTTTTGAGAAATATTAGTTGTTCTTAGTAAATTATAATAAGCACTATATATTATTACATAGAATAACAGTCCTTCACCAATCAATATTATATACCATAGTTTGCGCTTTAAAAATCTTTAAAGAATGTTTTGTAGGAACGCTAACAGAAAACGATGTTACATTTGAATGTCTATGGGGTAAACTACTACAAACTGGACGATATTGTGTCTACTATATACCAACTATAGCTAGGATGGGTATATTGTCACCTACCGCCTGTTAGATGGGAAAGGGGTCCAATACCACCCACAGGATGGGTATGAGGGTCACATCCACCCACAGGATGAGTATGGGGATCACATCCACCCACAGGAAGGGTATATGGGGTCCAATACCACCCACAGGATGAGTATGGCGTCCACTACAACCCACAGGATGGGTATGGGGCTCCAACCACCCATAGAATGGATATGGGGCTCCAACCACAAATAAAATGGGTATAGGGTCCAATAATACCCACTGGATGTGTATGGCGTCCATTGCTGCGCGTCGAGCTCGAAAACCGCAGCATTCATCTCAGAACCATGCCTATTTCACACAGATTCCTTAATAAACGTAAGACCTTTATATGTCACAAGAAAGATAGAAATATAAGCTTCATTCTAAATACCTTACCATGGGCATATTTAAATTTAAAGCGAAGATACGTGTACTTTTATAATAGCCGAGCTTTAACCCCGGACAGATTGATCGACTGAGCAACTCTCTCTCAGAACAATGTTTATTTCACGTGAATTCGTTAATAAACATATATGTTTTATATGTCTCGAGAAAGGCAGACATATAAGCTTCACTTTAAACACTTTACCATAGACATATTTAAAGTTCTAATGAAGATACATGTATTTTAAAAATTACGGAGCTCCCACCCCGTACAGACTGAACGACAGAGCAACTCGCTGTCAGATCAATGTTTATTTCACGTAAATTCATTAATAAACACAAATGTTTTATGTCTTAACCACTGCACTGCGCAAAGCGCCTTTAGGCGCTCAGAGAGTTGTGCTTTTTGTTTTTTAATTTGGCTATATTTTAATGTTTTTTAATGTTTTCATTACTATTTGTGTTTTCAAATGGAAATATTTGACTTTGGAAACATTTTGACATTAAATTTACCTGAACATTTGTAAAAATAACAAAAATATGTCCTTGTCAATTGCACCAAGACGTTTTTGCCGAAAATAGGTGAGCAGTGCAAGGGTTAAGCAAGATAGAAATAAGAGCTTCATTTTAAATACATTACAATAGACATATTTATAGCTCAAGTGAAGATACATATGTTTTTACAGTAGCGCTCAGTAGCTTGTCGGGCATGGAGTGCAGACGCCTACGCACTTGCTGATATATTGTATAATTAACAAAGATACGTTAATAAAGCCTAAAATCTTATATGCCTCCAGAAAGACCGAAATATGAACATTATTATGATTGCACCAAATGAAATATATCATGTTCGAGAACAAAGATATATCAATTTTAAATTAAGTTTCGACTCTTGTTCGGGCGAGAGAGAGATGGGGTGACTCTCGCCCCATCTATTGGAGATTCTGTGCACTAAAGACCCAAAGCTACTCAAACCCTCTTAGCTTTATTTAAGTAATGAAGTAATATGGTATATTTACTCACTATAATGTGGGTGCTGAATGCAGAACATGAGAAAACATATATTTACTCCAAACTAATATAATTTCATTATGAAATAAGTAAATAAGTAGCATCAAAGGAAGTCGATGGTCCAAGCGTCAATGTTGTGGAGCGACTTATCCAAGATATATCATTGTTTGGTAAGTGTTTGTTGGCATATCCAGTTGTCGCACTTCTCTGCACAGATTATCACAAATTTAAATTATAATGTTAACAAGTAGAATACGTAGTTTTAATAAAATCTAACATAACTAGCCAGAAAACATTTAACATTTATTAAAAAATATATGTTTGGAAGTTAAATCGACTTCATAGGACAATAGTTTTGTTATATATACTCGTTATTCGTTGACATGCGTTCGCTACTTAAACTACCATGTACTGTACTTATGTGAAATCTCCCATGACTCTTCGCTCATCTCACCGAACCCTACAGGCTCTGTGATATATTGTTTAATTAATTGAGATTCACAAATAAAGCTTATAATTGTATATGTTATCAAAAATGCATAGCTTATTTTAGTTCATTTATTATGCACCCCATACCCATCCTATGGGCGATAGTGGAGTGTTACAGAGGCACATAATGGGCTCAGGGACTGAGCCCCACAATTCATATAGCCAAGCAAGTTATAATCTTGATAAGCTAGTTACAAAAGTCAATGCACATTGTCACATCAACAATGGGCTCGAGTCCGACCACAAGTACAGTTTATAATTTAAGCAACTGACATATATGGAGGGCTAGTGTCACAATTGATATGTTTATCCTACACATAACCCCCTCTCCCCCATCCAATAGGCAGCGTTGGATAGGTTACAATCAAGTCGTTTTTTGCGTTTTATTCAGAGATTAGATCTTATTGGGTGAGGAAAGATATTCATATTTTAAAGAAGGCTTCTTGGCTGATGCTCTCCATTGATGGAAAATATACAACCTTCTGAAAATTAATGTTAGTTTGATCTAGATATTGTAATTAACGAAAGTATTTATGTCATCTGAAAGGTAGAAATATAGGCTACATTTAAAATCCTTTGTCATAAATATAACTGAAGTGAAAACGAAGATATATGCGTTTTGATAGTTACTTGATGGCTAGCTCTGAGAGTGTGAAGCCCTGCACACCAGCCAATAAATTGTATAATTAGTTTCCATATATTTTAATTAATCTTAAAAATCTATATGTCAGAAGAAAGGAAGATGTAGCCGTTAATGTGACAACATTTAAAAAAATATATATCTCTTAAGTTAAATAAATAATACCACCTTATCGCCGGTGTCCGGACACATGAAAACTACCTAGGTATCAGTATCCAGCCAGGCGGGGATCACAGGCTGCACAATACTGATAAATTATGTAATGCACTACTTGTGCAGTCTCCGTGGTGTAGTGGTAAGACACTCGCCTGGCGTTCCGCGAGCGCTATGTCATGGGTTCGTATCCTGGCCGGGGAGGATTTACTGGGCGCAATTCCTTAACTGTAGCCTCTGTTTAACGCAACAGTAAAATGTGTACTTGGATGAAAAAACGATTCTTCGCGGCAGGGGATCGTATTCCAGGGACCATAGGATTAAGGACTTGCCCGAAACGCTACGCGTACTAGTGGCTGTACAAGAATGTAACAACTCTTGTATATATCTAAAAAAAAAAAAAAAAAAAAAAAAAAATCTCGAACCCATTTATGATGTGACGACTTATAGTAAATTTTGTAACTAGCTCATCAAGATTGTAACTTGCTTAGCTAAATGAATTGTGGGGTTCGGTCCATTCATTTTCTTTCTTTATTATGCACCCCATAATACACATCCCGTGGGCGGTGGTGTAAAGGATTACAGAGGCACATAATCGGTTCAGGAACTGAACCCTCTAGTTCGTTTAGCTAAGCAAATAACAATCTTTTGACGCTAGTTACAAAATTATTAATGTACACATACTTATGCATACATGTACATATTCATACGTATACATATATACATACACATACATATTTAATCACCCCCACAAATACACACATCAGTAATCTTTTGTGTCACAAGTGATTCAACAAGAGGCTCACAACAGTCACTATACAAGGCACTTTACATCTATGAGGAGTCGCACAGTTACTAGTCTTGCTCCACACCGACCCAACTGGGCGGCAGCTTTACAGTCATGTGCTCCACACCCACCCAACTGGGTGGCAGCTTTACAGTCATGTGCTCCACACCCACCCAACTGGGCGGCAGCTTTACAGTCATGTGCTCCACACCCACCCAACTGGGCGGCAGCTTTACAGTCATGTGCTCCACACCCACCCAACTGGGCGGCAGCGTTACAGTCATTTGCATGCATTACCTACAGTAAGCAAATTTTGGATACTTCGCTAAGATTTCGGGCAGCACATCATTATGAATGAAGTACTTACACATTTCATGGACACTATTGATGGTGTTATCTTTAAATTCCGCGATTTTTCACATTCCATTATATAATGACGCAAAGTATGCGAATAGTTCTGCTGACAGAGTTTACATTTAGTCAAATCTACATCATCAGATGTTACAAACTTCAGAGGTACTTGTAGCTGAGCCTAAACCTAGCAGTGGTAACATCTAGAAGTCTGCTAACATTATTGGATGACCCATAGACGAGCGATTCATCAAAGTTTATACAATATTGTGAAATTGAGAGTCAGTGTAGTAACATAAATTGGTAAATCATAAATATTGTAAGTTAAGAATCTGATGCATGTGTGTGTGTTGGGGGGCGGCGGGGGTTGTACCCTTGGTAAGCGAGAGTGGAAAGTAACCTTAGACGTACTGCGGTCAATGTGGGGGGGAGGGGGAGGGAGGGTGGGAGAGTCAAATTCACCCTCCAACATCTGGACATAGTACCACCAGCCTCCACAACACTCCATCAGCCTCCAGCTGATGCTTGTAGATGCCTCATCTAACCTCACTTATGCAGGCGATGAGTCACAATAACGTGGCTGAAGTATGTTGACCAGACCACACACTAGAAATTGAAGGGACGACGACGTTTCGGTCCGTCCTCAAGTCGGACCATTCTCAAGTCGATTGTGATGGGGAGGTAGGGACAGGCATTAAATAGGCAAGAGAGAGCTGAGGAGGAAAGTCAGGTGTAGGGGATAGTAGTAATGAGAACTGCAGCAGGCCTATTGGTCCATACGAGGCAGCTCCCATTATAACCACCGAAGGAGATAGTAATAGGAATAAGAAGAGGATAGCAAGGGAGCGTAGGAGAAGACAATGAACAGAAAAAGGGAGAAGAGAGAAAGAAAGGGAAAGAGAAAGAAAGAAATGGAAAGGGGAAAGCTTATGTTAAGTCACGTTTGTTAGAAAGATTAGAGCATTTGAGTATATACTGTGAAAGGGAAGAGTCCACAGCAACAAAGCCAGGACTCAAGTTCATGCCTCATCTAACCTCACTTATGTCACACATTAACCTACAGTTCCTGTGATATTTAAACTCCTCATCACAGTGGCGTCTCACCAATATAAACTGTATTGGATTTTGTCCCGAAATAGCTATATGCTGACTGGACGTGAATGTATGTATGTATGTATGTATGTATGTATGTATGTATGTATGTATGTATGTATGTATGTATGTATGGATGGATGGATGGATGGATGGATGTACGCATGTATGTATGTATGCATGTATGTATGTATGTATGTATGTATGTATGTATGTATATGTATGTATGTATGTATGTATGTATGTATGTATGTATGTATGTATGTATGTATATACGCATGTATGTATGTATGTATGTATGTATGTATGTATGTATGTATGTATGTATGTATGTATGTATGTATGTATGTATGTATGTAATGTATGCATGTATGTATGCATGTATGCATGCATGTATGCATGTATGTATGGATGGATGGATGGATGGATGTATGTACGCATGCATGTATGTATGGATGTATGTATGTATGTACGCATGTATGTATGTATGTATGTATGTATGTATGTATGTATGTATGTATGTATGTATGTATGTATGTATGTATATACGCATGTATGTATGTATGTATGTATGTATGTATGTATGTATGTATGTATGTATGTATGTATGTATGTATGTATGTGTGTATGTATGTAATGTATGCATGTATGTATGCATGTATGCATGCATGTATGCATGTATGTATGGATGGATGGATGGATGTATGTACGCATGCATGTATGTATGGATGTATGTATGTATGTACGCATGTATGTATGTATGTATGTATGTATGTATGTATGTATGTATGTATGTGTATGTATGTATGTATGTATGTATGTATGTATGTATGTATGTATGTGTATGTATGTATGTATGTATGTATGTATGTATGTATGTATGTATGTGTATGTATGTATGTATGTATGTATGTATGTATGTATGTATGTATGTATGTATGTATGTATGTATGTATGTATGTATGTGTGTATGTATGTATTCCCAATCACGTTAAAGACTCCCCCTCTATCATCCAGTTTAAGAGAAAAACAACTATGTACTAAATAATCAACTCCTTGTAACTTTAATTATGCTGACCTTCCTATCTGTATTCAGACTGAGCCTACCATCATTAGAGGTGATTATAACGCTAGCCATAGGAATATTGGTAATTCGCAGTTCAGTAATCGTAACGGCAACCAACTGGTGTCACTATTAGGTAGCCACGATGATGCACAGATTGTGGGTGACCTTGAACCGACGCATATCTACGGAGGTATTCTTGATCTATGTCTCGGTGTCAACGTCTCCCACACCGTGTGCGCCTCGTCAATAGTGCCAGTTATGGCGTCTGATCATCTGGGCATATTAGCCACTGTAAGCATTGGCAGCTCTATCCTCCCTGGTGGAGTGTTCAAGCGGAAGAGGCTGGCTGTGCCTATCGATCAACGAGACAATCTTGTTGCTCATGTGTCAGAATGGTACAGTTCATCTGAGCCTTCATCAGTTGAAGATTTTAACAATGGGCTCACAGGTACTCTCGAGCAGTTTATAGAATCACTTGATTCATCGTCCAGGCCACGTAACCCAAATTACAATGGTCATAGCACTTATACTTATTATAATGATTCTAAATTGCATACACTAAAACGCACTGCCAGAATAATTGGACTACCTTGTAGAAGGACCCGCACTGCTGAAATGCTTCGGCTCTTTCAAGTGGCTCTGGCTAAGGCCAGGGAACGTATGGTGGAGCTGAGGCAGACAGACTGGGAAACTTTTGTACGTGGTCTCAATTCTCACACGCCACTAAGTCGGGCATGGAAGGATATCAACAAGATCAAAGGGAAAAATGCTGCAGAGATCTCGTACCCCTAATCCTCTGCACAGAGCAAATGAGCTTGTTGATGCTTGGGCCACGACTTCCAGCTTTGACAGTCTTCCTCTACCCTCACAGAATGAATTAAATGATAGATATACTGATAGAGCAAGGTTCCTTGACTTCATGCTTCATCAAGAGGATGACTGTGACATGCTTTTTACTGAATACAAACTAGATTCTGCTCTACATAAAGGCAAAGCTACATCACCCGGGGAGGATGGAGTTACTCACGGCATACTGTATATGCTTCTGCTAGTTCCAGGGAATCCCTTGCTTCAATTGTATAATATGAGCTATGTAACTGGGGAGCTTCCTAAGTCATGGACCAACAGTGTTATTATTCCCATTCCTAACCTCACCAGCCGAGTGCTTTTCGCCCGATCTCCCTCACTAGTTGTCTCTATAAGTGTCTTGAGAGGATGGTTCTCAACCGTCTCCTTTACAAAATTAATAATATGTTGTCTCCCCAGATATATGGCTTTATGCATGGAAAGAGTGTACATCACTGTATTACCACATTCCTCACCCTGCATACTGATAGGTCATATACCACTTTCCTAGATCTTAAGTCAGCTTTTGACATTGCTAACCCACACGTCATTATGAGAGAACTTGCTAAAATGAATGTTGGAATGGTAATGTTAAAAATTGTTCAAACTGAAATAAATATATAACACTGTATGGGACAGTTGTGTTTAATTATGTTTTGCGATTCCTTTGGAAAAGGTATTTGTGCACCAAGTACTACTAGGTCATTATGAGATATGCTGAATGTTGTCAATATACCATCTGAATACGCTTCACTTTGCGTTAATCATTGGACGTCCTAATGATTAAGGTCCCCAAAAGGACTTAATCAGACCTCAGTGGATAATTTTACTCTCCCTCTCTCTCTCAGAGCATCCCCTTATGTGTTGTATGTGGGTGCTGAAGTTCAGTCTCTTGTCTATGTATAGGTGAAGGAACTTTCCATAATTGTTATTGCTAATGTTTACTTGTAATACTGGGTATACATCCGGTGTTCTTACCCTCGACCGCGGCGAGGGTAAGCCGCGGCCGTATGGTCTGAAACCCACAAATATTTACAATGGGGGGGGGGGGGGGGGGGGGGGTGGACAACATTTCCTCTTGAAGCACGCGCACACAAATGAACTATGTTACTTAACTGGAAGCACTCGTACAACATAATTTACACGATTTCTCAGGATAATTATACTTCTTAGCAGCATATATACAGTATAGTACCTAGGAGGTTGTCTTCAATGATATCTAAGATTATTTAAAGAACCCAAGCAAACTACTGTGGAAATGTGCAGGACAAACATATCAATTGTGACACTAGCTCTCCACATGTGGCATTTGCTTAATTTAGAAACTGTACTTGTGGTCGATCTCGAACCCATGTTGTTGATGTGACGATGTGTTATGAATTTTGTGGCTAGCTCCTCAAGATTGTAACTTGCTTAGATAAATAAATTGTGTTCAGTCCCTGAATCCATTATGTGATAAATTAACTAAACTAAAAACTATAGTCTGGCGACGAAACCTGAACTGCATAATGTAAATAGGGATTAACCAGAAAAAGATATAGGTGAAGAATAACACCAGGTAACTGCGTTAATTACAATATCTAGATCAAACTAACATTGATTTTCAAAAGGTTGTAGATTTTCCATCAATGGAGAGCATCAGCCAAGAAGCCTTCTTTAAAATATGAATATCTTCCCTCACCCAATAAGATCTAATCTCTGAATAAAACGCAAAAAACGACTTGATTGTAACCTATCCACCGCTGCCTATTGGATGGGGGAGAGGGGGTTATGTGTAGGATAAACATATCAATTGTGACACTAGCCCTCCATATATGTCAGTTGCTTAAATTATAAACTGTACTTGTGGTCGGACTCGAGCCCATTGTTGATGTGACAATGTGCATTGACTTTTGTAACTAGCTTATCAAGATTATAACTTGCTTGGCTATATGAATTGTGGGGCTCAGTCCCTGAGCCCATTATGTGCCTCTGTAACACTCCACTATCGCACATAGGATGGGTATGGGGTGCATAATAAATGAACTAAACTAAGCTCTGCCTTTTTGTTAACAGATACAAATATAAGCTTTATTTGTGAATCTCAATTAATTAAACAATATATCACAGAGCCTGTAGGGTTCGGTGAGATGAGCGAAGAGACATGGGAGATTTTACATAAGTACAGTACATGGTAGTTTAAGTAGCGAACGCATGTCAACGAATAACGAGTATATATAACAAAACTATTGTCCTATGAAGTCGATTTAACTTCCAAACATATAATTTTTAATATATGTTAAATGTTTTCTGGCTAGTTATGTTAGATTTTATTAAAAATACGTATTCTACTTGTTAACATTATAATTTAAATTTGTGATAATTTGTGCAGAGAAGTGCGACAACTGGATATGCCAACAAACACTTACCAAACAATGATATATCTTGGATAAGTCGTTCCACAACATTGACGCTTGGACCGTCGACTTCCTTTGATGCTACTTATTTCATAATGAAATTATATTAGTTTGGAGTAAATATATGTTTTCTCATGTTCTGCATTCAGCACCCACATTATAGTAAATATACCATATTACTTCATTACTTAAATAATGCTAGGAGGGTTTGAGTAGCTTTGGGTCTTTAGTGGACAGAATCTCCAATAGATGGGGCGAGAGTCGCCCCATCTCTCTCGCCCGAGCAAGAGTCGAAACTTAATTTAAAATTGATATATCTTTGTTCTCGAACATGATATATTTCATTTGGTGCAATTATAATAATGTTCATATCTCGGTCTTTCTGGAGGCATATAAGATTTTAGGCTTTATTAGCGTATCTTTGTTAATTATACAATATATCGGCAAGTGCGTAGGCGTCTGCACTCCATGCCCTACAAGCTACTGAGCGCTACTATAAAAACATATGTATCTTCACTTGAGCTATAAATATGTATATTGTAATGTATTTAAAATGAAGCTCTTATTTCTATCTTGCTTAAGACATATAAAATATTTGTGTTTATTAACGAATTTACGTGAAATAAACATTGATCTGACAGCGAGTTGCTCTGTCGTTCAGTCTGTACGGGGTGGGAGCTCCGTAATTTTTAAAATACATGTATCTTCATTAGAACTTTAAATATGTGTATGGTAAAGTGTTTAAAGTGAAGCTTATATGTCTGCCTTTCTTGAGACATTTAAAACATATATGTTTATTAACGAATTCACTTGAAATAAACATTGATCTGAGAGAGAGTTGCTCTGTCGTTCAGTCTGTACGGGGTGGGAGCTCCATAATTTTTAAAATACATGTATCTTCATTAGAACTTTAAATATGTCTATGGTAAAGTGTTTAAAGTGAAGCTTATATGTCTGCCTTTCTTGAGACATTTAAAACATATATGTTTATTAACGAATTCACTTGAAATAAACATTGTTCTGAGAGAGAGTTGCTCGGTCGATCAATCTGTCCGGGGTTAAAGCTCGGCTATTATAAAAGTACACGTATCTTCGCTTTAAATTTAAATATGCCCATGGTAAGGTATTTAGAATGAAGCTTATATTTATATCTTTCTTGTGACATATAAAACTCTTACGTTTATTAAGGAATCTGTGTGAAATAGGCATGGTTCTGAGATGAATGCTGCGGTTTTTGAGCTCGACGAGCAATGAAAACTGCCCCTTTTATAAAACTTCAAATATCTTCGGTTTTACTTAAAATATTTGTCTGGTAGAGGTTTAACATATAGTTCGCGTTTTTGTCTTTCTTCTGACTAATAAATAATTTTGGTTTAATAAGTCATCAAGATGTTTTCAACAATATTTCACATGTATTTCATGTGAACAATGTATTTCAACAATACAATACAACAAATACACACATTGGTACATTATTGCAAAGGCACTATACTATATATATATATATATATATATATATATATATATATATATATATATATATATATATATATATATATATATATATATATATATATATATATATATATATGTCGTACCTAGTAGCCAGAACGCACTTCTCAGCCTACTATGCAAGGCCAGATTTGCCTAATAAGCCAAGTTTTCCTGAATTAATATATTTTCTCTAATTTTTTTCTTATGAAATGATAAAGCTACCCATTTCATTATGTATAAGGTCAATTTTTTTTATTGGAGTTAAAATTAACTTAGATATATGACCGAACCTAACCAACCCTACCTAACCTAACCTAACCTATCTTTATAGGCTAGGTTAGGTTAGGTAGCCGAAAAAGTTAGGTTAGGTTAGGTTAGGTAGGTTAGGTAGTCGAAAAAACATTAATTCATGAAAACTTGGCTTATTAGGCAAATCGGGCCTTGAATAGTAGGCTGAGAAGTGCGTTCTGGCTACTAGGTACGACATATATATATATATATATATATATATATATATATATATATAAACATAGGAAGGGAGTACCACCTCTAGCTGGAAGAAGGGGGACCCATAGCCTCGGAGGAAACCACGCATAACGCATTAGAGGGAATGTTTAGATCCCCTCCAATACAGTTTCTGTGTGCTTTTCTCCTACCACCCCCTTCCTTGAATATTTTTTGTGCTTTATTATGCATTTGATGGTTACAAGATATACATGGGTTGATACAAAAATAATAATGCAAAAAGGTGCTTAAAGGTTATGGATCTCTTGAAGAACACAACAATGGGAAACATTGATGAATGTCACAGACGGGTTCGATCATTGTTGCAAGTCAAACACTTCTTCGAATTCCTCTGAAGTTGGACTAGTGCCCAAGACGCAACAGGCATTTCCCCTCTGAATCGCAACACTGAGACGCTGGAACAAGAAACTTTTTGCTCTCTGGTCTTTTGTAGCGCTGATCAATTTGTCCCCCAATTCCTTCATATATATATATATATATATATATATATATATATATATATATATATATATATATATATATATATATATATAAATTGTTGCAAGTCGAGCAACAAATATTTTACATTGAACAACAAATGAGATTGGAAAAACAGTATTGCCACCTCTGCTATACAGAAAAAAATAGACCCCAGACACACCCTATGGGTAGTTATGGACCCCCATACCGACACTATGAGGGGTAGTGGACCCCATAATAACACTATGGGCGGTAGTGGGCACTATACAAACACTATGGGCGGTAATTGACTTCATAGCGACCTTGTGGGCGGTAGTGGGCCCCCTGCCGACCCTGTGGGCGGCAGTGGACCCCCTACCGACCCTGTGGGCGGCAGTGGACCCCCCTCCAACCCTGTGGGCGGTAGTGGACCCCTACCGACCCTGTGGACGCCCTACCGACCCTGTGGGCGGTAGTGGGCCCCATACCGACCCTGTGGGTGGCAGTGGACCCCATACCGACCCTGTGGGCGGTAGTGAACCCCCTACCGACCCTGAGGGCGGCAGTTGACCCCCTACCAACCCTGTGGGCGGTAGTGGACCCCCTACCGACCCTATGGGCGGCAGTGGACCCTATATACTAATCCTGTGGGCGATACTGGACCCTATACTCATCCTGTGGGCGGCAATGGACGCCATACACATCCAGTTGGTGTTGTAGAGGTGACCCACGTGTTACAACAATAGTACAGTAATTCACCTGGAACTGTCGTCGTAGGGAGAGGAAGGGCTGGTAGGGTAGGTGGAGCAAGTCTAGGCTCCTCAGGAAGGGTAGGACAGAGGGAATCAATGCCTCTTAGGGGTCCTATGGGCACATATCCTAAGTGCCAGTGGTGCCGGGCAGGCGTCGTCCGCGTTGGGTCACATGCAGTTCAAATCTGGCCCACTCGGCCTGCGCGGGCTGCCGCGCGGGTAGGCCGTGCGCCGTCGTCGTCCACCAATCAGGGCACAGCCCTGCCTATACTGTAAAATGTCTCCTTGGCGGGCACTTTGAATGTGGTTCCCTCTACACTCCTCCCGTCCCTATAGAACAACGGGTATGTTGGAGGGAAAACGTTTCACTATATACAACATGTCTTTTTTGTAAAAAAGTCTATTTTCATGAATGGGTCCTATTACAATTATTACCCGTATTGTCTTTGCACTATACACGAACTGTTTCAACATTGCATACACTACACTATTCCTTTTCCTTTTTTCTTTTTTTTTTTTTCTTTTTTTTTTTTTTTTCTTTTCCTGCTCTTATGGCTCACACCGAGGACATGCATACTCTGGTTTTGACCGTACACTCGCCAGAGTCACTCCCACGCAGACCCCATGGAACCATTCCGCGCACATATCGCATTGCACCATAAACTTTCCATCGTATGGTTGCCGACACACACAGTAAAGGTCCTTATATGGCCCTCCCACTGGGTCCTGAACCTGTGACATATGATGTTTAAACTTCTCAATCCAGCCCGGGCATGTACGGTCCTTGCACTTCTTTAGTTTATCATGATTTGCTGTGATGTTGTCATTCTGGAGCTTGACCCTAAATAAACAAGATGAGAACTTGTGGATGATGACGCCTGGGCCCTTCCACTGCGGTGATAGCTTCCGGCACTGCCCCTTCACCTGTGCCGTGTCTAGCAGGTAAACCAGGTCCCCTTTCTCATAGACCTGTAGCCGTGCCCGTAGGTCATAATCTCTCTTCATTCGTTCCTGGTTCGTGGATAGAGACTTCCGTGCCAGTCCATGCGCCTTCTCAATTTCCTTCTGCAAATTTGCTAGGTAAGGTACTGCATCTGATTGAAGTTGCACCTCCCGGGGGTACATTAAATCTATTGGCTGGTTGGTTTCCCAACCGAGCATTAACTTGTTGGGCGTGAACCCCGTCTGTCGGTTCACACTAGACCTGATGGCCCCTGCTATGTGTTGGATATAGGTGTCCCAGCTGTCATGTTGGGAACTGGCATAACACCGCAATGCATCCATGATGGTTCTGTTATACCTTTCCACCTGCCCATTCGCCGACGGCCTGTAGGCGGTAGTACGGGCCTTGTGGATGTGCATCAATTCGCAGAGCTTCGTAAACAAGTCACTTTCAAAATTCCTGCCCTGATCGGTGAAGATTTCAAACGGATACCCGAACCTGGTGAAGAACCCATCGAGTGCTGCTCGGGCGGTGTTCTCTGCCGTCTGGGACGGTAGTGGCACACACTCAATCCATTTAGTGAACTGATCTACCATTACCAGGAGATATTCGTTGCCTTTCGGAGTCTTAGGCAATGGTCCCAGAATGTCCAAGTGTACCCTTTCCATTGGTGCACCCGCCTGGTACTTAAGCAGCTCATGCCTGCTGGTCTTGGATGCTTTTTTGTTCATACTACAGTGGTGGCATGATGCCACGTAATTTGCGACGTCCGTTGATAGTCCGTACCAGAAGTACCTTGCTTTGACCCGCTCCATTGTGCGATTCCGGCCCTGGTGGCCCATATCAGGTATATCATGGCACAGATTCAGTACCTCCTGCCTCAGGCTGCTGGGTACATACAAAAGCTTCTGGGCGGCTCCCCCCTGATCTACTTTGTGCCACCACCAAAGCCCATTTTCCATGAGGAGTGCTTCTTTGTTTAACCAGTAGTATTTTGTTGCAGGGCTGGCCCCGAACAGGTCCCCTTCTGTTGGCTGACGGCCTCCCACCCATTCTCTTACCATTCTCATGTCCGGGTCTCTCTCCGTCCGCTCCTGTAACTCGAGTAAATGCAACCCTAGCCTGTCCGCCGTTGTTCTGGTGATGATCCTAATGTCTACTACTTCTGGGGCCACTGCGTCTTTTTCCTTATAAAGCGTCTCGGCAGGCTTTCTTCGGCCATCTTCGCCAGGGTCCCATGGGAAGACAGCCAAGTTGGAATCCTCCGACCACCAGTCTTGAATAGGGGCTATAGTGCTCACGCGTCTAATCGTCCCCCGGATCTGAACGTTACATGCACATCTGAACGACCCCGTAGCCAGTGGGACGACGTCATCTACCGTCTCCTGGAAGGTCGCCCAGTTCTGATGTGCCCTGCGACAGTATGAGCATCCTCCACACGGCAGGTCCTGCACTGGCACGTCCTGGCGAAAGTGGGTACATGCCTGTTGAGTGCCTCCCTCCCTGGATAAAGAGTCTGCATTGTTGTGTTTTTTACCTGCTCTATGCTGGATTTTTAGATCAAATTGGCTCAGCTCCTCCAGCCAACGTGCTAGTTGGCCCTGGGGGTTCTTAAACCTAACCAGCCAGACCAGGCTGCCATGGTCCGTGCGTATGGTAAAAGGCCGCCCCAAGAGATAGTGCCGGAACAGCCTGGTAAACCTGACTACTGCCAATAGCTCTTTCCTCGTGGTGCAATACCTTCTCTGTTCTGGGGTCAATGCGAAACTGGCATAAGCAATTACCCTTTCTTTCTTCTCTTGAACCTGTAGCAGCTCCGCTCCTATCGCCCAGTCGGAGGCATCGGTGTCCAGGATGAAGGGGTCATGTCCATTAGGTAATCCCAGCACCGGAGCTGTAGTTAAGGCCATTTTGATAGCTGCAAAAGCCTCTTGATGCTTGTCTCCCCATTCGAATCTGTTTCCGCCGGTCAGTGCGTATAGGGGTGCGGCTAACTCTGCAAATCCCTTTATGAAGGTCCGATGGTAGTTGGCCAGTCCCAGAAATCTTTCCACGTCTTTGGATGATCCCGGCTTCTGCCATTTCACCACTGTGTCTATCGCCTCTTTTCCCAGTTCTAGTCCTGCCCTGCTGACCATCCTGCCTAAGAACTCAACCCGTTTCTTAAAGAGGGCGCATTTTTGTGGTTTCAGGCGTAAACCATAGGTTCTGAATCTCGCAAATACCTGTGCTAGGTTGGAGAGGTGGCTTTGGAATGAATCGCCCAGCACCAGGATGTCATCCAAGAATGCTAGCACAGTTTCCCAATTTAGCTCCCGCAACACCAAGTTCATAACCCTGGCGTAGGTAGCCGGGGCATTACAAAGACCAAAGGCCATTTTCTTAAATTCAAACAGTCCGTATTTCGTTATGAATGCCGTCTTCTTCCGATCTTCTTCTGCTATGTTGATCTGATAATATGCCGAGTTGGCATCTAGCTTGCTAAACCATTCGTTTCCCGCCAAGGTGTCCAGGCACTCATCGACTAGAGGGAGTGGGTACACGTCCTTTATGGTGCGAGAGTTCAACCCTCGATAGTCTACACACCACCGAACTGACGCGTCCCTTTTCCTTACCAGAACTGGTGCCGATGCCCACTCAGATACTGACGGTTGGATGATGCCCGCATCGAGCATGCGCTGAAGGTGTCCTTTCTCCTCCTGTGCGAAGCATGCGGGTGTTCGTCGTATTTTTTGCTTCACAGGTCTTGCATTACCCGTGTCGATGTGGTGAGATACCTCCTTGAATGATCCCAGGTCAAATTCACTTGCGGCAAAGATGTCCTGGAAGTTCCATAACAGGTGGGTCAGTTGGCTTGCCTGCTCTGCTGACAGCGTTTCCTCGACGTCCCGTACCATGGTCATCATATGGGGAGGTAATTTGACTTGAGTTTCACTTCGTACCCTCCCCACTGCCCTTGCTGCTACCGCTGGGCCCGGCCCCGGTAAAATTTCCCATACTGCCTCTGCATTGGCCACATGCATCCGCCTCTTTAATGTGATATTCTGCCCTGTTACGTTGAGTACACATACCTTCAGGAATTCTCCCTCCTGATGGAGTGTGCGAACCACTGGCACCTGCCCATCCTCCAGGGGCTCCACTATACACTGGGGCATACTTTTGTCCATTTCACATTTGACCCTGGCCACTGAATGTGGTGGGATAACAGTGTATTGGGACACTGCTACCTTAGCGATGCACGGAGCTAGGTTAGGGTCAGGCTCCTCTTTCGTCTCTAGCTTCATAGGAATCACCTGTCCCTGTAATATCATTTGAGACTTCTCTAGGGCTATACTAACACCGTATCTTTTCATGAAATCGAGCCCTAGCAACATGTCGTCTGCAATAGGCGCCACATACACTCCCACAGTGTATTCCCGTCCCGCAACCAGCAAGGAGATGGGGCCCACCAGTGTTCCCGTAAGGTGCATTTGTTTCCCCGCCGTGCTTATGGTTATGTGTTGTATCACCTGGGGTGGTGGGTTCAACCGTTGATGGATCTCCTGGGAGATAATGGTGACCTCGGCCGCTGTATCCACAATCGCCTTGACCTCCACGTCCCCGATTTGGACTGGGATCCAAAACATAGAGCCGGATCTGAGCTGTCTGATGGTTATGTGATCTCTTCCCCCGTCCTGCTCTTCCGTGCCCGACGTCCCTTGGCCCGCCCCTATCGTGCTCTCCCTTTCTAGGCCTGTTGTACATTGGGTCGGAGTTAGGCCGACTGGACCGACCCATCCGTGTTTAAAGACTCTTTCTCGTCCTCAAATGAAACGCGCAGCTTGTTGCCCAGGGGGTCCCTGAGCCGGCGGCTTCCCTCCCCATCACTTCCCGGTTCCAGACATTCCCGAGCCACGTGACCCTCTTTCCTACATCTGAAACACTGCAGCGATCGCCTGGGAGATGGGGAACGACGAAAATTCGGCGATATGATGGCCATTGTGAGACGCCTCAAACTCTCACACACCTGATCCAATTTCCCGCTGAGTTCTGAGACACCTGCTACCAAGACGTCCAATTTCGCCTCCGTGTCCATGGAAGATGAAGGACCCGAGCCTGCACTCGACGGGTGGTGAGTACCGGTTCCACGGCCTGCGGGACTGGTAGCCGGCGAGGCACCTGGTGTCGAGCGCCGAGAAGCGTCCTTACTCCTGGGTGGTTGCTCATACCGAGAGTACCTGCCCACTGCATTCACTCTTACTGCTGGCCCCTGGGACCCGCGGCGGTGGGAGTCGTGCCTGCTTGAACTTGCGGAGCCGTGGATTGCTACGGCATTGTGCTGGAAGGTTTGGGCCCGGTCGATGGCCTCTTCCATTGACGAATTTCTTGCATTGGCAATGTATTCTGCCAGAGTCTTGTCCTGTAATCCCTGGCCGAATCTCATTACTGCGATTTGTTCCACTTCCCATCGTGGCACATGTTTGTAGGCCCGATGAGCCAAGTGGTGGGCCCTATCTGCCCAATCAGCAATATCTTCTTCTGGTTCCTGCTGGGCCTGGTTAAACTTCATCATAGCTACATCCAGAACTTCCCTATCGCCAAATCGCTTGATCATCTTATGCATCATGCGAATATAATCGATCGACGGTTCTCTGTCCAGTAAGCGATTGTAAAAATCACTTGCCTTACCCTTGAGACACCATCCTAACTGTGTCAATGACGTAGGCCCGCTCCAGTCCTTTTCCGAGGCATAAGACGTGAAGCGGCGGTAGAAGGTGGCCCAATCTGACTTCCCGTCATAGTCCAACGCCCGAGGTGGTGTGCGGAAGGTCTCTTTCTGTTGGCGATAACCTGTCCGCCTGCTGCGGGATAGAGAGGCATCCGAATCGGAAGTCAGAGAGCTGTGTGACGAGTGTCGAGCTGTCCGTCTCCTTGATCGAGCCGATCGATGGTGGAAGGGGCTCCCCTGCCGAGTACCTTGCTGGCCACTAGCCCTGGAGTAAGCTGGTGACTGAGGTCGACGTCCACGTTGGCTGCTGCTGGTGGCACCCCTAGAGGAGTGGCGGGTTCCCGTTTCGCTGGATGAGGACGATGAACGACTTCCTGCCCCCTGACCTAAGGGCCCGGAGCCCTGTTGGGACGGGTCCACCTCAAACGATATAGCAGCCATCAACTCGGGTTTGGTCCGAAGGCGGTTGATATCATAAATGTTGTCCTCCGTGATCACATGGTGACGCCGAAACTTGATAATGCGAGCGGCCAATTTATCTCCTACACCCGGTAGCAGCTGCAGCTCAGCAGCCGAAGCAGAGTTTATCTTGATTAGAGCCATTGTGCCGGTGTCGAAAGTTAAAGCTCCGATATCGTGCCACACCTGGTAATAAGCCTTAGACCTGGGGCCACGCACCTCACATGTATACCACCCCAAACAGAAAAACAAAACAAAAAAAACACAGACACCAATAGCCACACTTAAGGTTCCAATGTTCAGAGATAGAGATAAATGTTCCACAAGGAAAAATAAGCACTGCACAGTCAATATTGTAAATGATGGGGCCAGGTGGGTTTCAAGCAACATAAAACACTGCACACTTAATTGGTACCTAAATCACTGGAGGCTTAGACAAAAACTGGGCACTTACTGCACTTGCAAAGCTGGAAAATCTGATATGGCAGGCACTTTGAGGAACTTTGAGAGAGGCACTTTGAGGAACTTTGACAAGCAATGTGCCTGATTTTCATAAGCACTGGGCTGAGGGTTCTCAAAAACACTTTTTTCAGGTGAACGTGTGGAACTGTGTGCAGGGCGGATCACCATCCACCTTAAATCTGGTATGAACACAAACTCACTGGCTCACTTAATGTATCTCTTTCCCTTGAGCCGTTACTTCTGTAGAAAGCCCAGAACAGGTTACGTCTAGCTAACAGTAGAAATGAGAAAATAACAGACCTGTAGCAAGCACCCTGCAGAGCTGGGACCAGCGTCGCTGTAGTAAACACGCTGGAGACGGATGCGCTCGGGAACGACAGCCTGAAATCCTCCGCGAGCGGATTCGTAAACAATACAGGTCGGGTATGCTCATGAACGGTGGCCCGTATTCCGTGTGAATGGTGGTACTCGTCTCCCCTTCTTCAAAGAACTTGGGGACCGCGGGAATCGGTGCTTGGGGGACAAGACAATAAAATGCAACAAATCTGGAGAAATAATCCGTATAAAACACTGATAACTGGAACTTATGGAGAATCTTGGGGGATTGCACGAGATGTGGAATAAAACATATGCACAAAAAAAACAGGGGTTGAAATATCTTGGGCACCGCTATTGAACAACGAACCGAAGAACATCTATGGTGCAACCAAAGCCAGTAATTCGAGACTGGAACCGTTGAACACTATCCAAGACGTCTTGACTGAAGTCGGCAGAACGATGATGCAGATATCTTGGCGAGGTCCTCTTGATCACCGCGTGGGAACGTTTACTCACTGCGCCAATGTAGAGGTGACCCACGTGTTACAACAATAGTACAGTAATTCACCTGGAACTGTCGTCGTAGGGAGAGGAAGGGCTGGTAGGGTAGGTGGAGCAAGTCTAGGCTCCTCAGGAAGGGTAGGACAGAGGGAATCAATGCCTCTTAGGGGTCCTATGGGCACATATCCTAAGTGCCAGTGGTGCCGGGCAGGCGTCGTCCGCGTTGGGTCACATGCAGTTCAAATCTGGCCCACTCGGCCTGCGCGGGCTGCCGCGCGGGTAGGCCGTGCGCCGTCGTCGTCCACCAATCAGGGCACAGCCCTGCCTATACTGTAAAATGTCTCCTTGGCGGGCACTTTGAATGTGGTTCCCTCTACAGTGTTATTGGACCCCATACTTATTCTGTGGGTGGTTGGAGCCCCATACCCATCCTGTGGGTGATAGTGGACGCCATACTCATCCTGTGGGTGGTATTGGACCCCATACCCATCCTGTGGGTGGTTGTGATCCCCATACCCATCCTGTCGGTGGTAGTGGACGTCATACACATCCAGTGGATGGTATTGGACCCCATTCCCTTCCTGTGGGTGGAAGTGATCTCCATGTTTGCAGTAGTTTACCCCATAAACATTCCAACATAACATCGTTTTTTGTTAGCGTTCCTACAAAACATTCTTTAAAGATTTTTAAAGCGCAAACTATGGTATATAATATTGATTGGTGAAGGACTGTTATTCTATGTAATAATATATAGTGCTTATTATAATTTACTAAGAACAACTAATATTTCTCAAAACAAAACTACGAGCCTTCAATAGGAAGTAGCTGATCTGTAATATTCTAAGAGCATGGACAATACTACATCACCCCTCCCTACTACCCCACCCCTTACCCCTCCCTACTACCCCACCCCTCCCTACTACCCCACCCCTCACCCCTCCCTACTACCCCACCCCTCACCCCTCCCTACTACCCCACCCCAAACCCCTCCCTGCTACCCCTCCCCTAACCCCTCCCTACTACCCCACCCCTAACCCCTCCCTACTACCCCACCCCTTACCCCTCCCTACTACCCCACCCCTCCCTACTACCCCACCCCTCACCCCTCCCTACTACCCCACCCCTCACCCCCCCTGCTACCCCACCCTTCACCCCTCCCTGCTACCCCACCCTTTACCCCTCCCTACTACCCCACCCCTCACCCCCCTCGCTACCCCACCCCTCACCCCTCCCTGCTACCCCACCCCTTACCCCTCCCTACTACCCCACCCCTCACCCCCCCTGCTACCCCACCCCTTACCCCTCCCTACTACCCCACCCCTCACCCCCCCCTGCTACCCCACCCCTCACCCCTCCCTGCAACCCCACCCCTTACCCCTCCCTACTACCCCACCCCTCACCCCTCCCTGCTACCCCACCCCTTACCCCTCCCTACTACCCCACCCCTCACCCCCCCCTGCTACCCCACCCCTTACCCCTCCCTACTACCCCACCCCTCACCCCTCCCTGCTACCCCACCCCTTACCCCTCCCAACTACCCCACCCCTCACCCCCCCCTGCTACCCCACCCCTCACCCCTCCCTACAACCCCACCCCTCACCCCCTCCTGCTACCCCACCCCTTACCCCTCCCAACTACCCCACCCATCACCCCCCCTGCTACCCCACCCCTTACCCCTCCCTACTACCCCACCCCTTACCCCTCCCTACTACCCCACCCCTCACCCCCCTCGCTACCCCACCCCTCACCCCTCCCTGCTACCCCACCCCTCACCCCCCCCTGCTACCCCACCCCTTACCCCTCCCTACTACCCCACCCCTCAACCCCCCCTGCTACCCCACCCCTTACCCCTCCCTACTACCCCACCCCTTACCCCTCCCTACTACCCCACCCCTCACCCCCCTCGCTACCCCACCCCTCACCCCTCCCTGTTACCCCACCCCTCACCCCCCCTGCTACCCCACCCCTCACCCCTCCCTGCTACCCCACCCTTTACCCCTCCCTACTACCCCACCCCTCACCCCCCTCGCTACCCCACCCCTCACCCCTCCCTGCTACCCCACCCCTTACCCCTCCCTACTACCCCACCCCTCACCCCCCCTGCTACCCCACCCCTTACCCCTCCCTACTACCCCACCCCTCACCCCCCCCTGCTACCCCACCCCTCACCCCTCCCTGCTACCCCACCCCTTACCCCTCCCTACTACCCCACCCCTCACCCCTCCCTGCTACCCCACCCCTTACCCCTCCCTACTGTAACAAGGGTTCGGGTCCCCCTCTCTTTACTTCTCTACCTTCTTCTCCCTCTACCCGTATTCTTACTTTTTATTCTCTACCAAGGGACTCCAAAACTTTTACCAAAGCCAACTCCACGCCACGTGGTCCTAAGACGATTGACCGACTTAGGATTCTACACCCAGTATGACGTGACCTAAGCTCTGAGCAAAACCCTAGAGTCACCTCTGCTGCCACCACCAGACCAGTAACACAGAGCAATGATCGAGGTCTGGATCGATCACGCTAATTAATCAACCTTGGGGCTTGATCCCCACTAGTAGTTTATAACCTCGGAAACTTGAGTGTGGAATTAATTACACGGGAATGATTCGATGTTAGAATCGGCGCCCAATCCAACTCTGCCTCGTGTGGACCACGTGACCAGGACAAGTATACACATAACCAAATGGAAACAATAAAATGCAAATTAACAACAAATTTAATTTATTAAAAGAAAACTAAAACAAAATCTAAAAATGTTCACTCCCTATCACTTTAACACTCCCTACTTGACCTGAGTGGCAAATGAGACTATTTCTATACATAACCATAGCAACTATACCTCTATGTTTTCCAGCTAAGATGTTGGGCTGGTCTCGGGGAGAGGTAAGATGTTTGACCTCTCCCAGCTGCTTCCGTGACCACACTGATCTGTCCTCGTCTGATCTCGCCCAGCCCAGACTAGAACATTGTATTGTTCCGCATCGCTTACCCAGTTACTTTAGCAAGGTTAGGTTATAACAATTATCCTCTGTTTATACTGAATTGATCCAGACTGGTTGAATTATTTTACTTTAATTAGATTACACAAACATCTAACGGCAAAGCTGTTCCCGATCCCCAAAATGGTTAATTGAACTTTGAGAAATACTAGACATGTCAACCCTGCTGACCTATGACCGCCGGTCACTCCGCCTTAAAAGTTAGATCTGATTCGTGACGTCACTGATGGTGACTTAAACTCAATAATTAGAATACTCTTGATATTGTATCCAGTACTATTATACAATACAATTTTAATGCAAAATGAATAAAGGCTAATTTTCTCTAAATTACTGAATACTATAGGATGATTCATTATACGCAGCTATGAACAAAGATGCCCGCCATTTGTGACTCAGACCTGCTAATTCCCAGGGGACTGGGCGTTGTTGAGAGGTCAGGTCCCTACTCGAACTTCTGGAACCTTCTGGAATAATTCTTACAACAGCCTAGTTTGTTACAACCCCCCCGCACAAGCACTTAGTAAACCTTGTTAATTTGTTAAAATTCACGAGGTTTAGTATCCAAACCCACAATTCAACTCATGCCACAAACAAAAGCTAACCTAACTAATAAAATTTGACAAATAATAGTCCAACATCATAATGAACATGTTCATATTTCATAAATTTCTCAGCTGTCAACTGACAGCAATCCTCCAATATCAGGAAACATACATCCTACCCTTACTGACATAGCTAAATAACATGTCCCTACTCTACCATCAAAAACTAGCTATTAAACTCTCTTGGCTCTTCACTAGCCAAGTCCATGTGTCCTCTAGAGCCGGCCACACCGTGCTCAAACAAACATTAAAGTTATATCATCAGACTGAACTTTCAGTCATCCGGGAGCGTACTACGGAACTATCAGGTACACATCCGTGTACTAACCACTCCCCAATCAATGTCAACCTTGACATGTTAAGGAACACACCTAACGTTTATTACATGTATCTAAAAATAAAAAATTCCTATACTATATCACAGGTTTCAGCTGACTGTACAGCCAAGTGTTCTCACTCACTAGAAGTGTCAATGTTTATATTGGTCCGCCTCTCCTGTGTTCAAACATTCTGAAAAAAAAATAGCACAACATAATTTTCCATAACCGTTTGTTCTGGGCTGAGACAATTACACAGGGGCTTCGATTTTGATTACTGACCAATTTATAGAGCAAAATTCATATATTATACCAGAATTATTTTAAATCTGTTTTTCAACATTTAAAAAATATTGTGATTCTAACTCTGTTTTTCAACATTTAAACAAAAGTGTCCAGATGTTCTTTACACAGATGTTCAGAGCCAACTTTGTTGTTTGTATCAATTGTTCATATTGAGTAATCGAGAAAAAAAAAAAATCGATGCTGCTGGATGCTGAATGTAGTCGCTGACGATGACGGTGTCGATCTTGCTTCTTCTCATGTGTAGACATCAATACCTGGTCCTCTTGTACTCCCATCCGGTACTCCTGAATGACGACAGAGTGTAGTAGAGCGGAGTGCCAAGTGACAGCTGTAGAATACTGTTACTTCGGCCATTAATCTTGCTCTCGACAGTCCACACGCCTTCGTATCAATCACAGTTCACACGGTAGTCTTGATGTTAAATTTGACGTCGCAGATGACCACAGCAGAGCAGGACTGGATGTACCAACGGTGTCTCTTAGCAGGAGTGGTGTCAGAAGGTCGTAGAGGCGGGTTGCTTGTTTGCAGAACAGGTGAATCTCGTCTTCCATCATTGCTCACGTCATCTCAGGCGTTTCTTGATGTCACCAGGTTACTAGGCCGTAAACACCAACTGTGTATACCCTCGTACCGCCGACTTTAGGCCAAAGGAGACAATTTTGCGACCTTCTATTGGCGAGTCCCGGTACTCTGTAGGGAAACCGTGCCTTCCACCTGTGACCGCCTTACTTCCGCTTTCTTGTTACTTCAGATGACGTAATCATTAATCTTCCGGCGAAATTCTTGAGTACTGCTACGTGCTTTCCATTTCTTGACCTCTCCTCCAACACTGCTGGAATGGCTGCAGTCTTGATGACGCAGCAGGTGGGTAGTGGTGATCTCGAGACAGCTACCCCGGCGTTGTATGGCACCTCCGGTGACTGCTATGATGTGGACAGCTCGCTGGCCCTGACAACCTCGTTAGTGACGTGAGGTGTCGGCCGGGTGACTCTTGGACAGTCACTCATCCCCAAAGTAACTGATGTATGGGTTACTGGGTCTGGTGGGGGGGAGGGCTTTGTGTAACGTGCCTCCCCCCTCGGTCTTTACAGACAAGGGTTCACGTGTGGCTGGAACAACTGGGTCGGTGTACCAATCAGACCTGGGAACAGACAGACACAACACAGCGGAAGCATAGATATACTCTGGGTTTGGTGGAGGTGGAACCCCAGAGCACGGTAAAAGTTGCTACCTGAGTCAAGTATAGACATAGTACATCTCATTGCCTTTACAGGAAAATCTAATGAATACTAAATTATACTAACCAAGGAAGTTACTTTTACTGTACAGCGCGAGATCTCGTCACCATAGGGTGGCGAGACTGCACCTGACTACTGATGAGCGATGACAGAGGGTCATCCTCATCTTCTGACTCGTCGGTGAAGCCATGAGTCAGCACTGCTGAGTCAGGAACTAGACCCGCTGAAGGCAGTTCTAATTCCTCTCTAGCATGATAATGTTTCAATTTATTCACGTGAATTGTCCTTTCCACCTGGTCCTCGAACACTCCTTTTATAACAAGATTAACCGGCCCCGCCCTTTTAATTACTCTATATGGTCCTCGCCACCTCGGAGCTAGTTTCCTGCTCTGATTGGCGGGCGCAGCCTCATTCACTCTCAATACGAGGCTTCCTTCCTTCAACTCAAGAGGGCGCACTTTCTTGTCATAAAAATGAGCATACCGAGTCCGTACCTTCTTGGACGCTTCAGCTGCAATATTCCATGCATTTCTCATTTTACCCAGGACCTCTGAAGGATAGTCCTCCCCGTATGCAACATTATGTCTGTTAAGCAGACCTGACGGGAAATTACATGAATTACCAGTAAACAAATGAAGTGGTTGGGTGTTAATTGATTGGTGGATGGCAGTATTCAAGGCGAACTGAACATAGGGTAGGTGTTCATCCCAGGTGTTTGCATCATGTTCAGCAAGGATTGCAAGCATATCCTTGACTGAACGATTAGTCCGTTCCGTCATTCCGTTTGCTTGTGGATGGTAGGCCGTTGTAAAAGCCGAAGTTGTCTCTAAAATCTTACAAACTTCTCTAAATATATTCCCATTGAATTCTTGACCCCGGTCAGAGACTAAAACTTTAGGAGGTCCGAATGCAGTAACGAACCTACGCAAGAACGCATCTGCAACCGTACGAGAATCCTTCTGAGGTAATGCAACTAGTGTAGTGTATCTAGACAGATGGTCAACTAGCACCAACACGTATCTGTTACCCGCATGACTGTGGTGTAAGTCAATCAAATCGGCCCCCACACGATCTAACGGTTCACGAATTTCAGGAAATTCCTGAAGTGGGGCTTGTACCTTAAGGGTACCTTTCCTCCTCTGGCAACGAGGGCACGACTTCACGAAATTGATTACCTCAGAAAGTAATCCTGGAAAATAAAATAGAGACTTTGCTTTTAAGTGCGTTTTAAAGATCCCCGGATGCCCTGCAATTTTTGAAGCATGCGCAAGCTTTAATGCTGATGACCGCAACGCGTCCGGAATAACTAGCTGAAATACTGCCCTATCATTCTGGCTATTAACACAATACAGGACGCCCTGTTTCATTTCAAAATCATGTATAGGTAAATTCTTTTTCTTTTTCGGGTATTTTCCTCCCTCTAAATACTCAATAATCTCTTTCCATCTAGGCTCGCTCATCTGGTATTCTCTCATTTTATCTGATGGAATGGTTTCAATGTTTTCATTAATTTGAACTGCCGCTATATTTCTACTTAGCGTATCTGGCACAACATGTGCTGGACCAGGCTTGTACAAGATCTGGAACGAGTGGGCCGAAAGTTCGTGAGACCAGCGTGACATTCGTGGGCATTTCGTTCGCTTTTTAAATATATGTGTTAACGCTCGATGGTCTGTGTAGATTACAAAATGCCGCTGAAATAGGTAAGGCTCGAAATACCTAACTGATTCTACTACTGCCAGTGCCTCCCGATCCGTAGCTGAATACCGAACTTCAGGTCCTTTGACCTTCCTACTGAAATAGGCTACTGGATGGGGTAAATTATCTGCGTCTCGCTGAATTAAGCACCCGCCAATAGCTATACCGCTGGCGTCAGTGTGCACTTCCCACTCTTTATCAAAATCAGGAATAGCCAATACCGGTGTCGTGATTAGTTGGTCTTTCAGTTTGCGATAGGCCTCGTCATGTTCAGATTTCCACACAAACTTCGCATTTTTCTTTGTCAGATCAGTCAGGGGTGCTGAAATGCCAGCGAAACCTTCAATATGACGCCGAAAATATCCGGCCGCCCCCAAAAATCTACGCACGTCCTTTGCTGTCCTTGGAGTAGGCATGTCAGCAATGGCGCGGCAAGAATCTGGTTCAGGTCGGATACCGTCTGGGCACACCTGGAACCCCAGAAATTTGAATTTCTGAGCCGCCAGGGTGCACTTCTGAACATTCAGCCTGAAACCTGCCTGATCTAACAACTTCAAAGTCTCAGTCAAGTCCTGCAGGTGTTCCTCAAACGTCCTGGAATATATCACAACATCATCCAGGTACGCTAAAGAATGCCTACCCAGTACCGGACTAAGGATAAAGTTGATGGCCCTCTGAAACGACGAAGGCGCTGTCTTTAAACCAAACGGCATCCTACGGAAGTGATAAGTGTGCCTACCATCCGAGAATGCTGTTTTTTCCCTATCCTGTTCTGCCACCGGAATCGCCCAATACGCCGATTTTGCGTCGAGTTGAGAAATACTTAGCAGCACCAAATTGATCTATTATCTCCTGTATTCGGGGCAACGGATACACATCACCCTTAGTTAATTCGTTCACCTTCCGGTAGTCAACACAGAAACGATAACTACCGTCCGGTTTCCGAACTAGCACAACAGGAGAGAGCCACGGTGACGTACTAGGCTCTATCACGCCCTGTCTCAACATTTTCTGGCACTCCTCCCTGATAATGTTCTTTGCCTGTTCCGGCAACCTCCACTGTCTTGTGTACACAGGCAAATGGTCACCAGTTGGAATGGTGTGCTCGATCTTATCAAGGAGACCAATCTGGTCATCCTCTGTCGCAAACAATTTCGGGAATTTTCGTAAAACTCCTCTCAGTGCCTTCCTATCTGCCTGTGCAACATGTTGCAAATCAAGTGCTGAAATTAATTTTTCTATTTCCTCTACATTCTGTGCAACATTTCTCGTTTCGTATTGTACTTTGGATGGTGTTTTAGTTTTCAACATATTCAGTGCACTACATTGTGCAGTGACGGCTGGCGTCTCAGCTGACTCATGGTGAAAGATTTCTGTGTCCTCCACCATGGTTCCCTGAGATACCCTATCACCTGCCCTGAAGCGAAACGTCTTATGTGAAAGATTGACAACTGGAATGAGTGCACCTTTATCGAGCACTACAACTAAGTGATGAGGAATTAATAAACTATCACATCTCCCAGCCACCTGAAGGGTGGTACCTGGTTGTATGTGACGTCCCACGGCTACTTTAATAAATTTAACAGAATGTGGTGGGCAACTCTGTTTAGTCAATGCATGCAATGCGCATGACCTCTTAACTGTGTCTGGAAGAGACTTAAAAATCAATTTTGGATAGTGCGCATTATATTTCAGCTTCCTCTTAATTGAAGCTACAACTGGAGGATGGTCGATCATCTCCACTGGGTAGGAAGTCTGTCCCAACTGCAACCTGCAGTTCCTAGCCCCTTTTTGAGCAGACAAGGAATAATTAAATCGCGACAGAAAATCAGTTCCCATTAAGATGTGACCAGGAAAATCAAGGTTCTCTACGATCGTACATGTGTGAGGCTGCAATGCCCCATCAATCTCAAAATTCACTGTACCTTGACCTACGATCTCAATCTTCTCCCCATTGACCGCTGTTAATGTCTTTGCGCAACGTTGAAGACGTGCATACTTAAAATTGCTGAAGGCTGACTTTTTAATTACCGTAGCCTGGCTTCCTGTATCAACAAAAGCTGTCAATCTCACACCTTCCACTTTCACCTCAAAAGTAGGCCTACCATCACTAGGAGCCTGCTTTCATGCTTTCGTAGGAGTGACTTCGCAATCCCTCTGTATATGCCCGCGCTTCCAGCAGGAGTAACACCTCCGCGGATCTCTGTTGGTACCCCGCGCAGGGTGGCTCGAACTTGCAGCTGTGGGCTGCTTCCCGCCTGATGAACCCGCGCCACAGTTCCTCGGCTTGGCTCCCTCGCCTTTACTTAACGCCTCTACGTATGGCGACAACTGAGTGCCCGGCGTCTCCGTGCGCATCTGCCTGTCTAAGGCTGTGGCGGCCTGGGGTTGGGGTTGAGGTATGGTGTGGGTGGCCTGGGGTTGGGGTGTGGATGGAGGTTGGGGTTGAGGTATGGTGTGGGTGGCCTCGGGTTGGGGTGTGGATTGAGGTTGGGGTTGAGGTATGGTGTGGGTGACCTCAGGCTGGGGTGTGGATTGAGGTTGGGGTGGGTATGGGGTGGCCTGGGGCTGGAATGGGTATGGGTATGGGTATGGGTTGGCCTGGGGTTGGAATGGGTATGGGTATGGAGTGGCCTGGGGTTGGAATGGGTATGGGTATGGGGTGGCCTGGGGTTGGTATGGGTATGGGGTGGCCTGGGGTTGGGGGAAGGGTTGGTATGGGAATTGAGGATGGGGTTGGGGTTGTTGTAGTGACGGATGAGGTGTACCTAGGTGGTCCCCAGTGGTGTCGGAAGAGGTGCTGTCCTCTACACTTCCACTTCCACTGGTCCCCACTGACTGGTCATTATCTGGGTTAAACATTTTCTGTTATTCCTGGTGTGCCACGTCTCTTCTAAACTACCTTATAGTACACCCTCGACCCGAACTCACTACAACCGTGATCTTACACAAATAATAATAAAAAAAATCGCAACTCTTTTCTAAGAGAAAACTACTAAATTCCCAAAATAGGAAATACACCGATTTATCGAGAGAATCGCTGAAGTGAATCCAATGAGTGTCTGCCCCGCACTCGTGTCTGCCCGTGAAATATCCCGCAGTTCTATTGCTGAAACCTAAGTCCTTTTCGTTAAAAAAATTAAAGAATCTAATTTATATAAAACAATTTAAATTATAACGCAACTAACGCGCAGCACTCGTGATGGATTAATAAAGAATATTTACTGTACTTGAATACTAAACGCGCTTGAAGTGAGCAGCGTGGCCACTGATGACAACAGTGATAGTGACACAGAAACATTAACTGAAAAAGGATGTCGACCTGCATCAGAATATTTTAAAATGATTCATGACCTTAATGAACGCGCTCAAGCCAAGTACGAGAATGAAAAGGATAATATTCTGCGTGACAGTAATTATGCCATACGACTTACAGAGAGCATTCACTCGCGGACCATCCCGAGTTCCTCAGTGATCAAGAATCTAATGATGTCACCAGATGTTCCTGACGACACCAAACGCCAGGTTGGTGTGGCTCTTTACGTAGTACAGTCACTTATTGACGCATTGTGTAAGTGGGACGAGGACAACAATGGGACCACCAGTCCCAGGGAGGAACAACACCAAGACGATGGCTGCTGTTGACACGAGGACCATTAGGTTTCTCAGTTGGAACATTCGTAGCATCAACAAAAGACTGAATGACCTAATTGCATATGTTACCTGTAACAACATAGATATAATTGCTTTACAGGAGCCCTACACGTCCAATATGATAAACAAAACCCCACCAAAGATCAGAGGGTATGCATCCTATAATAACAGTAACGCCACAGGCCTATTAACTTACGTCAGAAGTGATTTACCGCACATTCTTGTGAGCACGTCACACAATGTACACACACAGTACCATCACTTTCATGTACAAACTACAGCAGGCCACTTTTCATTCCTCAACGTATATGTCAGAAGCCAGAAACTCAATGTAACATTGTTCCCAGATCTAGACAATCATGGGACAATATACATGGGAGATTTTAATGCTAGACATATTACGCTGGGAGACAGTACTAACAACGATAATGGATGCAAATTTATCAAATATGTTTATGACAACAGATTAACCGTGTATACTACGGATACCCAAACTCATTTATTGGGAGGCAGACTTGATTATGTAATGGGTAGAAACCTTGTGCAAGATAGGATGGAATGTTCGTTGGTAAATCACTTGGTTAGTGATCACTATGCAGTTTCTGCTTCCTATGAGGTACAGTGTGATGTACCTAATAGACATCAGAGACGGAAAATGAATATTCCATATGGCTTGCATGACCACTTTATTAATTGTATATCAAAATGGTATCAAGATTACACAATAACGAATGTACAAGCCTTCTCCAGAGATCTCGTTGATACGATTACTACCTACTACGACACGTGGGTGTGTTGGGGAACAGGTCGTAAGCCTAGCAGAAGTGGGCAACACCTACCACCACCCAAGTGGGTCCTTGACCCCGTATTTGTTAAAGAACATGAACGAGTAAAGCAACTTGGAGATACGCACAAACGAACCAAAGCACAAGGTGACCTGCATGCATTTCTAGTTGCAAATAGAGAGGTGAGAGACATGAGCAACGTCATACGTAATAAACATTGGGAAGAGTTCCTACAAAGTATAAATGAGCAAACAACACTTGTTGAAGTTTGGGAAAAGATACGGAAAATCTCTAGAAGCAGCCCAACCAAACCGCTGCACCACAGCCCACTAGAACAAGCAAACATTCTCCTTGATCAATGGGCACTAACATCGAGCTACGACTCACTCCCAATTAACATACAGCACAAACTTGATGACACACGCCCCAACAGACAACGAACCATCAATCTTGCCTGTACAGCTATCGACGTGTCGGACCTTAATGATGTAACTGAATGGGAATTAAATCATGCACTAAAGATGGGAAAATCAACTGCTCCTGGAGAGGATGGTATTACTTACAGTCTACTGAGGTTAGTCTCACACGTACCAGGTAATCCACTATTAGTGTTGTACAGAATGAGTTTACGTGAAGGAGTATTACCTGATGCTTGGACAAAGAGTGTCATTGTTCCTATCCCCAAACCACACTCAGATAATTATAGACCCATATCTTTAACATCGTGTGTTTGTAAAGTGCTTGAACGTATTGTTCTTAACCGACTCATGTATCGTATACAGGGGCACCTGTCACCCCAACTGTTTGGATTTATGCCTGGGCTCAGTACACAACACTGTTTTGCTGAGTACTTCGCACATATTGAAGCTTCCCCCCAAACAGTCTTCATCGACCTAGCAGCAGCTTTTGATACAGCAAACAGAGGAATCATACTGGAACAGCTTGCCGAGCTGGGAATACAAGGAAAATTACTGAAATGGATAAAGGGCTATTTGTCTAATCGAACAGCATATGTTTTGTTTAATGGTGTTAAAAGCACAGAGAGCAAACACTTTGAACTGGGAACTCCACAAGGAGGTGTCCTCAGTCCCTTATTGTTCAACGTTCTGATGCATAAACTTATTAAAGATCTTCCAACTAATAATGAAGACACTGTCATTTGTTATGCTGATGATATATGTTTACAGGCTGCCACCGAGCCTAGAATGCAAGTTCTGCTCGACGCTTTTGCTACTAGAGCTGAGGAATGTGGCCTCCTTATCTCTGTACAGAAAACTCGTGCCCTCATTCCATGTGGTATTCCACCAGCCAATTATCATATAGATGGGCGAGCGCTTGAGAACTGCGAGTCTTACAGATACCTTGGTGTCCCCATTAACGACCCTGGGTACCTTTCTTCTCTCAAGAGGAGACTTTGGGAGAGATTAAAGCCCTTGCGGGTCCTTGTTGGTGTCAATCATGGGCTTAACGTGAGACTTGCTAGAATGTTTTATGTATCATTTATACGCTCTGTGATTGACTACAATGCTCTACATCTCACACTGTATACTGACAAAGAGCTGAAATCTCTTGAAACCTTGCAAAATGAAGCTATGCGTCTCATCCTTGGGGCTCCAAAGTCCACGAGAATAGTTAACATGAGAGCAGAGTTAAAATTACCTACCATAAGTGAGAGAATCTTGTCTATTAGCACAGTTTTCGGCGTGAAGGCATTGAGTAGATCTAGACAACACATGAAGTTTCAAGCTAAACTTTCTAATATGCTACACTCACCTGAGGTCTATAGAAGAAGAACGAAATCTGATTATGTATATTGGTTCTACAAGGTAGCCAACTCCATCAAAATATTAAATATGTACCCAACTCGACTAATGATTAATCAGCCAATTACTCCATGGGATAACTGGGATCTATCAGTTGATTTTGTAAATGCGCCCAAGAAAGATAGTGTGCACACTACATTGTTAAAACAGTTAACACTGAAAAGCATCACTGAAAGTACTCAGAGTATGGGTAACGATGTTTATCAGTGCTATACCGACGGCTCTGTAGAAGAAGGTGGACGATGTACCGGATGTGCATGTAACATATTTGAACAATCTTCTCTCGTACATACAGCAATGAAGCGCGTCAATGACTGGGCAAGTACAACTCAAACCGAACTTGCAGGCATATACCTTGCCACTGAATTTTTAAAAGACAAAGGCAGTGGACTTATATACTGTGACTCGCAGAGTGCACTCCTGGCATTGAACGCACATAGTAGTGACACCCAGAAAATAGTAAGTGATATTCGAATGAATGTTTTAGCTGCCAAAGAAAACAGATTTGAGATTAAATTCCTATGGATACCATCACATGTTGGCATCTCAAGGCATGACACTGTTGATATGCTTGCTAAGTCAGCTTGCAGAAAACCAGTGGTAGAAATTGATATGGGTGTTTCATTAGCAGTGACAAAGAGAATACTTAAATAAATATCTAATGAAAATCTCACCGACCTAACAAATTCTCAAAGACCTGAAAGTTGTAGCATTAAATATTATGATAGATATCGTGAGGAGACATTCACATATGGGACTAATAGAACAAGAACCCGGCAATGTGATGTTATAGTGGCCAGAATACGCCTGGGATATAGACGTATCTGGCAGCTTTCTCAAAACCCAAATGTCGAGTACACAATGTGTCAACTTTGTGAAAGAGAAAACATGCACTCTCTTGAACATTATATTGTAGAATGTCCCATACTGACTGACTTTCGCCCTCCTGGGCTAAGGTATGCTGAACTCTGTAGTTACTATATGAGTACTGGAACACTTGATGATATATTGGACTTGTATCCAAAATTGACCATGTAATGTATCAATCATACAATGTATGTATGTGATGTAACTATATAACCTGAGCTTGTAAAAGCACCTTCATCACCTTCAGTGATTAAGTGCTTAATTGCACACTAGTTTCTTTATCAGCTACCTCACCCTGACAGGGTAAATGAGACAAATGTATGTGAATGCATGTATGTGTGTATATATGTATGTGTATGTGTGTGTGTGTATGTATATGTATGGGTATAAAGCAAATATGGAAGCTGATCAGAATTACATTTCACCTTTGTGAATGTACATTAATGACACTATGTAAAAGACACATCTAATACTTTATGTAGGGCGTACGTAAATCTGTGTATCTTTGTATTTACGTATGTAGGTTAGCTTAGCATTTTAAAAGCACCGAATCACCTTCTGTGGTTGAGTGTTCAATAAACCCTTGAACTGTATGTTTAACACTTCTCTAACCCTGTCCATGGAGGACAGAAGAAAATGTATATATGCTGGTTAGCATTGTAAATGTGTGGCCACGTCTGTGGTAGAAAATAATAAAAAAAAAAAAAAAAAAAAAAAAAACTGATGACTGATGGAGCGGGACCAGCCGCGCTGAAAAAAAAACTAAGTCCCGCGCTTTTTCGCTTAAACGCTGAAAAATAAAAATTTTTGTTCTGAAGGAAAATAACTAGTTTTACGTTAATAAACCGCTCTAGCGATTAATATAGACACCCAGGACCTATATATGCTTACCAAAAATTGAATTTTTATCAAAAACTGGGTTTTTACTCAATTGCTGGACTCTGCCAATTTTTCTGACTCCGAGGGAAAAAATATTCTATCACCCCAAATATCACAAAACTCCTTTAATTCACAAAAATTTGGGTTTCTCGTTCCCGGATATAAATACGTTATTATTTACTACTGACGTTGTATGCAGAACAATACTGGCACTTCGGGCGGTTTCAACACTCATTAATTCGAATTTTCGTCAAAATCCGAGATTTTCACCTCAAATGGACTCTGACAAAATTACAACACGATTTTCTCGAAAAATAACTAAATTCGGCAAAAATGTAATTATCACTGTTTAATGCCTACGGACAGAATTACGTCCCTTGCGCGCACTAGAGAGTAATACTGACCCCAGGATATACACAAAACATGTAAATTCGAATTTTCGCCAAAAAATCAGATTCTAGCCCAAGCTGGACTTAGAAAATTTTTCACCTACGTTTCTACTGAAAACAGAATTCTAAGTCTACAAACACAATTCTACCGTCTTACTGGTAAAAACTAGAAAATATCATCCGCATCGACTGGGGAATCCTAATGACGCCCAGAACATACACGTGACCCACAAATACAAATTAATTACAGTTAACGACTTTCCGACATTGACTTAGCCGAAAACTTATCCCAAAATACTTAGAAATATTCCACGGACAAATAACATTTACACGCAACTTACTATCCCTTAAACTCCTTCACTTATCTATCGTGACCAACATATAGCCCTAAGTCCAGAGGGTTAACTACGCTCCAGAACCAACACCTCTGACTTAGACTAATACAACAGGGAATAACAAAACTTAACGTACGCACTTAGCCTAATATGCAAGAAAATGCTAAACACTTGGGAAAAATTTTTAACCGGGGATTGAATTTAGGGAAAAAAAATCTAGAACAACGCAAATAAACGGAAATTACTTTATAAATTTAAGTATACTTAATTCAAAAATGCACTCGACTTAATCATATAATTGTTCCTACCGGCTCGCCGTACCACACCTAGCCTAGGGGCCACACCCTCTAGGTTCCAACAGAGCGACACGCAGCTTTCAGCAACAATTATGACTAGGGACGACTCAACCTCCACTAAGTGTGCGATCACTTAGTTGTTGAATCGCTGCTAGGTAGGTTACTAGTCCATCCCTCGGAGGCCGCAACGCCCTTCACGGATTACGTTTTTCCTAGCGTTTTGGGTCGTCTAATAACGCCCTCGGACTATCTACTGGCGTCCCACAGATATATCCGCCCCCGACAGCCCTCAAGGAACTGCTGTTGAGAGTATGGCGGCTCCCAACACCTCTGAATTAATTGCAATGGGTCGAGTATGGTACCCAGTCCAATCAACTCGGATCGGTCTCCTTTTCAATAAATCTATTTTAACAACCTAATCTTACTAACTAAACCTTAATCATATCAGCCCGCATGACCCAAGATTCGCCAATCCCCACTCAAACGCACTGTTGTGGGGCGCACTGCTAATCCTGGCCCGCGGCTGTCTCCTTAGCATCCGCGCACGTGTTCGAACGGCTAGACGCGTGAGCCTTTCAACAATTTCAAACAAAATTGTTGAAACCACCGCTGTGCACCATTGTAACAAGGGTTCGGGTCCCCCTCTCTTTACTTCTCTACCTTCTTCTCCCTCTACCCGTATTCTTACTTTTTATTCTCTACCAAGGGACTCCAAAACTTTTACCAAAGCCAACTCCACGCCACGTGGTCCTAAGACGATTGACCGACTTAGGATTCTACACCCAGTATGACGTGACCTAAGCTCTGAGCAAAACCCTAGAGTCACCTCTGCTGCCACCACCAGACCAGTAACACAGAGCAATGATCGAGGTCTGGATCGATCACGCTAATTAATCAACCTTGGGGCTTGATCCCCACTAGTAGTTTATAACCTCGGAAACTTGAGTGTGGAATTAATTACACGGGAATGATTCGATGTTAGAATCGGCGCCCAATCCAACTCTGCCTCGTGTGGACCACGTGACCAGGACAAGTATACACATAACCAAATGGAAACAATAAAATGCAAATTAACAACAAATTTAATTTATTAAAAGAAAACTAAAACAAAATCTAAAAATGTTCACTCCCTATCACTTTAACACTCCCTACTTGACCTGAGTGGCAAATGAGACTATTTCTATACATAACCATAGCAACTATACCTCTATGTTTTCCAGCTAAGATGTTGGGCTGGTCTCGGGGAGAGGTAAGATGTTTGACCTCTCCCAGCTGCTTCCGTGACCACACTGATCTGTCCTCGTCTGATCTCGCCCAGCCCAGACTAGAACATTGTATTGTTCCGCATCGCTTACCCAGTTACTTTAGCAAGGTTAGGTTATAACAATTATCCTCTGTTTATACTGAATTGATCCAGACTGGTTGAATTATTTTACTTTAATTAGATTACACAAACATCTAACGGCAAAGCTGTTCCCGATCCCCAAAATGGTTAATTGAACTTTGAGAAATACTAGACATGTCAACCCTGCTGACCTATGACCGCCGGTCACTCCGCCTTAAAAGTTAGATCTGATTCGTGACGTCACTGATGGTGACTTAAACTCAATAATTAGAATACTCTTGATATTGTATCCAGTACTATTATACAATACAATTTTAATGCAAAATGAATAAAGGCTAATTTTCTCTAAATTACTGAATACTATAGGATGATTCATTATACGCAGCTATGAACAAAGATGCCCGCCATTTGTGACTCAGACCTGCTAATTCCCAGGGGACTGGGCGTTGTTGAGAGGTCAGGTCCCTACTCGAACTTCTGGAACCTTCTGGAATAATTCTTACAACAGCCTAGTTTGTTACACTACTACCCCACCCCTCACCCCCCCCTGCTACCCCACCCCTCCCTACTACCCCACCCCTCACCCCGCCCTGCTACCCCACACCTTACCCCTCCCTACTACCCCACCCCTCACCCCCCCTGCTACCCCACCCCTCACCCCTCCCTACTACCCCACCCCTCACCCCTCCCTACTACCCCACCCCTCACCCCTCCCTGCTACCCCACCCCTCACCCCTCCCTACTACCCCACCCCTCACCCCCCCCTGCTACCCCACCCCTTACCCCTCCCTACTACCCCCCCCTCACCCCCCCTGCTACCCCACACCTTACCCCTCCCTACTACCCCACCCCTCACCCCCCCTGCTACCCCACACCTTACCCCTCCCTACTACCCCACCCCTCACCCCTCCCTACTACCCCACCCCTCACCCCTCCCTGCTACCCCACCCCTCACCCCTCCCTACTACCCCACCCCTCACCCCTCCCTACTACCCCACCCCTCACCCCCCCCTGCTACCCCACCCCTCACCCCTCCCTGCTACCCCCCCTCCTTGCTTCCCTATCCCTCACCCCTACCTGCTACCCCACCCCTCACCCCTCCCTGCTACCCCATCTCTCACCCCTCCCTGCTACCCCCCCTCCTTGCTTCCCTATCCCTCACCCCTACCTGCTACCCCACCCCTCACCCCTCCCTGCTACCCCATCTCTCACCCCTCCCTGCTACCCCCCCTCCTTGCTACCCTATCCCTCACCCCTACCTGCTACCCCACCCCTCACCCCTCCCTGCTACCCCATCTCTCACCCCTCCCTGCTACCCCCCCTCCTTGCTACCCTATCCCTCACCCCTACCTGCTACCCCACCCCTCACCCCTCCCTGCTACCCCATCTCTCACCCCTCCCTGCTACCCCCCTCCTTGCTTCCCTATCCCTCACCCCTACCTGCTACCCCACCCCTCACCCCTCCCTGCTACCCCATCTCTCACCCCTCCCTGCTACCCCCCCTCCTTGCTACCCTATCCCTCACCCCTACCTGCTACCCCACCCCTCACCCCTCCCTGCTACCCCATCTCTCACCCCTCCCTGCTACCCCCCCTCCTTGCTTCCCTATCCCTCACCCCTACCTGCTACCCTACCCCTCACCCCTCCCTGCTACCCCATCTCTTACCCCTCCCTGCTACCCCCCCTCCTTTCTTCCCTATCCCTCACCCCTACATGCTACCCCACCCCTCACCCCTCCCTGCTACCCCACCCCTCACCCCTCCTTGCTACCCCACCCCTCACCCCTCCCTGCTACCCCATCCCTCACCCCTCCCTGCTAACCCCCCCTCCTTGCTACCCCAGCCCTCACCCCTCCTTGCTACCCCCCCTCACCCCTCCTTGCTACCCCACCCCTCACCCCTCCCTGCTACCCCACCCCTCCTTGCTACCCCACCTTTTACCCCTTCCTGCTACCCCACCCCTCACCCCTCCTTGCTACCCCACCCCTCACCCCTCCTTGCTACCCCATCCCTCACCCCTCCCTGCTACCCCCCCCTCCTTGCTACCCCACCCCTCACCCCTCCTTGCTACCCCCCCTCACCCCTCCTTGCTACCCCACCCCTCACCCCTCCTTGCTACCCCCCCCTCACCCCTCCCTGCTTCCCCTCCCCTTACACCTCCCTTCTACCCCCCCCCCCGTTCTTTGCATGTTTTTATATGTATTCCACATATTTTATATTTTCTTTGTTTACTCTTTGTTCCCCTCACATGTTGCATGTTCTCTATGTTCTTCACATATTCTATATGTTGTTTACATATTATCTATACAGTATTTCTTTTCTAGTACAATTGTTTCTGTTAAATCTTTGTACAGTAACTAGTTCATTGTTATGTATTTACAACCACATATCTGTTGTCTGTATCATCAAACAAGGTTAGGGAAACCTTTCATAACATAACTTATTTACAAAATATTTATTTACTTTTATTTACTTATTTATCTACTTGCTTACAAAACCAAATTGATACGTTTCTCTTTATCAGCTTACTATTTCTTCTCAAAGTTAAGCAAAGACTATGCAGTAACATATTTATTAAGACAATGTTTATCATACCGGTTCAAGGTAAGGATTCATTTCACGCAGCGATAAATAGTCAAGGGAGTCTCCTTCGCAACATTTCTTAACTAAGGTTATGCTCCCGGCAATGGAACATTACTCATTGGCAACTATTTATAACGTTTCTAATCTAAAATCACTCTTCATTCAAAAGAAAAATCGTCGAGGGTAACTTTCTTCTTAACTTTCTAAACTAAAATTACTCCTAGTGTATCAAAGGAAGCTTTCCAAGACATCTTCGTGTATGGAAGTATACTCTCCAAGACATCAAGGATGCTCTTTTAGACATCTGTTTACATCAGAGGAATCGCTCTGAGACATCTTTATGTAACAATGGTGCTCTTCGAGACGCCTTCATGCAACAAAGGATTCTTTCTAGGAAGCTATGACATAACTTCTAACATCTTAAGACAATCTTTTCATAACACATCTTAATTAATAATGTTCTTCATTCAATAAATAAGTAGTCAATGGTATCTTTTCATATTTTATATAACATTACTGTTTTAAGTCGTATCAGAACTATACTAGGTTACTTTTTACATGTTTAACAAGATCTTGATAAGGCATTTTAATTAAGAGAGCACATACTAAGTAAATCGTTTTTATAACATATTTAAACTTGCATTACTGGTGTATGGAGTAACAATAAATAACTAAGACAAACTTTATGTTGTAACAAACTAATTTATGTATTATATTAAACTAAACATGTACAACCATAACATATTACATCTCTAACCTTTCGTGCAAGACTTTATGTACTATCAAACTTACTCTTCATGCAATTAGTAAACTAACTAACTTTTATGTAGTATGAAACTTACAAAGACATTATGTATGAAATAGTACATCTTTCTTATGTTCTGTTAAAACTTAATACAAGACACTAAGTCAAAACATTTATACAGCATTTAATATGTCATGCCTTTTACAGTGAGTTTAGTTCATTTATTATGCACCCCATACCCATCTTGTGGGCGGTAGTGGAAAGGGTTACAGAGGCACATAATGGGCTCAGGGACTGAACCCCACAATTCATATTGCTAAGCAAGTTACAATCTTGATGAGTTATTTACAAAATTCAATATACGTCTTCTCATCATCAATGGGTTCGAGATCGACCACAAGTGCAGTTTCTAAATTAAGCAACTGACTTATGTGGAGAGCTAGTGTCACAATTGATATGTTTGTCTTGCACACCGCCCCCCATCCAGTGGGCCGTTAGTCAGTGGACAATCACTTAGTTACTACCTACAGTTAGCAAGCTCGGGATATTTGGCTAAAATTCCTGGTAGCAGATCATTTTGAATTAAATATTTACACATCTTACATCTTTACAACATTGGTTATAGAATTGTCTCTAAATTCACGTATCTTTTCGCACTCCATCACATATTGACGGAGGGTGTGCGAATAATTTTGTTGACACAGTTTACATTTGGTCAGGTCTACATCGGCAGATAATGAGAATTCCCAGAGATACTTGTAACCGAGTCTAAGCCGAGCAGTAGTAACATCTAGAAGTCTGCTGATTTTATTGGATGATCCATAGATGTGTGGCTCCTCTTGCATGATAGTATGATGATAGATGGAATTATCATCCATGGATGCAAGGGTGTCACCTTACCTTGAGGTGCTTCCGGGGCTTAGCGTCCCCGCGGCCCGGTCGTCGACCAGGCCTCCTGGTTGCTGGACTGATCAACCAGGCTGTTGGACGCGGCTGCTCGCAGCCTGACGTATGAGTCACAGCCTGGTTGATCAGGTATCCTTTGGAGGTGCTTATCCAGTTCTCTCTTGAACACTGTGAAGGGTCGGCCAGTTATGCCCCTTATGTGTAGTGGAAGCGTGTTGAACAGTCTCGGGCCTCTGATGTTGATAGAGTTCTCTCTCAGAGTACCTGTTGCACCTCTGCTCTTCAACAGGGGTATTCTGCACATCCTGCTATGTCTTCTGGTCTCATGTGATGTTATTTCTGTGTGCAGGTTTGGGACCAGCCCCTCTAATATTTTCCACGTGTAAATTATTATGTATCTCTCCCGCCTGCGCTCAAGGGAGTACAGATTTAGGCTCTTTAGTCGGTCCCAGTAATTTAGATGTTTTACCGAGTGTATTCTAGCAGTAAAGGATCTCTGCACGCTCTCCAGGTCAGCAATTTCTCCAGCTTTGAAAGGGGCTGTCATTGTGCAGCAGTACTCCACTCTAGAGAGCACAAGCGTTTTGAAAAGTATCATCATCGGTATAGCATCTCTAGTGTGAAAAGTTCTTGTTATCCAACCTGTCATTTTTCTTGCAGTTGTGACGGCTACTTTATTGTGTTCTTTAAAGGTAAGGTCTTCCGACATGAGTACACCCAGATCCTTTACATTGACTTTTCGTTCTATGTTATGATTTGCCTGAGTTTTGTACGTGGTGTCCGTTTTTATATTTTCATTTTTTCCATAGCGCATGAGCTGGAACTTATCTTCGTTAAACACCATATTATTTTCTGTAGCCCATAGAAAGACCTGATCTACATCTGACTGGAGGTTTGTCGTGTCCTCTATGTTGCCTACTCTCATGAAGATCCTAGTGTCATCTGCAAAGGATGATACAGTGCTATAGGTTGTGTTCTTGTCTATGTCCGATATGAGGATGAGAAAAAGTACTGGAGCAAGCACAGTACCCTGGGGGACTGAGCTCTTCATGGTTGATGGGCTGGATTTTATTTTGTTGACTATTACACATTGGGTTCTGTTAGTCAGGAAATTGTAGATCCATCTGCCTATTTTTCCGGTAATTCCTTTTGAACGCATTTTATGTGCAATAACGCCATGATCACATTTATCAAAAACTTTTGCGAAATCTGTGTAAATTACATCAGCTGTTTGTTTGTCTTCCATAGCATCTAATGCCATATCATAGTGGTCCAGCAACTGCGACAGGCAAGAGCGCCCTGTTCTGAAACCATGTTGTCCGGGGTTATGGAGATGCTGCGATTCCATGTATTTTGTGATCTTACCTCTTAGCACTCTCTCAAAATTTTTTATAATGTGCGATGTTAGTGCTATCGGTCTGTAATTTTTTGCCTCTGCCTTATTTCCTCCTTTATGAAGTGGTGCTATCTCTGCTGTTTTTAGTATATCAGGAGTAACGCCAGTATCTCGGCTTTGTCTCCACAGAATGTGGAGGGCCTGCGATAGTGGTTTTTTACAGTTCTTGATGAATATGGAGTTCCAAGAATCCGGGCCTGGTGCAGAGTGCATAGGCATACTGTTTATGGCTTCTTCAAAATCTAGTGGGGATAGGGCGACGTCTGATATATGATTTGATGTTGGTATCATATCCATGAAAAATTCATTTGGGTTATCAATCTTTAGTGCGTTTAATGGCTCACTGAAAACAGAGTCGTACTGCTTCCTCAGTAGCTCGCTCATTTCTTTGTTGTCATCTGTGAAAGTTCCATCTCCCTTTCGCAGGGGCCCGATACTAGATGTGGTTTTTTATCTTGATTTTGCATAGGAGAAAAAATATTTCGGATTTCTCTCTATTTCACTGATGGCCTTTTGCTCTCTTTGCCTCTCCTGGGTTTTGTATGATTCTTGTAGCTTGAGTTCAATTGTTTCTATTTCTCTACCTAACCTTCTTCGTCGTTCTTGAGATAAGGTGCGACTCTCAAGTTGTTCCGCGATTCGTTTTCTTCGCCTATATAGGGAACGACGTTCCCGTTCCAATCTGCATCTCTTCCTCTTGTTTCTTAGAGGTATGCGGTTTGAGCATATTTCTAGTGCTACTGAGCTTATTTTTTCCAGGCACTGGTTCAGGTTTGCATTTTCTAGCTGTTCTTCCCAGTTTATTTCTGTGAAGTCCTGGTTTATTTGCTCCCAGTTTATCTGTTTATTATTGAAGTTGAATTTGCTGAAATCTCCTCCACCGGGAATCTGGACTGGTTTTGAAGGTCTACTCCCCATGGTTGTCATAACTTCAATTAAGTTGTGATCTGAGTAACAGGTATTTGTAATCATTATGTTCCTGATCAATTCATCATTATTAGTGAAAATGAGGTCCAGCGTGTTCTCCTTCCTAGTTGGTTCTACTATTTGCTGGTTTAAGGCAAACCTGTCGCACATCCGTAGCAGGTCATTTGCATGTGCCTGTTCATTTAGGCTACTTCCTGGTATTCTTTCTGATATTACTGTATTAGCCAGGTGCTTCCATTTCAGGTGCCGTAGGTTGAAGTCCCCAAGCAGGATGATGTTCTTGGCTGGATTTGTGAGGTTTTCCAAGCAGTGTTCTATTTTCAGTAGTTGGTCTTTAAACTGCTGAGGATTTGCCTCCGGTGACTTATATACAAGGACAATAACTACATTTAGAATCTCTATTTTGATTATCAGCACTTCCCCAATATCATTTGAGGTGTTTAGCAGCTAAGTACAGATGAGTGTGTCTTTGATGTATAGGCTGACCCCACCCTGAAACCGGTGTTTCCTATCACATCTGAAAAGATTGTACTCTGAGATCCATATTTCACCATCATGGTAGTCCTTTGTGTGGGTTTCTGTTAGGGCTGCAAACACTGCATTTGCCTCATGAAGGAGACCATCTATAAAGTAAACTTTGTGTCAATTTCACTTTGCCTCAGATCTACAAGATTTTGTTGAAGTTCTATTTTTTTACATCTCTGTTAACTCACTCTCAAATACATCTCTTTTTGTAACATATCTTATGTAACATTACTATTTCATCTAACTTACCAACACAAATTAAAAGGCAAAACTGCTTAGCATCATCTTCCACATCTTCTCTTAAGCAAGAATTATATATTTACCCAACTTTACCTTTGAAACTGTTCCCCGAACAGCAATGAATTATCAGTTTTACCTAACTTACCTAACCGAGCTTACAAACTTACACAAGTCTTAACCTAAGCTAACATAACTTACATAACCTTACATTATCTAACTTACACAACATACATTCTCACATAAAATACCCATGTAACATGCAAACACCCGTATACAAACACATACAAACTTGAACAAAACACACTTACAAATACCCAAACACACTTACAAATAACCATTTCACAATCTAACTCGTACATACATACATGCACAAGCTTATTCAAACTTATACAAATACATACATTCTTAAACTCATGTACTAACACAAATCACATGCAAACATATACACTCTTACACAAAATACCTATATCAAAATCTCACCTACACATACAATTACATTCACAAACTTAAACAAACTTACAGAAACACATACAGTTATGTTCATAAACACGAACTTACACATACAAACTTAAACACTTTAAAAAACATATGCAGTTACATTTATATACAACCCAAACTTATACAAACTCACACAACTCATTTTATAATTTTACTTGTGCATACACACTTTCTAAGCTTTCATAATCCCTCTTGTATATACAAATTCTCACAAATTTATACACATACGCTTGATTATATATGAAACATGTACAAACTAACACAAACATGTACAATTACGTTCACAAACTTCCACATATACATTTCACAAACACTTACACAAATACTCATTACTCTATCCTTCACGAGCAAACTTACAAATACACATTTTCATAATCACACTCAATTACATTTCATATATTAACACAATCTTACACAAAACACAACATGTAATAAACAAACATGACTCTCAGAAACATACCCATTTTGCATATGCACTCCCCAAAAATACTCATAGAAATTCATGTATACAAAATACATACACTCATTTCACAAACTTACATGCAAATATCTTAACCCATCTTACCTAACACAAATCCTAATTTCACAACCTTACACAAATACACATGCAACTGTAATATCTTAAACTAACAAAACCAACCTAACATAATCTACCAACTCAATAATGATTTCCTCCCACTATCAGAACATATACAAACTTATACATCTCTCATAAATACTTATACATACATACAAACATGTATGATAAATCATACATGCAAAACGCTCATTCGTCTATTTGACTCATACCTTAACCTACCTCCTCCTAACCTTGTATTTTCTTTTACTTTATCTCAATACCATATACATTAGTGTAACTGTTCCTATCTTCAAATATCATATCCTCCACTGTATTGTCTTCCTTATATTATCTTATTCAAGCACACATTCACCTAACCTCTTTTGCATATAGGTTAGGCGCACAAGAGAATATTAGATTAAGAGAGGAAAGGAAGGTTTAGAGATGTAAAGAAGAAAGAAGAAAAGGGAAGGAAGGAAAGTAAGAACGGAATGGAAGGCTAAGAGAGTGTAAGTATTTCAGAGAGATCTGAGTAAATATTTCATTAAACACCAAAAGTAATATACAAAGAGAAGAAAATGAATAAATTCACTGAAAAAATAAACAAAAATAAACTACATCAGAAAAAAATATTAACAAACATAACAAAACAAAATAAACTACATGTGAAAAGTTAGGTTTAAGAATAACAGAATAAGTGCAAATTGTATCTACCACAATAAATACACAGAGATCAAAAAGATAGGTATACCTCACAGATAATATAACAGGGCGCTCTTGCCTGTCGCAGTTGCTGGACCACTATGATATGGCATTAGATGCTATGGAAGACAAACAAACAGCTGATGTAATTTACACAGATTTCGCAAAAGTTTTTGATAAATGTGACCATGGCGTTATTGCACATAAAATGCGTTCAAAAGGAATTACCGGAAAAATAGGCAGATGGATCTACAATTTCCTGACTAACAGAACCCAATGTGTAATAGTCAACAAAATAAAATCCAGCCCATCAACCATGAAGAGCTCAGTCCCCCAGGGTACTGTGCTTGCTCCAGTACTTTTTCTCATCCTCATATCGGACATAGACAAGAACACAACCTATAGCACTGTATCATCCTTTGCAGATGACACTAGGATCTTCATGAGAGTAGGCAACATAGAGGACACGACAAACCTCCAGTCAGATGTAGATCAGGTCTTTCTATGGGCTACAGAAAATAATATGGTGTTTAACGAAGATAAGTTCCAGCTCATGCGCTATGGAAAAAATGAAAATATAAAAACGGACACCACGTACAAAACTCAGGCAAATCATAACATAGAACGAAAAGTCAATGTAAAGGATCTGGGTGTACTCATGTCGGAAGACCTTACCTTTAAAGAACACAATAAAGTAGCCGTCACTACTGCAAGAAAAATGACAGGTTGGATAACAAGAACTTTTCACACTAGAGATGCTATACCGATGATGATACTTTTCAAAACGCTTGTGCTCTCTAGAGTGGAGTACTGCTGCACAATGACAGCCCCTTTCAAAGCTGGAGAAATTGCTGACCTGGAGAGCGTGCAGAGATCCTTTACTGCTAGAATCCACTCGGTAAAACATCTAAATTACTGGGACCGACTAAAGAGCCTAAAACTGTACTCCCTTGAGCGCAGGCGGGAGAGGTACATAATAATTTACACGTGGAAAATATTAGAGGGGCTGGTCCCAAACCTGCACACAGAAATAACATCACATGAGACCAGAAGACATGGCAGGATGTGCAGAATACCCCCGTTGAAGAGCAGAGGTGCAACAGGTACTCTGAGAGAGAACTATCAACATCAGAGGCCCGAGACTGTTCAACACGCTTCCACTACACATAAGGGGCATAACTGGCCGACCCCTCACAGTGTTCAAGAGAGAACTGGATAAGCACCTCCAAAGGATACCTGATCAGCCAGGCTGTGACTCATACGTCAGGCTGCGAGCAGCCGCGTCCAACAGCCTGGTTGATCAGTCCGGCAACCAGGAGGCCTGGTCGACGACCGGGCCGCGGGGACGCTAAGACCCGGAAGCACCTCAAGGTAACCTCAAGGTAACCTCAAGGTAAGGTAACCTCACAATAATATACCTCACAAATTTGTGAGGTATAATATTCCTCACAAATTATACCCAACACAAAAAACACATAAAGATCTGAAAAAGGTTAAGTAAGGGACAAAAAGAACCATATCAAAAAATAGAAAGAGCCAGTGTTTAGAGAACGGATGTGTACTAAATAATCTTTACATCCACTACTTATAAAAATGTGAGAGACTTGACAAACTTTAGCAAAAATGCAAAAGTACTTAATAACTATCTTACAAAATGTTCTGAAAATGTACAAAATGCATAAACACCTTTTTAAAACCAATATCTTTTGAAAATTTAACAAATGTATATAAAACATAGAATGACGAACATAGCTTATGTTAGGAACCATGTAAGTTTGTAAGTAAGGTTAGGTAAGTTAGGCAAGTTAGGTTATGTAAGTTTTGTTTGGTAGGTAACATCAGGTTATGTTAGTTTCTAAGTTAGGTTAGGTAAGTTAAGTAAAACTGATAATGCATTGTTGTTTGGAGAACAGTTTCAAAGATAAAGTTGGGTAAATATATAATTATATAATATAATACACATAATAAATAATATGATATACATTGACAAGAGACCAAACTTCAGCACCCGCATACAACACATAGCCAAAAGTCTCATAAACTGTCGGCAAACTTTCTAAAATCAGATATTATGTTCCAAACTCTGCTCTCTTCTCATTATACTATGCACTAATCTATCCCTATCTAACATATGTTATATGTGCATGGGGTTCAACCACTGCAAATTACCTCAACCTCACCATCACCCAGCAAAATGCTACTAACAGAACTATAACATACTCTGTCTTCAGGCAACACACAGCCTGTGACGACATCAACGTTTTCTATGGAGTAAGGTGTGGTGATATCGACGCCATCTATGAACCTGCACTCACTCCAAGGCATTAGACGCAGACAATGCCATCTGTTGACAGAGGTGTGGCAAGTTCAACGCCATCTGTGAATGGTTCCTGTTCGTGTGCAGGCGATGAGTCACAATAACGTGGCTGAAGACTGTTGACCAGACCACACACTAAAAGGTGAAGGGACGACGACGTTTCGGTCCGTCCTGGACCATTCTCACAATCGACTTGAGAATGGCCCAGGACGGACCGAAACGTCGTCGTCCCTTCACCTTCTAGTGTGTGGTCTGGTCAATGTTCCTGTTCGTACCACAGTTAGTAGGTGAGGTCGATGATGACGACCTCTGGTGAGTGAAGTAAGGATATCACTGCCATCTAGATTGTGCATCTGATTACATTTCACAGTTCCCGGTGAAAGGTTGGCATCCTAGGTTCTCCCTGTATACTTTCCGTCTGGCTAATGACTTATGTCCACAGAGGTGACGTGGAAAGTCTATTGCACTGTAGCAAGCGGTTCTCCTCGGGCAGTTCTCAACTCCTGACTTGTTCCTGTGAGAGGACAAGTGGCTGCCATCGGTAGTACACAGTGTGTACTGTGCACTGTAGCTGTACAAGTACAGCTGTTGTACTTGTGCAGTGATATTGTGTGGACCGACGTACCTGGGATTGGGCCAAGAGGAGTGACAAGACGATAGTAGTGGTCGTCTGCTGAGAAGTGCTGCTAGCATGTAGACTTCTGCCAGGGTGTTAGTGGTGACCCCTGTCAGTGTGTTTTTGGAGAGCAGATGTAGGGTATTTGGACAGTGACAATACAGTGTGGGACTGGCCCATGTTGAGTAAGGTGAACTCGCCGGTGATGACCATTGAACGTGGACGACGTATACTTGAAGATAGTGGGCTCGCTGGGATTTGAAGAACACTGCAGAGATATTAAGTGTCCTGTGTGAAAGAGACACTGTGTACATGTGTGTTGTAATATGACATGAATAATATATTGGTGAAGGTGTTATTTAGTCTTGATTATCCCCTTTATTCTTTGTACAATTGCTTGCTACCGCCTTCTCTTGATAACTTACCATTGACTTTGAGTGGGATCATAGAAGAGGCTCTAAAGCCCATTATGCAGAAAGAACTCGGTTACTGGCTTTAGCAGGCAATAACACTGCCCCCTCTGTTTAAGTCCTTAAACTTGCTAAACGTACACTCGCTCCGAAGATTGTCATGTGTATTTACATGTACAAAACCTTGTTCGTAAATGTTAGTCCTGATCTTAACTGTTAAATCCTAATCTGAAACTCTTAGTTGATATATGTAATAGAACCTGTGAGCACCACACCAGAAATAAATATCTCTTTGATATCCCCAGTCAGACTAAATCTGTGCAAACACTCCATGCAAATAAAAGGACCCAGTCTATGAAACTCACTCCCTAATGAATAAAAAAATTGTCCGACCCATGCCCTATTCAAAAGTAAAACCAAAAATTACCTAATTTTATCCTCATAGTTTCAAACCCACACTATCTTGTACTGCCCACTTCCCCAATATTAGTACTTAAGATATACATCTTTACCAGTGTAATAATCCCCAATAATTTATATTGTACTTATTATGTTAAACTCAAATTTTGCTACAATATACCTCTTAATAAACTTATCTGTTAGGAGCTGACTGAAAGTCTGTGTGTTAGTGGCTTTGCAAGAATGTAAGAACACCAATGTTATGTACTCTCACAAACCTTTTTGTATATAAATAAATAAATATATAAATTTGTAAATGAGTAAATATATAGTTTGTAAATAAGTTGTTATAAAAGGTTTCCCTAATCTTGTTTCATGATACAGAAAACATAAATTTTGTTGTTAATACATAACAATTTTTGTTTTTCTACCACAGACGTGGCCGCACATTTACAATGCTAGCCAGAACATACATTTTCCTCTGTCCTCCACAGACAGGGTTAGATATCTGTTAAACATATAGTTCAGTACTATATTGAACAATCAACCACGGAAGGTGATTGTATTGCTTTTAAAATGCTAATCTAACCTACATAAATCCTTATTTTAAGTGTAACAAATAAAATAATTACTCTATTTTTTTCTTGTGTAATATATTTTATTTGTTTGAATGGTTTTACCTTGAATATAATACAAAATATTGGTTTTCTTTTTATACCATAATTTTATATTTGAATGAGTGCATTGTGATGAATATATCAAAACAAGATTTTCTACATCCATGTTACATTGTTGCAGGACTGTCAACTTGTGTCAATTATTTTGTTAAGCGATTAATTTACTATTTGTTTCATCACTTCATTAATTCTTGTCTTTTGTTTCAGTTGACTCATCAGAAGATTTTGAGTGGATTCATCAGAAGCAAACATCAAGTGTCGTATTATCTAATACATCACATCTAATACAAGCATCCTAAGCCCTGGCAACTACATTTTATATAAAAGTCCATTGCCAATCAACCATGGCTGAAATATATAATGGTTTGAGACTTATCATGGCTATTAAAAGCTGTGGACAGCGTGTCTTATATCAGACATTCCTTCTGGGAACTCCAGACAAACCTAAAGATAAGAACCTGGCAGATTACTTAGAGAACTTGCCGCTAACATCAACCGCAAACTACATAAAAGCCTCGAAACGAGAAAAACGTTTTTACAATGAGGAAAAAGAGTTGATTAACACCAATCCAGACGGATCCAAGTTTGATATAACACTGCTCTACAAGATTATCAGATTAGCTTGTGAGAAGGTGGCCCCATTAAAAAATGAAAACGGAAAATGGGGCTCCGAAAGTACAGAAATGGAGTATTACGTCACTGCTATAAAAGATATGAGAAACGATGTTATTCACAGCCAACTTGCCGTAACTAAAACTGAGCTATCGGAAAAGATGTTGAAACTTAGAAAGTATTTAGTTGGGTGTGTGAAGACGTCTGGAGAGCGGTATGGGCGGGACGAGGCTGTGGTAAACAATGAGATCAAGCAGGTGATGGATGATCTGGACCAAATACAACAAACAATTCTTGGTAAGGAAGATATAATGAAGTATTACAGTGACGAACTTAAGCAGCTTATGATTGAGAAGTGCAGCGAGACACTGAAGATGATCTTCCAAAGAATTGTCAATATTAACCCAGTGTCTTTCTTCACAGATGACCTGCGCCTTGAGGTAGACAAAATTTTTGTTGATGTCGCAGTCAAGCAAGGAAAACGTAGAGGTGAAAGTAAAGCTATAGACTATCGAGACCTCCTCAAATTTCTTCAGAACCCAAATGAACCTCTATCTATGAGTGATGTCTCCCAGCAACAGAGTTCAGCTGCACGGAGTCAAATACTTCTGCTTGAAGGTGTGGCCGGCAGCGGCAAGACCACTCTGGTGACAATGGTAATACAGAATTGGATAAAGGGAGGTAAAGGCAAAATAAGAGGCCTAAATAATTATGACCTTGTGCTATGGGTACAGTGCAGGGACCCAACCATAGACTCCTACCAAGCCCTCCTGGACCGCCTCATGCTAAAAGTATCATTACAATTTAGGAACCTTATGCCAAGACTGACGAAGCTTTGTAAGCTGCTAATCGTAGTTGATGGCCTGGATGAAATTAATGAGAACTCGAAAAAACTTGTAAACAGTTTGTTACACGAATTCAAGAACTGTACCCACACTACATTTATGTGCACGTCACGTCCAGAAAAACTTGAAATGTTTAGTAACACGATTCCCCGGGAATATAAAGTGACAATTGCTGAGCTACGAGGCATACCTAAGGACCGAATTCTTGAATTTGTGCGTCGAAATCACGTGGCGATAAAGCACCAGACAAGGAGTGAACGAAACACTGAGGAACTGGTAAAGGCAGTGGAGAAGTTGAAAGATCTTCATGAACACTTATCGCTGCCGATGAACTTGATATTGTTAGTGATCATTTGGGACAGGGAGACAGATTCGTTACCCCGTGGGACCTTCACTCAGACGGAGCTATATCATAAAATTCATCATCTGTGGCAGAGTAAGGTGTTGGAGAGACTGGCCAACCATCAACGGTACAGCAGCATTTCTAAAGACGACCTAGAGGACAGAATCCAAGTTATTTTAAAGGAGATATACCGGTCAGCGCTCGAGAGCCTCTCTTGCAACCAGTTAATCCTTGAGGAGGAAATTGTTCACCATTTAAAATTAGCTTGTAAAAAGGTAGATTTACCTCCCGACGAAATTCTGTCGGCATTCCTGACCTTGAAATCTACTTGGACCGGGAAAGGCTTCCAGGAGCGGTATTCTGCACCCCACAAGGGAATCCAAGACTTCTACAGTGCTCTACATATTGTGACGACCCTTACGTGCCAGCTACAGTCTCTTTCCCTCCCAGTCTCACACAACGAGCCCCCAACACCACTTGTGTCTCCCCTGGCACATGCTGCACTAGTCCCAAGTTCATCTACACAAGACTCTCCTGGTATTATCAGGGAAGTGTTAACACAGGCCATCAAAACAAGAAAGGTGGATATGGCTGAGTATCAGAATGTTCTAGTGCATGTAGCCGGGATGTTGCACCTGACTCTGGACCCAGTGCCCGAGGCCCTGGCCTACGAAGTTGTTGACCTTCTGCGCCAGTCTGGGATGAGGGAGGAGTACCAGTGGCTCGACCTCCTCGAGAACACCACGGCCACTTCCGTCACAGCTAAGGCCGTGACTCCTTCCATTAATAATACTAATGACACTATAGAAATAAGTAATAACCGTGTAGGGAGCTACGCAGCTCTCCTACCACACCTCAAACCCTCCAATGTTTCCATTTGTATAGAGGATGACCCTGCCGACATACCTCGCCTGCCAGAGCTGGTGGCTGGCCTGGGCAGGCACCAGTGTCTACGGCTGCTCTTGCTTCACCACTACTGGCGGGACCATACCACCACTTCCGACGACATCTTGCGTCGTGTACCGCCTCCGTGAGTTGTCATTATTGTTTCATTTCACTGATAACCAGATATTTGTAATTTTTTACTGAAGATACTAATGTTTTTTACAGTTTTTTACATAGTATCATATGAACTTTTAATGCTTTAGTATTGATTGTTGCAACTGTCTGACTCATATATTTTAGGTTTGATGATGCGGCTGTTAATGATTTTTACTGAACCAGTTAAGTGAATTTTAAATTTTTTTGCTGTTATTGCTACAGACTGCATGTTGGTGATGGTGTATGCCTTTAAGTACTTATTATGGAAAATGAATTTATAGTTGCTGACAACAATGTATTTTGATTATTTTAGGCCTAGGTCGTACCAGTAGTAGTTGATCCAAACGGCTGAATTACAGAATAACTGACCTCATTACCCTATTGAATATGCAGGCTGCTAGCAGAGGGTGATGAAGGCTTGGCATCATCAGTGTTGCTTGCATGATGAAGGCCACATCTACACTACACACAGTTTTTAGCACTTAAACCATTTACATTTCAGACGATCATCACTGTAACTGTAATCAACATGGCCGACATTACTTACACAACTTTCAACACGATAACTAACTACTACTACACTTTCTCATTGTATAACACCAAACAACCATCATCTCTGTAACTCTACACTGTTTTCATCACTACCTTTTGCCACTTTCCCTTTCCTTCACATTTATTACCATTCCTTATACCTTTCACCACTTTCCCTATCTTTGACTACCTTCTTGAGGTTATCTTGAGATGATTTCGGGGCTTTAGTGTCCCCGCGACCCGGTCCTCGACCAGGCCTCCACCCCCAGGAAGCAGCCCGTGACAGCTGACTAACTCCCAGGTACATATTTTACTGCTAGGTAACAGGGCCATAGGGTGAAAGAAACTCTGCCCACTGTATCTCGCTGGTGCCTGGGATCGAACCCAGGACCACAGGATCACAAGTCCAGCGTGCTGTCCGCTCGGCCGACCGGGTCCCTGATTTCCTACATTCTTCATTCAAAAACATTCCCTACATTTTCAACCCATCCTCTTGAGTATTCTCAACGTCATTAAACAGATGTACTAAATTGCCCGAACGTAACCTAACTGAGAGTAGTGTAAAAGGAAACCCTACCATTACGTTTTGAATTTTCGTTGCACGGGTATTGTCACTACAATTTCCATAGACCACAGTGGCACACGGGTATTGGTGCATCAAACTTTTTGTAGCTACAAGTACAATAACAACCGTGACCAAGACTATGTGAGCCACGAGTACAATAATAACAGTCACTCATAGTATTACCATGTGAACCACAAGTACAGTACCAGCAGTCACCCCCAGTATTATCATTGTGACGTGTTTCCCTACACCAGCTAATACCTGGCAGCTGGAATTTGTGCCTATGCACAATAAAAAAAATTAAAACAAAGTAAATTTATGCTGCTTTGCCTTTGTGGTGTGAAAGTTGCAGGATTAAACAACAAATATAAACAATTAAACACTTTACTATTATTGCAATCATAACAACAAAATAAGTCCTGAAATAATACTTGGCAAAAACACATGATATTAACTTAATATGTTTACTCTACTTGAAAAACAATAAGGGTGACTACACTATTACTTACACTAGTCCACATAACTACCGTCATACGTTAGCAGGACCACAGTGAGTGAAGGAGGTGATATATATATATATATATATATATATATATATATATATATATATATATATATATATATATATATATATATATATATATATATATATATATATATATATATATATAATGTATATATATATATATATATATATATATATATATATATATATATATATATGTATATATATATGTGTATATATATATATGTATATATATATATATGTATATATATATGTATATATATATATATATATATATATATATATATATATATATATATATATATATATATAGTTACAATCACTCCACAATCACTGTAGGAGAGTGTGGAGAGTCGTGAAGAGTCAGGTGCTCATGGGTGCTTTATCCCTGACAGGAGTAAGCTGAAGGAGTTCGTGGGTGTTGTGAGCGGTGATGGGGTGGCGGCGCTGCCTCCCAGCCTGACGGAGCTCCACCTGGCCGTGGTGAGTGATGCCCACGCTCTCTGCCTCCTGCCACACCTGCACCACCTCGTCACCTCCCGCCTGCCTCACCTCCACCTGCTCTGTGAGTCTCCTCCCCCACCTGCTCCTTCCTCTATTGTAAGCACCTTGTTGTTGTGCGTGCGGGGGTTGAGCTCTGCTCTTTCGCCCCTCCTCTCTACTCTATGTCAATCAACTCACAACTGTGTGTTTTTTTTCACACACACAAACACACACACACACACACACACACACACACACACACACACACACACACACACACACACACGCACACACACACACACACACACACACACACACGCACACTGGGACCAAAGAGCCAAAGCTCAACCCCGCAAGGACAAATAGGTGAGAACACACACACACACAGAAATAGAAACAACATGGTGATAGAAACAACATATGATAGAAAGAACATCACCATCAATATAATAGAGAGAGCAGCTTCTGTGGCTAGCAGGAACGGATCCAGACTACTAATCATGGGAGACTTCAACCATGGAAAGATAGATTGGGGGAACAGAGACCCACATGGAGGACCAGACACATGGAGAGCTAAGCTGCTGGATGTGGCAACAAGAAACTTTCTAAGTCAACACGTCAAGGGACCGACAAGAATGAGAGGAGAGGATGAACCAGCTTTGCTTGATCTGATATTTACCCAAAATGAGTCGGATATAAGGGAAGTTAAGTTGGAAGCCCCCTTGGGAATGAGTGATCATAGTGTATTCATCTTTGAGTACCTGGTTGAGCTAGGAGTTATCTCCCCAAAAAAGAACTGGGAAACAAAGGGCTGGCGTACCGAAAGGGAAACTATGAGGAGATGAATAAATTCCTAAGGGATATACCATGGGACACAGAACTCAGAACTAAGTCCGTACAAGACATGATGGACTATGTCACCCAAAAGTGTCAGGAGACTGTAAGCAGGTTTGTCCCAGCCCGACAGGAAAAAACCGAGAAGCAAAAGAAGAATCCATGGTTTAATAGGGAATGTATGAAAGCAAAGGAGCTGAACAAAAGGGCATGGAGGAACTTCCGTAATAACAGAACACCAGAAAGTACAGAGAGATACCAGAGAACCAGGAATGAGTATGTTAGTGTGAGAAGAGAAGCTGAGAACAGATATGAAAATGAAATAGCTAATAAAGCTAAGACCGAACCAAAGCTACTACACAGTCACATCAGGAGGAAAACAACAGTGAAGGAACAGGTGATGAAACTTAGAACGGGTGAGGACAGGTACACAGAGAATGACAAAGAGGTGTGTGAAGAATTCAACAAAGGGTTCCAGGAGATCTTTACAATAGAACAAGGAGAGGTCACAGTGCTAGGAGAGGGGGCAGCAAATCAGGCGATCTTGGAAGGGTTCGAAATTACAAGAGATGAGGTCAAGAGGCACCTATTGGAGCTGGATGTGAGAAAGGCTGTTAGGCCGGACGGAATTTCACCATGGGTATTGAAAGAGTGTGCAGGAGCACTTTGTTTGATACTCTCCATAGTGTACAGTAGGTCACTGGAAATGGGAGACCTACCAGAAATATGGAAGATGGCTAATGTCCTAATATACAAAAAGGGTGACAGACAAGAGACACTGAACTACAGGCCAGTGTCCTTAACTTGTATACCATGCAAGGTGATGGAGAAGATCGTGAGAAGAAACCTAGTAACACATCTGGAGAGAAGAGACTTTGTGAAAACCCTTCAAAATGGGTTCCGGGAGGGTAAATCTTGCCTTACAGGCTTAATAGAATTCTACGATCAGGTGACAAAGATTAAGCAAGAAAGAGAAGGATGGACATACTGCATTTTTTTGGATTGTCAGAAAGCCTTTGACACTGAATCCCATAAAAGGCTGATGCATAAGCTGGAGAGACAGGCAGGAGTAACTGGTAGGGCGCTCCAGTGGATAAGGGAGTACCTAAGCAATAGGAAGCAGAGAGTTACAGTGAGGGATGAGACCTCAGATTGGCGTGAAGTCACCAGTGGAGTCCCACAGGGCTCTGTACTTGAACCTATCCTGTTTCTCATATACGTAAATGATCTCCCAGAGGGTATAGACTCATTCCTCTCAATGTTTGCTGACGACGCCAAAATTATGAGAAGGATTAAGACAGAGGAGGACAGCTTGAGGCTTCAAGAAGACCTGGACAAGCTGCAGGAATGGTCGAACAAATGGTTGTTAGAGTTTAACCCAAGCAAATGTAATGCAATGAAGATAGGTGTAGGAAGCAGGAGACCAGATACAAAGTATCATTTTGGAGATGAAATACTTAAAGAGTCAGAGAGAGAGAGAGAGAGAGAGAGAGAGAGAGAGAGAGAGAGAGAGAGAGAGAGAGAGAGAGAGAGAGAGAGAGAGAGAGAGAGAGAAAGACCTGAGGGTTGATATCATGCCAGACCTGTCCCCTGAAGCTCATATCAAGAGGATAACATCAGCGGCATATGCCAGGTTGGCTAACATAAGAACGGCCTTTAGAAACTTGTGTAAGGAATCTTTCAGAACGTTATATACCACATATGTCAGACCAATCCTGGAGTATGTGGCTCCAGCATGGAGTCCATATTTAGTTAAGCATAAGACTAAACTGAAAAAGGTTCAAAGATTTGCCACCAGACTAGTACCCGAACTGAGGGGTATGAGCTACGAGGAGAGACTGCGGGAATTAAACCTCACGTCACTGGGAGACAAAGGAGTTAGAGAGGGACATGCTCACCACATACAAGATTCTCAGAGTTGATAGAGTAGATAAAGACAGACTATTTAACATCAGGGGCACTCGCACTAGGGGGCATAGGTGGAAATTGAGTGCCCAAATGAGCCATAGAGACGTTAGAAAGATTTTTTTCAGTGTCAGAGTAGTAGACAAATGGAATGCATTAGGAAGTGATGTGGTGGAGGCTGACTCCATACTCAGCTTCAAGTGTAGATATGATAGAGCCCAATAGGCTCAGGAACCTGTACATTAGTTGATTGACAGTTGAGAGGCAGAACCAAAGAGCCAGAGTTCAACCCCCGCAAGCACAACTAGGTAAGTACAACTAGGTAAGTACACACACACACACACACACACACACACACACACACACACACACACACACACACACACACACACACACACACACACACACACACAAATGACAGAAGACCTAGACAGGAATATGATTGAAACAACATGGCCACCATTAACATAATAGAAAGAGCAGCTTCTGTTGCTAGCAGGAATGGATCTGGACTACTAATTATGGGAGACTTCAACCATGGGAATATAGATTGGAAGAACAGAGACCCGCATGGAGGACCAGAAACATGGAGGGCTAAGCTGCTGGACGTGGCAACAAGAAACTTTCTAAGCCAGCACATCAAAGAACCAACAAGAATGAGAGGAGAAGATGAACCAGCAATGCTTGATTTGATATTTACCCTAAATGAGTGGGATATAAGAGAAGTTAAGATGGAAGTGCCCTTGGGAATGAGTGACCACAGTGTATTGAACTTTGAGTACCTGGTAGAGCTAGGAATTATCTCCCCCAAAAAAGAACTAGGAATCAAAAGGCTGGCATACCGAAAGGGAAATTATGAACAAATGAGAAGTTTCCTAAGTGAAATACCTTGGGACACAGACCTCAGAGATAAGTCTGTACAGGGTATGATGGACTATGTTACCCAAAAAGTGTCAGGAGGCAGTAAATAGGTTCATCCCGGCCCAAAGGGAAAAATCCGAGAAGCAACAGAAGAATCCATGGTATAATAGGGCATGTATGGAAGCGAAAAAACTGAACAAAAAGGCGTGGAGGAACTTCCGGAATAACAGAACACCAGAAAGCAGAGAGAGATACCAGAGAACCAGGAATGAGTACGTCAGGGTGAGAAGAGAAGCAGAGAAAAGTTTTGAAAATGATATAGCAAACAAAGCCAAGACTGAACCAAAGCTACTCCACAGTCACATCAGAAGGAAAACAACAGTGAATATCATGGAATATCTCACCATGGATACTGAAAGAGTGTGCAGAGGCACTTTGCTTGCCACTCTCCATAGTGTATAGTAAGTCACTGGAGACAGGAGACCTACCAGAAATATGGAAGACGGCGAATGTGGTCCCAATATACAAAAAGGGCGACAGGCAAGAGGCACTGAACTACAGGCCAGTGTCCTTGACTTGTATACCATGCAAGGTGATGGAGAAGATCGTGAGAAAAAACCTGGTAACACATCTGGAGAGAAGGGACTTCGTGACAAATCGCCAACATGGGTTCAGGGAGGGTAAATCTTGCCTTACAGGCTTGATAGAATTCTACGATCAGGTGACAAAGATTAAGCAAGAAAGAGAGGGCTGGGCGGACTGCATTTTCTTGGATTGTCGGAAAGCCTTTGACACAGTACCGCATAAGAGGCTGGTACATAAGCTGGAGAGACAGGCAGGTGTAGCTGGTAAGGTGCTCCAGTGGATAAGGGAGTATCTAAGCAATAGGAAGCAGAGAGTTACGGTGAGGGGTGAGACCTCCGATTGGCGTGAAGTCACCAGTGGAGTCCCACAGGGCTCTGTACTCGGTCCTATCTTGTTTCTGATATATGTAAATGATCTCCCAGAGGGTATCGATTCATTTCTCTCAATGTTTGCGGACGATGCTAAAATTATGAGAAGGATTAAAACTGAAGAGGACTGTTTGAGGCTTCAAGAAGACCTAGACAAGCTGAAGGAATGGTCGAACAAATGGTTGTTAGAGTTTAACCCAACCAAATGTAATGTAATGAAGATAGGTGTAGGGAGCAGGAGGCCAGATACAAGGTATCATCTGGGAGAGGAAATTCTTCAGGAGTCAGAGAAGGAAAAAGACTTGGGGGTTGATATCACGCCAGACCTGTCTCCTGCAGCACATATCAAGCGGATAACATCAGCGGCATATGCCAGGCTGGATACCATACGAACGGCATTCAGAAACTTGTGTAAAGAATCATTCAGAACTTTGTATACCACATATGTCAGACCAATCCTGGAGTATGCAGCCCCAGCATGGAGTTCATATCTAGTCAAGGATAAGACTAAACTGGAAAAGGTTCAAAGGTTTGCCACCAGACTAGTACCCGAGCTGAGAGGTATGAGCTACGAGGAGAGACTACGGGAATTAAACCTCACTTCGCTGGAAGACAGAAGAGTTAGGGGGGACATGATCACCACATTCAAGATTCTGAAGGGAATTGATAGGGTAGATAAAGACAGTCTATTTAACACAAGAACACGCACAAGGGGACACAGGTGGAAACTGAGTGCCCAAATGAGCCACAGAGATATTAGAAAGAACTTTTTTAGTGTCAGAGTGGTTGACAAATGGAATGCATTAGGAAGTGATGTGGTGGAGGCTGACTCCATACACAGTTTCAAGTGTAGATATGATAGAGCCCGATAGGCTCAGGAATCTGTACACCTGTTGATTGATGGTTGAAAGGCGGGACCAAAGAGCCAGAGCTCAACCCCCGCAAACACAACTAGGTGAGTACACACACACACACACAGACACACACACACACACACACAAGGATCTGGTAGCTGAGTGAACAGCGCACAGGATTCATAATTCTGTGGCCCGGGTTCGATTCCCGGACCAGGTAGAAACAAATGGGCAAAGTTTCTTATCGTAGTTTGAAAGGAGCCGGTGGCTGAGCGGACACTTGTCACTGGATGCGTGATCCTGTGGTCCCGGGTTCGATCCCGGGCGCCGGCGAGAAAAAATGGGCAGAGTTTCTTTCACCCTGATGCCCTTGTTACCTAGCAGTAAATAAGTACCTGGGAGTTAGTCAGCTGCCACGGGCTGCTTTCTGGGAGTGGATGCCTAGTCGAAGACCGGCCCGTGGGGACACTAAGCCCCGAAATCATCTCAAGATAACCTCAAGATAAGATAACCCTTAATGCCCCTGTTACCTAGCAGTAAATAGGTACCTGGGAGTTAGACAGCTGTTACGGAGCTGCTTCCTGGGGGTCGGCCACCAGTACCACAGGAGAGAGAGAGAGAGAGAGAGAGAGAGAGAGAGAGAGAGAGAGAGAGAGAGAGAGAGAGAGAGAGAGAGAGAGAGAGAGAGAGAGAGAGAGAGAGAAAGACAGAGAGAGAGACAGAGAGAGAGAGAGTTTCCCCTTAGGGTTGGCGGTACCTCGTCAATGGAATGTTTCTGTTAAGATGTTTGCAACCAAAATAAACTGATCAGTACTTCAAAGACCTCTAGTGCTGTCTATCCTCTTCCTCTGAAGAGGATAAACAGCACTTCGTTACTGCATGCTCAGAAATTGCAGAGAAATGTAATGGGGAAATACAGGCCGTCCAGGTATGTGGAGACACGGATGGACTACACAACAAAAGCACAGTGGCAGAGAATAATGAACAAAGTGCGAGCACAGACCCAGACAGACTATCACACGCAACACAAAAGGAAGTTAGTGAGCAACAACAGAAGTCTGCAGGATCCTCTCCTACATATATCAGCAGAGCCAACACAGTCTTGTTGAGATAAACTTTTTGTTTTTTTGTTTTTTGAGATATATACAAGAGTTGTTACATTCTTGTACAGCCACTAGTACGCGTAGCGTTTCGGGCAGGTCCCTGGAATACGATCCCCGCCGCGAAGAATCGTTTTTTCATCCAAGTACACATTTTACTGTTGCGCTAAACAGAGGCTACAGTTAAGGAATTGCGCCCAGTAAATCCTCCCCGGCCAGGATACGAACCCATGACAAAGCGCTCGCGGAACGCCAGGCGAGTGTCTTACCACTACACCACGTGGTAAGACTATGATAAACTATGACAAACAAACAAAGCATGAACGTGGAACTTGCCGATATTATGCAGGAGGTGGGTGTAAACATGAGCTGTAAGGAAGAACTAATGTAACATTAGTTCTACAATATAACCACCCAAGAAACTGCAGAAATACCCTAAATACAGGAATGATAACTGCAAATGCTTCCACGCCGAAACTGCGTCCAAATTCGCTAACCAAAAAGGAGAGTTTGAACAAACAATGACCAGATTTTCATATCAAGGAACAAAGCAATTAAAATCAGAAGAACAGACTATGTTAGTTTGATGAGATGTTGAGGGGGATTTATATTTCAGTAGATAGTAATCTGCTATGGTGTGCCACAAACTCCAGGGGCCGGATTCAGGAAGGTACTTACGAAGGTTTTCCCTCTTATCTAACAAGGTGTTCCCTCTTAGCGCCTTCGTGGCGGCTACGTCGTATTCAAGTAGCTACACTAAGTGGAAAAACCTTCGTAAGTTCATTCCGGGATTTAAGTGTGGTTTCGACCACTCGTAGCTTTACGTAAACTGTCTATAAGTCATTTTTTCTCTACTACATAATACTGAGATCGATTTATGATATTGGAACATGACCAAAATATTATAGCTTGTGAATCTAGTAAAGAGGAGTCCTTCGTGTTAGTTATATATGCATTCTCTGCTTGAAACTTGAAGTAAATATGTGTTTGATGATAGTAGAATTAGTTTTATAATAGCAAGATATTATACCAGTAGTTATTAAGTAAATAAACACTGGTGAACATGAAATATGAGAGAAGGTGATGAGCCCTGCCTGATGGGATCATTTACTTTCACCAAATGCCCCTGTTCACCTAGTAGTAAGGGTGTACCTTAGCTATACATACCCATTTCTAATTTATTTAGTTTGGTTTTATTTTGAAATTAAATCTGGGTGAGACAAAATAAAAATATGCTGCACAAATGATGTTAGGTAAGGAGAAGGGTAAAAATGTCACAAACTTTATTCATTGAATACTTAAAGCTATAATTATGACTATATAGACTATTAAAAAGGAGAGAGGGAAGTAGGGGTCCAAGACCTCTTCCTGTTATACAATTTGGGTGTGGAACAAGTAATTATCAAAAGAAGGCACCAGGCCGGGAAGGCTATGTAGCAGTAAGGCAGTGAGGTGAGGCAGCTACTTATTTGAGGAATGCTTATTTTATTTACCTTATAAGCTGAGGCAACTTATTTTATTTGAGGAATACTCAGCTGATTCCTCTACATTTAGCATGGAACAAATTTGTGTCCAAGACCTCTTCCTGTTACTCAATTTGGCTGTGTGTAACCAAACTAGAAGTGCTCTACAAATCAAGGGACCCAGAATGTGGAATGACCTCCCGAATCATGTCAAAGGCTGTACCTCTCTCAACCAGTTTGAGAGTTAAACCAAGTACTGCCTAATTAACTCCATGTAACCTAACTTACCTCTTAAATGTCAACCCATGTCTTGCTATTTTTTAAAAAACGCTGTTCACCAACATGTGCAATTGCTGAGTTATGCTATGCTAACCCCCCTTTTTGTATTTTTTATTCCTTCTTTCAACACAATTTATACCTAATCCCGATTACTATTAAGTTTTAGTCTGTGTTTTTTCCCCCACACCTTGCCCGAAATGCTATGAGTATTAGTGGCTTTAGGTATTGTATGTACTAGCTCTGTCTATAAATCCAACATTATGTTTGTAAATCAACTGTATGTACTTTTCCTGAATAAAATGTGTTTATTATTTATTTTTTAATCAGTAAGTATTAAAAGAAGGCACCAAGCTGGGAAGGCTATGTAGCACCATTGTGTGTAACAATAAACCAAATTTTTTTTTAACAAATAATGCACCTGTATGGTAAAACAAATCCTGTGAGCTGTAAAAATATTGATGCAGTTATTTAAATGAAAAATATAATGAAAGAAATATTACTGGTTTATTTTTATCCTATCTTTTTGTACTGTACAGTATATCCAAGGAAGTGAAAAATTGAGACATAATGCACAATTTAATGAATGATTAGCATGGATTAGCAGTTCAAAAGAAATATGACTATTACATATCAACATGAGATCTTAATGATCCATGGTCAACATGATTTAATAAGGATAATACAGGACTGAATTTGTAATAATACAAACTATAATTTAAAATCTTTATTACTGATTTTTTTTATTAAGAAGATTAGGTATACACAGCAATGTGCTGCTACCCTATTCTATATGGAATATTACACAGTGTAGATAAAAACTAGCTATAAGTTTATCTAATACTCCCATCTCACAGGATGGTTAGACATACTGTACATGGAATCAATTTAGAAAATACCAGCCTCAATACAAAAAACAAATCAACTCTGACTAAACAACTTTAAGCAATTTTCACAAGAGGTAAGCACTGAATCATGGAAACATCATATTATAATTACTCTTACCAGTTTCTACAAGACTCCTCTCAAACAATGTATTTTTAAACATGTTTAGGTATACACAGCAATGTGCTGCTTCCCTATTCTGTATAAAGTAGTCTCCGTGGTGTAGTGGTAAGACACTCGCCTGGCGTTCCGCGAGCGCTATGTCATGGGTTCGTATCCTGGCCGGGGAGGATTTACTGGGCGCAATTCCTTAACTGTAGCCTCTGTTTAACGCAACAGTAAAATGCGTACTTGGATGAAAAAACGATTCTTCACGGCAGGGGATCGTATTCCAGGGACCATAGGATTAAGGACTTGCCCGAAACGCTACGCGTACTAGTGGCTGTACAAGAATGTAACAACTCTTGTATATATCTCAAAAAAAAAAAAAAAAAAAAAAAAAAAAAAAAAAAAAAAAAAAAAAAAAAAAAAAAAAAAAAAAAAAAAGGACCACACAGTGTAGATCAAAAACCAGCTACAAGCTCATCCAACATCCTCACCTCACAGGATGGCCAGTCATACATGGAATTAGGAGAGAACAAAATACTTAATGCTGATCTATTAGCCTCCACTGGCAAAATCTGGGTGCAGCACAAGAATATCTTCCAATATTCCTGAGTGTATGAAGTAATTACAGAGCTCAAAATACCTCATACCATTTGGTATGAAGTCACTGATAACAGGACAATCACAGATATAGTGTTGGAGAGTATGTTCTCTCAAGTAGGACTGAAAACAGAGGTTTTTTTTCCACCAAGAGGGCTATAAACCCATGGAACCGCCTACCCGCTAAAGCCGTAAATGCCAAATTCCAGCTAAAAAATATCATTAAGACAATTGGCGGGCCCTTTAACAAGCCGCCGGCTTTCTGTCCTCTTCGAGGCCACTAGATAGTTAGTGGCCCTTGGGTAAATTCAGTAAATATATACAATAATTGTCAGCGCATCTTCCGAGCAACAAGGACAGCTACACAGTATCTCTTAGAATTACGTAGGTAAACAACAAATGTAACATATTTGTTTACTACAATGTCGGTGCTGGCTGTAGAAGTTGAAAAAACATTGTTTTACTTCGAAATATACTAATTTTATAAGAAAATTCGACGTAAATAGGCGGCAGTAGAGCTCCGATAAGCCAGCGCTAAATCTTCAATATGAAGAATGTTGCTGCTCTCTGATTGGCCAAACGAAACACAGTAGTGACCTCTATCGGCACGCAGGTGAACCAACAAATTTCTTCCTAAGTGGACGTTATTGAATCGCACCTAAGCATCTTCTTAGGGCGCACTTAGGAACCTTCGTAGCAAACCCACTTACGAAGAAATACACAGAGCTTCCTGAATCTAGGTCCAGCAGTCTTGTGTTAAAGAAAACTAATATCACACTCCTATATTGAGGACTTATAGAAAACGAGTTGCATCAGTAACTCATATAAATACACACAGAGCGGTGTGACTGAAATTATCATAAACTCAAGAATATTGAAAGATATTCTTGTGCTGTACCCAGAGAGTGCTAATGGAGGCTAATAGAGTAGCAGCACATTTTATGTTCTCTCCTGACTCCATATAGTGAACCATGCTCATAGTGAATCATGCTCATAGTGAACCTCCGTGGTGTAGTGGTAAGAATTAAATTTTGCCCCGAGGGGCGAGTTTATTGGGCAGCGCCACTCATCTTGTGAGTGGACACACCGCCATAGCAGCATGTACGACACTCCCCAATAGGAAGAAAATAGTGGTAAGACACTCGCCTGGCGTTCCGCGAGCGCTATGTCATGGGTTCGTATCCTGGCCGGGGAGGATTTACTGGGCGCAAATCCTTAACCCTAGCCTCTGTTTAACTCAACAGTAAAATGTGTACCTGGATGAAAAAACGATTCTTCGCGGCGGGGATCGTATTCCAGGGACTTGCCCGAAACGCTACGCGAACTAGTGGCTGTACAAGAATGTAACAACTCTTGTATATATCTCAAAAAAAAAAAAAAAAATGAACCTGTGAGGTGTGGATGATGGATGAGCTTGTGGCTGGGTTTGACCTACACTGTAATCTGCCCTACAGAATATGGTAGCAGCATATTGCTAAGTGCACCTAAGCTTGTTAATATGAAACAAAAAATTATCTGTTTATTTAATCTACAATGAACGTTTAATTTAGTTATAGCAGGTAGTTAATTATGACAACTGAGGGACCTGTAATGGATACTTATGGCTTTAGTTTGCCTTCGCCACATCAGAAATATTTTGATAGTGAGCTACGAGGCGAAGAAATTGAGTGAGAGATAAATCAAACAGCCACACATATATCACATTCATTCCACATATATACATATGGTTGAGAGACTTTTGATAGGCCGCCGGCTTACTGTCCTAAACGAGGCTCTTAGTGGCCCTCAGGTAAATTCAGGTAAAATACCTACCTACGTCTATAATGAGTATGTCTAAGAAAGCACCTTAAGACCTGAGGATGGGCTGGTGGTGTGAGTGTGATGGTGATGGTGTGAGTGTGGTGCTGATGGTGATGGTGTGAGTGTGGTGCTGATGGTGATGGTGTGAGTGTGGTGCTGATGGTGATGGTGTGAGTGTGGTGCTGATGGTGATGGTGATGGTGTGAGTGTGGTGCTGATGGTGATGGTGTGAGTGTGGTGCTGATGGTGATGGTGTGAGTGTGATGGTGATGGTGATAGTGTGAGTGTGGTGCTGATGGTGATGGTGATGGTGTGGTGCTGATGGTGATAGTGTTGTGTACCATCACAGGTGTGAGAGTGGCAGAAGGAGTGTCCCCGGGAGTGCTGGAGCCCCTGGCCAGGCCTGCAGCAGCGAGGGTGCCGCCGCTGCCCAAAAAGACAGGAAGTCTGGTCGACCTGGAGCTGAGTGGTGTGGACGACGCAGGTGTGAGTCGTGCGTGTGCTGTGGCCAGCACGCTCCTGCCCCCTGGCGGGTGAGTCCTACACTCTCCCTCTCCCTCTACACTGCTTCAAAAACACTGTGATATATATATATATATATATATATATATATATATATATATATATATATATATATATATATATATATATATATATATATATATATATATATATATATATGCGAACAAGCCTGAATGGTCCCCAGGACAATATGCAACTGAAAACTCACACCCCAGAAGTGACTCGAACCCATACTCCCAGAAGCAACGCAACTGGTATGTACAAGACGCCTTAATCCACTTGACCATCACGACCGGACAAAATGAGGTGATAGCCGAGGCTATTTGAACCACCCCACCGCCGACACTCGGATAGTTATCTTGGGCATAGCATTTTACCAAATCACCTCATTCTTTGGGGCACACGTGAGGAACACAAATGCGAACAAGCCTGAATGGTCCCCAGGACAATATGCAACTGAAAACTCACACCCCAGAAGTGACTCGAACCCATACTCCCAGAAGCAACGCAACTGGTATGTACAAGACGCCTTAATCCACTTGACCATCACGACCGGACAAAATGGGGTGATAGCCGAGGCTATTTGAACCACCCCACCGCCGGCACTCGGATAGTTATCTTGGGCATAGCATTTTACCAAATCACCTCATTCTTTGGGGCACACGTGAGGAACACAAATGCGAACAAGCCTGAATGTTTCAGTTGCATATTGTCCTGGGGACCATTCAGGCTTGTTCGCATTTGTGTTCCTCACGTGTGCCCCAAAGAATGAGGTGATTTGGTAAAATGCTATGCCCAAGATAACTATCCGAGTGCCGGCGGTGGGGTGGTTCAAATAGCCTCGGCTATCACCTCATTTTGTCCGGTCGTGATGGTCAAGTGGATTAAGGCGTCTTGTACATACCAGTTGCGTTGCTTCTGGGAGTATGGGTTCGAGTCACTTCTGGGGTGTGAGTTTTCAGTTGCATATTGTCCTGGGGACCATTCAGGCTTGTTCGCATTTGTGTTCCTCACGTGTGCCCCAAAGAATGAGGTGATTTGGTAAAATGCTATGCCCAAGATAACTATCCGAGTGCCGGCGGTGGGGTGGTTCAAATAGCCTCGGCTATCACCTCATTTTGTCCGGTCGTGATGGTCAAGTGGATTAAGGCGTCTTGTACATACCAGTTGCGTTGCTTCTGGGAGTATGGGTTCGAGTCACTTCTGGGGTGTGAGTTTTCAGTTGCATATTGTCCTGGGGACCATTCAGGCTTGTTCGCATTTGTGTTCCTCACGTGTGCCCCAAAGAATGAGGTGATTTGGTAAAATGCAATGCCCAAGATAACTATCCGAGTGCCGGCGGTGGGGTGGTTCAAATAGCCTCGGCTATCACCTCATTTTGTCCGGTCGTGATGGTCAAGTGGATTAAGGCGTCTTGTACATACCAGTTGCGTTGCTTCTGGGAGTATGGGTTCGAGTCACTTCTGGGGTGTGAGTTTTCAGTTGCATATTGTCCTGGGGACCATTCAGGCTTGTTCGCATTTGTGTTCCTCACGTGTGCCCCAAAGAATGAGGTGATTTGGTAAAATGCTATGCCCAAGATAACTATCCGAGTGCCGGCGGTGGGGTGGTTCAAATAGCCTCGGCTATCACCTCATTTTGTCCGGTCGTGATGGTCAAGTGGATTAAGGCGTCTTGTACATACCAGTTGCGTTGCTTCTGGGAGTATGGGTTCGAGTCACTTCTGGGGTGTGAGTTTTCAGTTGCATATTGTCCTGGGGACCATTCAGGCTTGTTCGCATTTGTGTTCCTCACGTGTGCCCCAAAGAATGAGGTGATTTGGTAAAATGCTATGCCCAAGATAACTATCCGAGTGCCGGCGGTGGGGTGGTTCAAATAGCCTCGGCTATCACCTCATTTTGTCCGGTCGTGATGGTCAAGTGGATTAAGGCGTCTTGTACATACCAGTTGCGTTGCTTCTGGGAGTATGGGTTCGAGTCACTTCTGGGGTGTGAGTTTTCAGTTGCATATTGTCCTGGGGACCATTCAGGCTTGTTCGCATTTGTGTTCCTCACGTGTGCCCCAAAGAATGAGGTGATTTGGTAAAATGCTATGCCCAAGATAACTATCCGAGTGCCGGCGGTGGGGTGGTTCAAATAGCCTCGGCTATCACCTCATTTTGTCCGGTCGTGATGGTCAAGTGGATTAAGGCGTCTTGTACATACCAGTTGCGTTGCTTCTGGGAGTATGGGTTCGAGTCACTTCTGGGGTGTGAGTTTTCAGTTGCATATTGTCCTGGGGACCATTCAGGCTTGTTCGCATTTGTGTTCCTCACGTGTGCCCCAAAGAATGAGGTGATTTGGTAAAATGCTATGCCCAAGATAACTATCCGAGTGCCGGCGGTGGGGTGGTTCAAATAGCCTCGGCTATCACCTCATTTTGTCCGGTCGTGATGGTCAAGTGGATTAAGGCGTCTTGTACATACCAGTTGCGTTGCTTCTGGGAGTATGGGTTCGAGTCACTTCTGGGGTGTGAGTTTTCAGTTGCATATTGTCCTGGGGACCATTCAGGCTTGTTCGCATTTGTGTTCCTCACGTGTGCCCCAAAGAATGAGGTGATTTGGTAAAATGCTATGCCCAAGATAACTATCCGAGTGCCGGCGGTGGGGTGGTTCAAATAGCCTCGGCTATCACCTCATTTTGTCCGGTCGTGATGGTCAAGTGGATTAAGGCGTCTTGTACATACCAGTTGCGTTGCTTCTGGGAGTATGGGTTCGAGTCACTTCTGGGGTGTGAGTTTTCAGTTGCATATTGTCCTGGGGACCATTCAGGCTTGTTCGCATTTGTGTTCCTCACGTGTGCCCCAAAGAATGAGGTGATTTGGTAAAATGCTATGCCCAAGATAACTATCCGAGTGCCGGCGGTGGGGTGGTTCAAATAGCCTCGGCTATCACCTCATTTTGTCCGGTCGTGATGGTCGAGTGGATTAAGGCGTCTTGTACATACCAGTTGCGTTGCTTCTGGGAGTATGGGTTCGAGTCACTTCTGGGGTGTGAGTTTTCAGTTATATATATATATATATATATATATATATATATATATATATATAAATGTGTCTTATATGTAGTTAACAACTCCCACACAGTCACGCCAACCACCATATTCTCAGCATTTGGCACTCTGTAAAAGAATGCAAAAAGCTTTCCCTAAACAGGAACGATTGTCTCAAAGCGACACACTAAAACAATTCTGGCAGATAATCGCTAATGCTAATATTGTATAACTCTACACCCACAACTGACACACACACACATTATACACCAACACCCACAACTGACACACACACATTATACACCAACACCCACAACTGACACACACACACACACATTATACACCAACACCCACAACTGACACACACACACACACATTATACACCAACACCCACAACTGACACACACACATTATACACCAACACCCACAACTGACACACACACATTATACACCAACACCCACAACTGACACACACACATTATACACCAACACCCACAACTGACACACACACATTATACACCAACACCCACAACTGACACACACACATTATACACCAACACCCACAACTGACACACACACACATTATACACCAACACCCACAACTGACACACACACACACACATTATACACCAACACCCACAACTGACACACACACACACACACATTATACACCCACACCCACAACTGACACACACACACACACATTATACACCCACACCCACAACTGACACACACACACACACATTATACACCAACACCCACAACTGACACACACACACACACATTATACACCAACACCCACAACTGACACACACACACATTATACACCAACACCCACAACTGACACACACACACACACATTATACACCAACACCCACAACTGACACACACACACACACATTATACACCCCACACCCACAACTGACACACACACACATTATACACCAACACCCACAACTGACACACAAGTATATTTCGAATAGTTTAAGTTTCAGCGTTCATAGAATATGTCAGCAAATATACACATAAACTGTACAATTCTGTATGTTATTATAAAAAAGAATAGCACAAATTAACAATAATAATAATAATAATAATGGGTTAAATTCACAATAACAAGGTATCATTAACCTTACACTAACCCACTCATTAGTCTTAAGATGTTTATTTTGTATAAGGCTGCCCTCACAGTCACAATAACCAGGTTGAAACATAGCTATACTAAGACCACATATTAATAATAACAACACTACATACCACTAGGATGGTCTAAACTAACATATTAATGATAACAACACTACATACCACTAGGATGGTCTACACCAACATATTAATAATAACAACACTACATACCACTAGGATGGTCTAAACTAACATATTAATGATAACAACACTACATACCACTAGGATGGTCTAAACTAACATATTAATGATAACAACACTACATACCACTAGGATGGTCTACACCAACATATTAATGATAACAACACTACATACCACTAGGATGGTCTACACCAACATATTAATGATAACAACACTACATACCACTAGGATGGTCTAAACTAACATATTAATGATAACAACACTACATACCACTAGGATGGTCTAAACTAACATATTAATGATAACAACACTACATACCACTAGGATGGTCTACACCAACATATTAATGATAACAACACTACATACCACTAGGATGGTCTACACCAACATATTAATGATAACAACACTACATACCACTAGGATGGTCTACACCAACATATTAATGATAACAACACTACATACCACTAGGATGGTCTACACCAACATATTAATGATAACAACACTACATACCACTAGGATGGTCTACACCAACATATTAATGATAACAACACTACATACCACTAGGATGGTCTACACCAACATATTAATGATAACAACACTACATACCACTAGGATGGTCTAAACCAAAGTGTTGAAGCCAGAAACAAAGCACCTTTAAACCCACTAATAAATCAAAAACAGTTTTGTATTGGTCCAGGATGATCTGAAACACTTCAGATTATAGGGAAATTAATTAGGTCTGAACCCACCCATATGTCTTAACAATTTCATATTGATCCTTGATGGCCCGAAACTTAAAGAGCGAGGTTGAACAAATGAACACTAATCCCACTTATGAGTTGGATGAGGTTCATTTGTTTAACCTTCATCAACACTAACAGTTCACGTTCACTACACTGAGCTTGCAACACATTAACACAACATAAACTTATTAGTTATAACAACTCTAAATTGGGGAAGGGGTGTGTGGGAAGGGACGGAGGAGGCAGGTGCTCTGCATAGTGAGGACACGACACAGGTCACAATCAGTGTGTCGTCATCAACAGGTACAGGTCACAATCAATGTGTCGTCATCAACAGGTACAGGTCACAATCAATGTGTCGTCATCAACAGGTACAGGTCACAATCAGTGTGTCGTCATCAACAGGTACAGGTCACAATCAGTGTGTCGTCATCAACAGGTACAGGTCACAATCAGTGTGTCGTCATCAACAGGTACAGGTCACAATAAGTGTGTCGTCATCAACAGGTACAGGTCACAATCAGTGTGTCGTCATCAACAGGTACAGGTGAGAATAAGTGTGTCGTCATCATCAGGTACAGGTGACAATCAATGTGTCGTCATCAACAGGTACAGGTCACAATCAGTGTGTCGTCATCAACAGGTACAGGTCACAATCAGTGTGTCGTCATCAACAGGTACAGGTCACAATCAGTGTGTCGTCATCAACAGGTACAGGTCACAATCAGTGTGTCGTCATCACCAGGTACAGGTCACAATCAGTGTGTCGTCATCAACAGGTACAGGTCACAATCAGTGTGTCGTCATCAACAGGTACAGGTCACAATCAGTGTGTCGTCATCAACAGGTACAGGTCACAATAAGTGTGTCGTCATCAACAGGTACAGGTCACAATCAGTGTGTCGTCATCAACAGGTACAGGTCACAATCAGTGTGTCGTCATCAACAGGTACAGGTCACAATCAGTGTGTCGTCATCAACAGGTACAGGTCACAATCAGTGTGTCGTCATCAACAGGTACAGGTCACAATCAGTGTGTCGTCATCAACAGGTACAGGTCACAATCAGTGTGTCGTCATCAACAGGTACAGGTCACAATCAGTGTGTCGTCATCAACAGGTACAGGTCACAATCAGTGTGTCGTCATCAACACGTACAGGTCACAATCAGTGTGTCGTCATCAACAGGTACAGGTCACAATCAGTGTGTCGTCATCAACAGGTACAGGTCACAATCAGTGTGTCGTCATCAACAGGTACAGGTGAGAATAAGTGTGTCGTCATCAACAGGTACAGGTGAGAATAAGTGTGTCGTCATCTTCAGGTACAGGTGACAATCAATGTGTCGTCATCAACAGGTACAGGTGACAATCAATGTGTCGTCATCAACAGGTACAGGTGACAATCAGTGTGTCGTCATCATCAGGTACAGGTGACAATCAATGTGTCGTCATCAACAGGTACAGGTGACAATCAATGTGTCGTCATCAACAGGTACAGGTGACAATCAATGTGTCGTCATCAACAGGTACAGGTCACAATCAGTGTGTCGTCATCATCAGGTACAGGTGACAATCAATGTGTCGTCATCAACAGGTACAGGTGACAATCAATGTGTCGTCATCAACAGGTACAGGTGACAATCAATGTGTCGTCATCAACAGGTACAGGTGACAATCAATGTGTCGTCATCAACAGGTACAGGTGACAATCAATGTGTCGTCATCAACAGGTACAGGTGACAATCAATGTGTCGTCATCAACAGGTACAGGTGACAATCAATGTGTCGTCATCAACAGGTACAGGTGACAATCAATGTGTCATCATCAACAGGTACAGGTGACAATCAATGTTTCGTCATCAACAGGTACAGGTGACAATCAATGTGTCGTCATCAACAGGTACAGGTGACAATCAATGTGTCGTCATCAACAGGTACAGGTGACAATCAATGTGTCATCATCAACAGGTACAGGTGACAATCAATGTTTCGTCATCAACAGGTACAGGTGACAATCAATGTGTCGTCATCAACAGGTACAGGTGACAATCAATGTGTCGTCATCAACAGGTACAGGACCATTAAGTTCCCCGACGCGACACTGACAGCGGCCGGCTGCCGGAGCCTGATACAGGGACTCGTCAAGTGCAAGGGGAAGGTCGGGTGGATAAGAGTCCCTAAAGCCCTGGACCTTCAACCCTTCCAGGTGTGTGAGCTGGAGGACCTCGCTCACACCTGTCTCAACTGTGGCTTTATACCGTGAGTCTCTCAGTCACTTATGTCTCCAACACTGCTGCTGCCACCATTACCACCACCCACACTGCTGCCACCATTACCACCACCCACACTGCTGCTGCCACCATTACCCCCACCAACACTGCTGCCACCATTACCACCACCCACACTGCTGCTGCCACCATTACCACCACCCACACTGCTGCTGCCACCATTACCACCACCCACACTGCTGCTGCCACCATTACCACCACCCACACTGCTGCCACCATTACCACCACCCACACTGCTGCTGCCACCATTACCACCACTCACACTGCTGCTGCCCCCATTACCAACACCCACACTGCTGCCACCATTACCACCACCAACACTGCTGCTGCCACCATTACCACCACCCACACTGCTGCCACCATTACCACCACCCACACTGCTGCTGCCACCATTATCACCACCCACACTGCTGCTGCCACCATTACCACCACCCACACTGCTGCTGCCACCATTACCACCACCCACACTGCTGCTGCCCCCATTACCACCACCCACACTGCTGCCACCATTATCACCACCCACACTGCTGCTGCCACCATTACCACCACCCACACTGCTGCTGCCACCATTACCACCACCCACACTGCTGCTGCCACCATTACCACCACCCACACTGCTGCCACCATTACCACCAACCACACTGCTGCTGCCACCATTACCACCACCCACACTGCTGCCACCATTACCACCAACCACACTGCTGCTGCCACCATTACCAACACCCACACTGCTGCTGCCACCATTATCACCACCCACACTGCTGCTGCCACCATTACCACCACCCACACTGCTGCCACCATTACCACCACCCACACTGCTGCTGCCCCCATTACCAACACCCACACTGCTGCCACCATTACCACCACCCACACTGCTGCCACCATTACCACCACCCACACTGCTGCTGCCACCATTACCACCACTCACACTGCTGCTGCCCCCATTACCAACACCCACACTGCTGCCACCATTACCAACACCAACACTGCTGCTGCCACCATTACCACCACCCACACAGCTGCTGCCACCATTACCACCACCCACACTGCTGCCACCATTACCACCACCCACACTGCTGCTGCCACCATTATCACCACCCACACTGCTGCTGCCACCATTACCACCACCCACACTGCTGCCACCATTACCACCACCCACACTGCTGCTGCCACCATTACCACCACCCACACTGCTGCTGCCACCATTACCATCACCCACACTGCTGCTGCCACCATTACCACCACCCACACTGCTGCTGCCACCATTACCACCACCCACACTGCTGCCACCATTACCACCACCCACACTGCTGCTGCCACCATTACCCCCACCAACACTGCTGCCACCATTACCACCACCCACACTGCTGCTGCCACCATTACCACCACCCACACTGCTGCTGCCCCCATTACCAACACCCACACTGCTGCCACCATTACCACCACCAACACTGCTGCTGCCACCATTACCACCACCCACACTGCTGCTGCCACCATTACCACCACCCACACTGCTGCCACCATTACCACCACCCACACTGCTGCTGCCACCATTATCACCACCCACACTGCTGCTGCCACCATTACCACCACCCACACTGCTGCCACCATTAGCACCACCCACACTGCTGCTGCCACCATTACCACCACCCACACTGCTGCTGCCACCATTACCACCACCCACACTGCTGCCACCATTACCACCACCCACACTGCTGCTGCCACCATTACCACCACCCACACTGCTGCCACCATTACCACCACCCACACTGCTGCTGCCACCATTACCACCACCCACACTGCTGCTGCCATCATTACCACCACCCACACTGCTGCTGCCACCATTACCACCACCCACACTGCTGCTGCCCCCATTACAAACACCCACACTGCTGCCACCATTACCACCACCAACACTGCTGCTGCCACCATTACCACCACCCACACCGCTGCTGCCCCCATTACCACCACCCACACTGCTGCCACCATTACCACCACCAACACTGCTGCTGCCCCCATTACCAACACCCACACTGCTGCCACCATTACCACTACCAACACTGCTGCCACCATTACCACCACCCACACTGCTGCTGCCACCATTACCACCACCCACACTGCTGCTGCCACCATTACCACCACATACACTGCTGCTGCCACCATTACCACAACCCACACTGCTGCTGCCACCATTACCACCACCCACACTGCTGCTGCCCCCATTACTAACACCCACACTGCTGCCACCATTACCACCACCAACACTGCTGCTGCCACCATTACCACCACCCACACTGCTGCTGCCCCCATTACTAACACCCACACTGCTGCCACCATTACCACCACCCACACTGCTGCTGCTACTATTACCACCACCCACACTGCTGCTGCCACCATTACCACCACCAACACTGCTGCCACCATTACCACCACCCACACTGCTGCTGCCCCCATTACCACCACCCACACTGCTGCCACCATTACCACCACCCACACTGCTGCTGCCACCATTACCACCACCCACACTGCTGCCACCATTACCACCACCCACACTGCTGCTGCCACCATTACCACCACTCACACTGCTGCTGCCCCCATTACCAACACCCACACTGCTGCCACCATTACCACCACCAACACTGCTGCTGCCACCATTACCACCACCCACACTGCTGCCACCATTACCACCACCCACACTGCTGCTGCCACCATTATCACCACCCACACTGCTGCTGCCACCATTACCACCACCCACACTGCTGCCACCATTACCACCACCCACACTGCTGCTGCCACCATTACCACCACCCACACTGCTGCTGCCACCATTACCACCACCCACACTGCTGCTGCCACCATTACCACCACCCACACTGCTGCTGCCACCATTACCACCACCCACACTGCTGCCACCATTACCACCACCCACAATGCTGCTGCCACCATTACCACCACCCACACTGCTGCCACCATTACCACCACCCACACTGCTGCTGCCACCATTACCCCCACCAACACTGCTGCCACCATTACCACCACCCACACTGCTGCTGCCACCATTACCACCACCCACACTGCTGCTGCCCCCATTACCAACACCCACACTGCTGCCACCATTACCACCACCCACACTGCTGCTGCCACCATTACCACCACCCACACTGCTGCTGCCCCCATTACCAACACCCACACTGCTGCCACCATTACCACCACCCACACTGCTGCTGCCACCATTATCACCACCCACACTGCTGCTGCCACCATTACCACCACCCACACTGCTGCCACCATTACCACCACCCACACTGCTGCTGCCACCATTACCACCACCCACACTGCTGCTGCCACCATTACCACCACCCACACTGCTGCCACCATTACCACCACCCACACTGCTGCTGCCACCATTACCACCACCCACACTGCTGCCACCATTACCACCACCCACACTGCTGCTGCCACCATTACCACCACCCACACTGCTGCTGCCATCATTACCACCACCCACACTGCTGCTGCCACCATTACCACCACCCACACTGCTGCTGCCCCCATTACCAACACCCACACTGCTGCCACCATTACCACCACCAACACTGCTGCTGCCACCATTACCACCACCCACACCGCTGCTGCCCCCATTACCACCACCCACACTGCTGCCACCATTACCACCACCCACACTGCTGCTGCCCCCATTACCAACACCCACACTGCTGCCACCATTACCACTAACAACACTGCTGCCACCATTACCACCACCCACACTGCTGCTGCCCCCATTACCACCACCCACACTGCTGCTGCCACCATTACCACCACCCACACTGCTGCTGCCACCATTACCACCACCCACACTGCTGCTGCCACCATTACCACCACCCACACTGCTGCTGCCCCCATTACCACCACCCACACTGCTGCTGCCACCATTACCACCACCCACACTGCTGCTGCCACCATTACACCACCCACACTGCTGCTGCCCCCATTACCAACACCCACACTGCTGCCACCATTACCACCACCCAACACTGCTGCTGCCACCATTACCACCACCCACACTGCTGCTGCCCACCATTACCACCACCCACACTGCTGCTGCCACCATTACCACCACCCACACTGCTGCTGCCACCATTACCACCACCCACACTGCTGCTGCCACCATTACCACCACCCACACTGCTGCTGCCACCATTACCACCACCCACACTGCTGCTGCACCATTACCACCACCCACACTGCTGCTGCCACCATTACCACCACCCACACTGCTGCTGCCACCATTACACCACCCACACTGCTGCCACCATTACCACCACCCACACTGCTGCTGCCCCCATTACCACCACCACACTGCTGCCACCATTACCACCACCCACACTGCTGCTGCCACCATTACCACCACCCACACTGCTGCTGCCCCATTACCACCACCCACACTGCTGCCACCATTACCACACACCACCACTGCTGCTGCCACCATTACCAACACCCCACTGCTGCTGCCACCATTACCACCACCCACACTGCTGCTGCCACCATTACCCACCACCCACACTGCTGCTGCCACCATTACCACCACCCACACTGCTGCTGCCCCATTACCAACACCCACACTGCTGCCACCATTACCAACCACCAACACTGCTGCTGCCACCATTACCACCACCCACACTGCTGCTGCCCCATTACCACCAACCACACTCTGCTGCACCATTACCACCACCCACACTGCTGCTGCCCCCATTACCACACCCACACTGCTGCCACCATTACCACACCCACACTGGCTGCCACCATTACCACCACCCACACTGCTGCTGCCATTACCACCACCCACACTGCTGCTGCCACCAGTACCTACACCCGACACTGCTGCGCCACCATTACCACCAACCCACACTGCTGCTGCCACCATTACCACCACCCACACTGCTGCTGCCACCATTACCACCACCCACACTGCTGCTGCCACCATTACCACCACCACACTGCTGCTGCCACCATTACCACACCCACAGCTGCTGCTGCCCCATTACGAACACCCACACTGCTGCCACCATTACCACCACCACACTGCTGCTGCACCATTACCACCACCCACACTGCTGCTGCCCCATTACCACCACCCACCGGCTGCTGCACCCATTACCACCACCCACACTGCTGCTGCCCCATTACCAACACCCACACTGCTGCCACCATTACCCCACCCACACTGCTGCTGCCACCATTACCACCACCCCACACTGCTGCTGCCACCATTACCACACCCACACTGCTGCCACCATTACCACCACCCACACTGCTGCTGCCACTATTACCACCACCCACACTGCTGCTGCCACCATTACCACCACCAACACTGCTGCCACCATTACCACCACCCACACTGCTGCTGCCCCCATTACCACCACCCACACTGCTGCCACCATTACCACCACCCACACTGCTGCTGCCACCATTACCACCACCCACACTGCTGCCACCATTACCACCACCCACACTGCTGCTGCCACCATTACCACCACCCACACTGCTGCTGCCACCATTACCACCACCCACACTGCTGCTGCCCCCATTACCACCACCCACACTGCTGCTGCCACCATTACCACCACCCACACTGCTGCTGCCCCCATTACGACCACCCACACTGCTGCTGCCACCATTACCACCACCCACACTGCTGCCACCATTACCACCACCCACACTGCTGCTGCCACCATTACCACCACCCACACTGCTGCTGCCCCACTACCACCACCCACACTGCTGCTGCCACCATTACCACCACCCACACTGCTGCCACCATTACCACCACCCACACTGCTGCTGCCACCATTACCACCACCCACACTGCTGCTGCCACCATTACCACCACCCACACTGCTGCTGCCACCATTACCACCACCCACACTGCTGCTGCCACCATTACCACCACCCACACTGCTGCTGCCACCATTACCACCACCCACACTGCTGCTGCCCCCATTACCACCACCCACACTGCTGCTGCCACCATTACCACCACCCACACTGCTGCCACCATTACCACCACCCACACTGCTGCTGCCCCATTACCACACCCACACTGCTGCCACCATTACCACCACCCACACTGCTGCCACCATTACCACCACCCACACTGCTGCTGCCACATTACCACCACCCACACTGCTGCTGCCACCCCATTACCACCACCCACACTGCTGCTGCCACCATTACCACCACCACACTGCTGCCACCATTACCACCACCCACACTGCTGCCACCATTACCACCACCCACACTGCTGCTGCCACCATTACCACCACCCACACTGCTGCTGCCACCATTACCACCACCCACACTGCTGCTGCCCCATTACCACACCCACACTGCTGCCACCATTACCACCACCACACTGCTGCCACCATTACCACCACCCACACTGCTGCTGCCACCATTACCACCACCCACACTGCTGCTGCCACCATTACCACCACCCACACTGCTGCTGCCCCATTACCACCACCCACACTGCTGCCACCATTACCACCACCCACACTGCTGCTGCCACCATTACCACCACCCACACTGCTGCTGCCACCATTACCACCACCCACACTGCTGCCACCATTACCACCACCCACACTGCTGCTGCCCCATTACCACACCCACACTGCTGCCACCATTACCACCACACACTGCTGCCACCATTACCACCACCCACACTGCTGCCCACCATTACCACCACCCACACTGCTGCTGCCACCATTACCACCACCACACTGCTGCTGCCACCATTACCACCACCCACACTGCTGCTGCCACCATTACCACCACCCACACTGCTGCTGCCCCATTACCACCACCCACACTGCTGCCACCATTACCACCACCCACACTGCTGCTGCCACCATTACCACCACCCACACTGCTGCCCCATTACCACACCCACACTGCTGCCACCATTACCACCACCCACACTGCTGCTGCCACCATTACCACCACCCACACTGCTGCTGCCACCATTACCACCACCCACACTGCTGCCACCATTACCACCACCCACACTGCTGCTGCCCCATTACCACCACCCACACTGCTGCCACCATTACCACCACCCACACTGCTGCTGCCACCATTACCACCACCCACACTGCTGCCACCATTACCACCACCCACACTGCTGCTGCCACCATTACCACCACCCACACTGCTGCTGCCACCATTACCACCACCCACACTGCTGCTGCCCCATTACCACCACCCACACTGCTGCTGCCACCATTACCACCACCCACACTGCTGCTGCCACCATTACCACCACCCACACTGCTGCTGCCACCATTACCACCACCCACACTGCTGCCACCATTACCACCACCCACACTGCTGCTGCCACCATTACCACCACCCACACTGCTGCTGCCACCATTACCACCACCCACACTGCTGCTGCCACCATTACCACCACCCACACTGCTGCCACCATTACCACCACCCACACTGCTGCTGCCACCATTACCACCACCCACACTGCTGCTGCCACCATTACCACCACCCACACTGCTGCTGCCACCATTACCACCACCCACACTGCTGCTGCCACCATTACCACCACCCACACTGCTGCTGCCACCATTACCACCACCCACACTGCTGCTGCCCCATTACCACCACCCACACTGCTGCTGCCACCATTACCACCACCCACACTGCTGCCACCATTACCACCACCCACACTGCTGCTGCCCATTACACACCACACCCACACTGCTGCCACCATTACCACCACCCACACTGCTGCCACCATTACCACCACCCACACTGCTGCTGCCACCATTACCACCACCCACACTGCTGCTGCCACCATTACCACCACCCACACTGCTGCTGCACCATTACCACCACCACACTGCTGCCACCATTACCACCACCCACACTGCTGCTGCCACCATTACCACCACCCACACTGCTGCTGCCACCATTACCACCACCCACATGCTGCTGCCACCATTACCACCACCCACACTGCTGCCCCCATTACCACCACCCACACTGCTGCCACCATTACCACCACCCACACTGCTGCCACCATTACCACCACCACCACCACCACCCACACTGCTGCTGCCACCATTACCACCACCCACACTGCTGCTGCCCCATTACCACCACCCACACTGCTGCTGCCACCATTACCACCACCCACACTGCTGCCACCATTACCACCACCCACACTGCTGCTGCCACCATTACCACCACCCACACTGCTGCTGCCACCATTACCAACACCCACACTCGCTGCCACCATTACCACCACCCCACTGCTGCTGCACCATTACCACCACCCACACTGCTGCTGCCCACCATACCACCACCCACACTGCTGCTGCCACATTACCACCACCCACACTGCTGCCCACCATTACCACCACCCACACTGCTGCTGCCACCATTACCACCACCCACACTGCTGCTGCCACCATTACCACCACCCACACTGCTGCTGCCACCATTACCACCATCCACACTGCTGCTGACCACATTACACCACCCACACTTTGCTGCCACCATTACCACCACCCACACTGCTGCTGCCACCATTACCACCACCCACACTGCTGCTGCACCATTTACCACCACCACACTGCTGCTGCCACCATTTACCAACACCCACACTGCTGCTGCCACCATTACCACCACCCACACTGCTGCTGCCACCATTACCACAACCCACACTGCTGCCACCATTACCACCACCCACACTGCTGCTGCCACCATTACCACCACCCCACTGCTGCCCCATTACCACCACCCACACTGCTGCTGCCACCATTACCACCACCCACACTGCTGCTGCCACCATTACCACACCCACACTGCTGCCACCATTACCACCACCCACACTGCTGCTGCCACCATTACCACCACCCACACTGCTGCTGCCCCATTACCACCACCCACACTGCTGCTGCCACCATTACCACCACCCACACTGCTGCCACCATTACCACCACCCACACTGCTGCTGCCACCATTACCACCACCCACACTGCTGCTGCCCCATTACCACCACCCACACTGCTGCTGCCACCATTACCACCACCCACACTGCTGCCACCATTACCACCACCCACACTGCTGCTGCCACCATTACCACCACCCACACTGCTGCTGCCACCATTACCACCACCCACACTGCTGCTGCCACCATTACCACCACCCACACTGCTGCTGCCACCATTACCACCACCCACACTGCTGCTGCCCCATTACCACCACCCACACTGCTGCTGCCACCATTACCACCACCCACACTGCTGCCACCATTCACCACCCACACTGCTGCTGCCCCATTACCACCACCCACACTGCTGCCACCATTACCACACCCACACTGCTGCCACCATTACCACCACCCACACTGCTGCTGCCCCATTACCACCACCCACACTGCTGCTGCCACCATTACCACCACACACTGCTGCTGCCACCATTACCACCACCCACACTGCTGCTGCCACCATTACCACCACCCACACTGCTGCTGCCCCATTACACACCCACACTGCTGCCACCATTACCACCACCACACTGCTGCTGCCACCATTACCACCACCCACACTGCTGCTGCCCCATTACCACACCCACACTGCTGCCACCATTACCACCACCCACACTGCTGCTGCCACCATTACCACCACCCACACTGCTGCTGCCACCATTACCACCACCCACACTGCTGCCACCATTACCACCACCCACACTGCTGCTGCCACCATTACCACCACCCACACTGCTGCCACCATTACCACCACCCACACTGCTGCTGCCACCATTACCACCACCCACACTGCTGCCACCATTACCACCACCCACACTGCTGCTGCCACCATTACCACCACCCACACTGCTGCTGCCACCATTACCACCACCCACACTGCTGCCACCATTACCACCACCCACACTGCTGCTGCCACCATTACCACCACCCACACTGCTGCTGCCCCATTACCACCCACACTGCTGCTGCCACCATTACCACCACCCACACTGCTGCCACCATTACCACCACCCACACTGCTGCTGCCACCATTACCACCACCCACACTGCTGCTGCCCATTACCACCACCCACACTGCTGCTGCCACCATTACCACCACCCACACTGCTGCCACCATTACCACCACCCACACTGCTGCTGCCACCATTACCACCACCCACACTGCTGCTGCCACCATTACCACCACCCACACTGCTGCTGCCACCATTACCACCACCCACACTGCTGCCACCATTACCACCACCCACACTGCTGCTGCCCCCATTACCACCACCCACACTGCTGCCACCATTACCACCACCCACACTGCTGCCACCATTACCACCACCCACACTGCTGCTGCCACATTACCACCACCCACACTGCTGCTGCCACCATTACCACCACCCACACTGCTGCTGCCACCATTACCACCACCACACTGCTGCCACCATTACCACCACCCACACTGCTGCTGCCACCATTACCACCACCCACACTGCTGCTGCCACCATTACCACCACACACTGCTGCCACCATTACCACCACCCACATGCTGCTGCCACCATTACCACACCCACACTGCTGCCACCATTACCACCACCCACACTGCTGCTGCCCCCATTACCACCACCCACACTGCTGCTGCCACCATTCCACCACCCACACTGCTGCCACCATTACCACCACCCACACTGCTGCTGCCCCATTACCACCACCCACACTGCTGCTGCCACATTACCACACCCACACTGCTGCCACCATTACCACCACCCACACTTGCTGCTGCCACCATTACCACCACCCCCCCCCACCCCACCTGCTGCCACCATTAACCACCACCCACACTGCTGCTGCCACCATTACCACCACCCACACTGCTGCTGCCACCATTACCACCACCCACACACTGCTGCCACCATTACCACACCCACACTGCTGCTGCCACCATTACCACCACCCACACTGTGCTGCCCCCATTACCACACCCACACTGCTGCTGCCACATTACCACCACCCAACACTGCTGCCACCATTACCACCACCCACACTGCTGCTGCCACCATTACCACCCACCACACTGCTGCTGCCCCATTACCACCACCACACTGCTGCTGCCACCATTACCACCACCCACACTGCTGCCAACCATTACCACCACCCACACTGCTGCGGCACCATTAACCACCAACCACACTGCTGCTGCCACCATTACCACCATCCACACTGCTGCTGCCACCATTACCACCACCCACACTGCTGCTGCCACCATTACCACACCCACACTGCTGCTGCCACCATTACCACCACCCACACTGCTGCTGCCCCCATTACCACCACCCACACTGCTGCTGCCACCATTACCACCACCCACACTGCTGCCACCATTATCACCACCCACACTGCTGCTGCCCCCATTACCAACACCCACACTGCTGCCACCATTACCATCACCCACACTGCTGCCACCATTACCACCACCCACACTGCTGCTGCCCCCATTACCACCACCCACACTGCTGCTGCCACCATTACCACCACATACACTGCTGCTGCCACCATTACCACAACCCACACTGCTGCTGCCACCATTACCACCACCCACACTGCTGCTGCCACCATTACTAAACACCCACACTGCTGGCCACCATTACCACCACCCACACTGCTGCTGCCCCCCATTACCACCACCCACCACTGCCTGCTAGCCACCATTTCCAGCAACCACACTGCTGCCACCATTACCACCACCCACACTGCTGCTGCACCCCATTACCACCACCCACACTGCTGCCTGCCACCATTTACCACCACCACACTGCTGCCACCATTACCACCACCCACACTGCTGCTGCCACCATTACCACCACCCACACTGCTGCTGCCACCATTACCACCACCCACACTGCTGCTGCCACCATTACGACACCCACACTGCTGCCACTATTACCGACCACCCACACTGTGCTGCCCACCATGGTACCACCACCCACACTGCTGCTGCCCCCATTACCACCACCCACACTGCTGATGCCACCATTACCACTACCCACACTGCTGCTGTGCCACCATTACCACCACATACACGTGCTGCTTGCCACCATTTACCAACCACCCACACTGCATGCTGCCACCATTACCACCACCCACACTGCTGCTGCCCCCCATTACTGAACACCCCACTGCTGCCCACCATTACCACCACCCACACTGGGGGCTGCTGCCCCATTACCACCACCCACACTGCTGCTGCCACCATTTCCCAGCACCCACACTGCTGCCACCATTACCACCACCCACACTGCTGCTGCCCCCATTACCACACCCACACTGCATGCTGCCACCTATTAGCCAACCACCCACACTGCTGCCAACATTACCACCACCCACACTGCTGCTGCCACCATTACCACCACCACACTGCCTGCCACCTATTACCACCACCCACACTGCCTGCTGCTGCCACCATTACCACCACCCACACTGCTGCTGCCACCATTACCAACACCCACACTGCTGCCACCCATTACCATCCACCCACACTGCTGCTGCCACCATTACCACCACCCACACTGCTGCTGCCCCCATTACCACCACCCGCACTGCTGCTGCCCACCATTACCACCACCCAAACTGCTTGGCCACCATTACCAACCACCACCTGCTGCTGCCCCCATTACCAACACCCCACACTGCTGCCACCATTACCACCACCCACACTGCTGCCACCATTACCACCACCCACACTGCTGCTGCCACTATTACCACCACCCACACTGCTGCTGCCCCCATTACCACCACCCACACTGCTGCCTGCCACCATTACCACCACCCCAACAATGCTGCCACCAATTACCCACCACCCACACTGCTGCTGCCACCATTACCACCAGCACCCACTGCTGCTGCCACCATTACCACCACCCACACTGCTGCGTGCCACCATTACCACCACCCACACTGCTGCTGCCCCCATTACCAACACCCACACTGCTGCCACCATTACCACCACCCACACTGCTGCCACCATTACCACCACCCACCCTGCTGCTGCCACATTACCACCACCCACACTGCTGCTGCCCCCATTACCACCACCCACACTGCCTGCTGCCACCATTACCACCACCAACACTGCTGCCACCATTAACCAACCACCCCACATTGCTGCTGCCACCCATTACCACCACCCACACTGCTGCTGCCACATTACCACCACCCACACTGCTGCTGCCACCATTACCAGCACCCACACTGCTGCCACTATTTACCACCACCACACTGCTGCTGCCCACCATTACCACCACCCACACTGCTGCTGCCTGCACCATTACCCCACTACCCACACTGCTGCTTGCCACCTATTTACGCACCACATACACTGCTGCTGCACCATACCACCACCCACACTGCTGCTGCCACCATTACCACCACCCACACTGCTGCTGCCCCCATTACTAACACCCACACTGCTGCCACCATTACCACCACCCACACTGCTGCTGCCCCATTACCACCACCCACACTGCTGCTGCCACCATTTCCAGCACCCACACTGCTGCCACCATTACCACCACCCACACTGCTGCTGCCCCCATTACCACCACCCACACTGCTGCTGCCACCATTACCACCACCCACACTGCTGCCAACATTACCACCACCCACACTGCTGCTGCCACCATTACCACCACCCACACTGCTGCCACCATTACCACCACCCACACTGCTGCTGCCACCATTACCACCACCCACACTGCTGCTGCCACCATTACCAACACCCACACTGCTGCCACCATTACCATCACCCACACTGCTGCTGCCACCATTACCACCACCCACACTGCTGCTGCCCCCATTACCACCACCCACACTGCTGCTGCCACCATTACCACCACCCACACTGCTGCCACCATTACCACCACCCACACTGCTGCTGCCACCATTACCACCACCCACATTGCTGCTGCCCCATTACCACCACCCACACTGCTGCTGCCACCATTACCACCACCCACACTGCTGCCACCATTACCACCACCCACACTGCTGCTGCCACCATTACCACCACCCACACTGCTGCTGCCACCATTACCACCATCCACACTGCTGCTGCCACCATTACCACCACCCACACTGCTGCTGCCACCATTACCACCACCCACACTGCTGCTGCCACCATTACCACCACCCACACTGCTGCTGCCCCCATTACCACCACCCACACTGCTGCTGCCACCATTACCACCACCCACACTGCTGCCACCATTATCACCACCCACACTGCTGCTGCCCCCATTACCAACACCCACACTGCTGCCACCATTACCATCACCCACACTGCTGCCACCATTACCACCACCCACACTGCTGCTGCCCCCATTACCACCACCCACACTGCTGCTGCCACCATTACCACCACATACACTGCTGCTGCCACCATTACCACAACCCACACTGCTGCTGCCACCATTACCACCACCCACACTGCTGCTGCCCCCATTACCACCACCCACACTGCTGCCACCATTACCACCACCAACACTGCTGCTGCCCCCATTACCACCACCCACACTGCTGCTGCCACCATTTCCAGCACCCACACTGCTGCCACCATTACCACCACCCACACTGCTGCTGCCCCCATTACCACCACCCACACTGCTCCTGCCACCATTACCACCACCAACACTGCTTGCCACCATTACCACCACCCACACTGCTGCTAGCCACCATTACCACCACCCACACTGCTGCTGCCCACCATTACCACCACCCACACTGCTGCTGCCACCATTACCAGCACCCACACTGCTGCCACTATTACCACCACCCACACTGCTGCTGCCCCCATTACCACCACCCACACTGCTGCTGCCACCATTACCACTACCCACACTGCTGCTGCCACCATTACCACCACATACACTGCTGCTGCCACCATTACCACCACCCACACTGCTGCTGCCACCATTACCACCACCCACACTGCTGCTGCCCCATTACTAACACCCACACTGCTGCCACCATTACCACCACCCACACTGCTGCTGCCCCCATTACCACCACCCACACTGCTGCTGCCACCATTTCCAGCACCCACACTGCTGCCACCATTACCACCACCCACACTGCTGCTGCCCCCATTACCACCACCCACACTGCTGCTGCCACCATTACCACCACCCACACTGCTGCCACCATTACCACCACCCACACTGCTGCTGCCACCATTACCACCACCCACACTGCTGCCACCATTACCACCACCCACACTGCTGCTGCCACCATTACCACCACCCACACTGCTGCTGCCACCATTACCAACACCCACACTGCTGCCACCATTACCATCACCCACACTGCTGCTGCCACCATTACCACCACCCACACTGCTGCTGCCCCCATTACCACCACCCGCACTGCTGCTGCCACCATTACCACCACCCACACTGCTGCCACCATTACCACCACCCACACTGCTGCTGCCCCCATTACCAACACCCACACTGCTGCCACCATTACCACCACCCACACTGCTGCCACCATTACCACCACCCACACTGCTGCTGCCACTATTACCACCACCCACACTGCTGCTGCCCCCATTACCACCACCCACACTGCTGCTGCCACCATTACCACCACCAACACTGCTGCCACCATTACCACCACCCACACTGCTGCTGCCACCATTACCACCACCCACACTGCTGCTGCCACCATTACCACCACCCACACTGCTGGTGCCACCATTACCACCACCCACACTGCTGCTGCCCCCATTACCAACACCCACACTGCTGCCACCATTACAACCACCCACACTGCTGCCACCATTACCACCACCCACACTGCTGCTGCCACCATTACCACCACCCACACTGCTGCTGCCCCCATTACCACCACCCACACTGCTGCTGCCACCATTACCACCACCAACACTGCTGCCACCATTACCACCACCCACACTGCTGCTGCCACCATTACCACCACCCACACTGCTGCTGCCACCATTACCACCACCCACACTGCTGCTGCCACCATTACCAGCACCCACACTGCTGCCACTATTACCACCACCCACACTGCTGCTGCCCCCATTACCACCACCCACACTGCTGCTGCCACCATTACCACCACCCACACTGCTGCCACCATTACCACCACCCACACTGCTGCTGCCACCATTACCACCACATACACTGCTGCTGCCACCATTACCACCACCCACACTGCTGCTGCCACCATTACCACCACCCACACTGCTGCTGCCCCCATTACTAACACCCACACTGCTGCCACCATTACCACCACCCACACTGCTGCTGCCCCCATTACCACCACCCACACTGCTGCTGCCACCATTTCCAGCACCCACACTGCTGCCACCATTACCACCACCCACACTGCTGCTGCCCCCATTACCACCACCCACACTGCTGCTGCCACCATTACCACCACCCACACTGCTGCCAACATTACCACCACCCACACTGCTGCTGCCACCATTACCACCACCCACACTGCTGCCACCATTACCACCACCCACACTGCTGCTGCCACCATTACCACCACCCACACTGCTGCTGCCACCATTACCACACCCACACTGCTGCCACCATTACCATCACCCACACTGCTGCTGCCACCATTACCACCACCCACACTGCTGCTGCCCCCATTACCACCACCCACACTGCTGCTGCCACCATTACCACCACCCACACTGCTGCCACCATTACCACCACCCACACTGCTGCTGCCACCATTACCACCACCCACATTGCTGCTGCCCCATTACCACCACCCACACTGCTGCTGCCACCATTACCACCACCCACACTGCTGCCACCATTACCACCACCCACACTGCTGCTGCCACCATTACCACCACCCACACTGCTGCTGCCACCATTACCACCATCCACACTGCTGCTGCCACCATTACCACCACCCACACTGCTGCTGCCACCATTACCACCACCACACTGCTGCTGCCACCATTACCACCACCCACACTGCTGCTGCCACCATTACCACCACCCACACTGCTGCTGCCACCATTACCACCACCCACACTGCTGCTGCCACCATTCCACCACCCACACTGCTGCTGCCCCATTACCACCACCCACACTGCTGCATTCCCCACCCAATGCTGCACCCATTACCACCACCCACACTGCTGCTGCCACCATTACCACCACCCACACTGCTGCTGCCCACCATTACCACCACCCACACTGCTGCTGCCACCATTACCACCACCCACACTGCTGCTGCCACCATTACCACCACCCACACTGCTGCTGCCACCATTACCACCACCCACACTGCTGCTGCCACCATTACCACCACCCACACTGCTGCTGCCACCATTACCATCACCCACACTGCTGCTGCCACCATTACCACACCCACACTGCTGCTGCCACCATTACCACCACCACACTGCTGCTGCCACCATTACCACCACCCACACTGCTGCTGCCACCATTACCACCACCCACACTGCTGCTGCCACCATTACCACCACCCACCACTGCTGCCACCATTACCACCACCCACACTGCTGCTGCCACCATTACCACCACCCACACTGCTGCTGCCACCATTACCACCACCCACACTGCTGCTGCCACCATTACCACCACCCACACTGCTGCCACCATTACCAACCACCCACACTGCTGCTGCCACATTACCACACCCACCACTGCTGCCACCATTACCACCACCCACACTGCTGCTGCCCCCATTACCACCTACCACACTGCTGCTGCCACCATTACCACCACCACACTGCTGCTGCCACCCATTACCACCACCCACACTGCTGCTGCCACCATTACCACCACCAACACGCTGCTGCCACCATTACCACCACCCACACTGCTGCTGCCACCATTACCACCACCCACACTGCTGCTGCCCCATTACCACCACCCACACTGCTGCTGCCACCATTACCACCACCCACCTCTGCTGCCACCATTACCACCACCCACACGTGCTGCCACCATTACCACCACCCACACTGCTGCTGCCACCATTACCACCACCCACACTGCTGCTGCCACCATTACCACCACCCACACTGCTGCTGCCACCATTACCACCACCCACACTGCTGCTGCCCCCATTACCACCACCCACACTGCTGCCACCATTACCACCACCCACACTGCTGCTGCCACCATTACCACCACCCACACTGCTGCTGCCACCATTACCACCACCCACACTGCTGCTGCCACCATTACCACCACCCACACTGCTGCTGCCACCATTACCACCACCCACACTGCTGCCACCATTACCACCACCCACACTGCTGCTGCCACCATTACCACCACCCACACTGCTGCTGCCACCATTACCACCACCCACACTGCTGCTGCCACCATTACCACCACCCACACTGCTGCTGCCACCATTACCACCACCCACACTGCTGCTGCCACCATTACCACCACCCACACTGCTGCCACCATTACCACCACCCACACTGCTGCTGCCACCATTACCACCACCCACACTGCTGCTGCCACCATTACCACCACCCACACTGCTGCTGCCACCATTACCACCACCCACACTGCTGCTGCACCATTACCACCACCCACACTGCTGCCACCATTACCACCACCCACACTGCTGCTGCCACCATTACCACCACCCACACTGCTGCTGCCACCATTACCAGCACCCACACTGCTGCCACCATTACCACCACCCACACTGCTGCTGCCCCCATTACCACCACCCACACTGCTGCTGCCACCATTACCACCACCCACACTGCTGCTGCCACCATTACCACCACCCACACTGCTGCTGCCACCATTACCACCACCCACACTGCTGCTGCCACCATTACCACCACCCACACTGCTGCTGCCAACCATTACCACCACCCACACTGCTGCTGCCCCATTACCACCACCCACACTGCTGCCACCATTACCACCACCCACATGCTGCTGCCACCATTACCACCACCCACACTGCTGCTGCCACCATTACCACCACCCACACTGCTGCTGCCACCATTACCACCACCCACACTGCTGCTGCCACCATTACCACCACCCACACTGCTGCCACCATTACCACCACCCACACTGCTGCTGCCACCATTACCACCACCCACACTGCTGCTGCCACCATTACCACCACCCACACTGCTGCTGCCACCATTACCACCACCCACACTGCTGCTGCCACCATTACCACCACCCACACTGCTGCTGCCACCATTACCACCACCCACACTGCTGCTGCCACCATTACCACCACCCACACTGCTGCTGCCACCATTACCACCACCCACACTGCTGCTGCCACCATTACCACCACCCACACTGCTGCTGCCACCATTACCACCACCCACACTGCTGCTGCCACCATTACCACCACCCACACTGCTGCCACCATTACCACCACCCACACTGCTGCTGCCACCATTACCACCACCCACACTGCTGCTGCCACCATTACCACCACCCACACTGCTGCTGCCACCATTACCACCACCCACACTGCTGCTGCCACCATTACCACCACCCACACTGCTGCTGCCACCATTACCACCACCCACACTGCTGCTGCCACCATTACCACCACCCACACTGCTGCTGCCACCATTACCACCACCCACACTGCTGCCACCATTACCACCACCCACACTGCTGCTGCCACCATTACCACCACCCACACTGCTGCTGCCACCATTACCACCACCCACACTGCTGCGCCACCATTACCACCACCCACACTGCTGCTGCCACCATTACCACCACCCACACTGCTGCTGCCACCATTACCACCACCCACACTGCTGCTGCCACCATTACCACCACCCACACTGCTGCTGCCACCATTACCACCACCCACACTGCTGCTGCCACCATTACCACCACCCACACTGCTGCTGCCACCATTACCACCACCCACACTGCTGCTGCCACCATTACCACCACCCACACTGCTGCTGCCACCATTACCACACCCACACTGCTGCCACCATTACACCACCCACACTGCTGCTGCCCCATTACCACCACCCACACTGCTGCTGCCACCATTACCACCACCCACACTGCTGCCACCATTACCACCACCCACACTGCTGCTGCCACCATTACCACCACCCACACTGCTGCTGCCACCATTACCACCACCCACACTGCTGCTGCCACCATTACCACCACCCACACTGCTGCTGCCACCATTACCACCACCCACACTGCTGCTGCCACCATTACCACCACCCACACTGCTGCTGCCACCATTACCACCACCCACACTGCTGCTGCCACCATTACCACCACCCCACTGCTGCTGCCCCATACCACCACCCACACTGCTGCTGCACCATTACCACCACCCACACTGCTGCTGCCACCATTACCACCACCCACACTGCTGCTGCCACCATTACCACCACCCACACTGCTGCTGCCACCATTACCACCACCCACACTGCTGCTGCCACCATTACCACCACCACACTGCTGCTGCCACCATTACCACCACCCACACTGCTGCTGCACCATTACCACCACCCACACTGCTGCTGCCACCATTACACCACCCACACTGCTGCTGCCCCATTACCACACCCACCTGCTGCCACCATTACCACCACCCACCACTGCTGCTGCCACCATTACCACCACCCACACTGCTGCTGCCACCATTACCACCACCACACTGCTGCTGCCACCATTACCACCACCCACACTGCTGCTGCCACCATTACCACCACCCACACTGCTGCTGCCACCCATTACCAACCACCCACACTGCTGCTGCCACCATTACACCACCCACACTGCTGCCACCATTACCACCACCCACACTGCTGCTGCCACCATTACCACCACCCACACTGCTGCTGCCCCCATTACCACCACCCACACTGCTGCTGCCACCATTACCACCACCCACACTGCTGCCACCATTACCACCACCCACACTGCTGCTGCCACCATTACCACCACCCACACTGCTGCTGCCACCATTACCACCACCCACACTGCTGCTGCCACCATTACCACCACCCACACTGCTGCTGCCACCATTACCACCACCCACACTGCTGCTGCCACCATTACCACCACCCACACTGCTGCTGCCACCATTACCACCACCCACACTGCTGCTGCCACCATTACCACACCCACACTGGCTGCCACCATTACCACCACCCACACTGCTGCTGCCACCATTACCACCACCCACACTGCTGCTGCCACCATTACCACCACCCACACTGCTGCTGCCACCATTACCACCACCCACACTGCTGCCACCATTACCACCACCCACACTGCTGCTGCCACCATTACCACCACCCACACTGCTGCTGCCACCATTACCACCACCCACACTGCTGCTGCCACCATTACCACCACCCACACTGCTGCCACCATTACCACCACCCACACTGCTGCTGCCACCATTACCACCACCCACACTGCTGCTGCCACCATTACCACCACCCACACTGCTGCTGCCACCATTACCACCACCCACACTGCTGCTGCCACCATTACCACCACCCACACTGCTGCCACCATTACCACCACCCACACTGCTGCTGCCACCATTACCACCACCCACACTGCTGCTGCCACCATTACCACACCCACACTGCTGCTGCCACCATTACCACCACCCACACTGCTGCTGCCACCATTACCACCACCCACACTGCTGCTGCACCATTACCACCACCCACACTGCTGCTGCCACCATTACTAACACCCACACTGCTGCCACCATTACCACACCACACTGCTGCTGCCACCATTACCACCACCCACACTGCTGCTGCCACCATTACCACCACCCACACTGCTGCTGCCACCATTACCACCACCCACACTGCTGCTGCCACCATTACCACCACCCACACTGCTGCTGCCACATTACCACCACCCACACTGCTGCTGCCACCATTACCACCACCACACTGCTGCTGCCACCATTACCACCACCCACACTGCTGCTGCACCATTACCACCACCCACACTGCTGCTGCCACCATTACCACCACCCACACTGCTGCTGCCACCATTACCACCACCCACACTGCTGCTGCCACCATTACCACCACCCACACTGCTGCTGCCACCATTACCACCACCCACACTGCTGCTGCCACCATTACCACCACCCACACTGCTGCTGCCACCATTACCACCACCCACACTGCTGCTGCACCATTACCACCACCCACACTGCTGCTGCCACCATTACCACCACCCACACTGCTGCTGCCACCATTACCACCACCCACACTGCTGCTGCCACCATTACCACCACCCACACTGCTGCCACCATTACCACCACCCACACTGCTGCTGCCACCATTACCACCACCCACACTGCTGCTGCCACCATTACCACCACCCACACTGCTGCTGCCACCATTACCACCACCCACACTGCTGCTGCCACCATTACCACCACCCACACTGCTGCTGCCACCATTACCACCACCCACACTGCTGCTGCCACCATTACCACCACCCACACTGCTGCTGCCACCATTACCACCACCCACACTGCTGCTGCCACCATTACCACCACCCACACTGCTGCCACCATTACCACCACCCACACTGCTGCCACCATTACCACCACCCACACTGCTGCTGCCACCATTACCACCACCCACACTGCTGCTGCCACCATTACCACCACCCACACTGCTGCTGCCCCCATTACCAACACCCACACTGCTGCCACCATTACCACCACCCACACTGCTGCTGCTTCCATTACCACCACCCACACTGCTGCTGCCACCATTACCAGCACCCACACTGCTGCCACCATTACCACCACCCACACTGCTGCTGCCCCCATTACCACCACCCACACTGCTGCTGCCACCATCACCACCACCCACACTGCTGCCAACATTACCACCACCCACACTGCTGCTGCCACCATTACCACCACCCACACTGCTGATGCCACCATTACCACCACCCACACTGCTGCTGCCACCATTACCACCACCCACACTTCTGCTGCCACTATTACCACCACCCACACTGCTGCTGCCACCATTACCACCACCCACACTGCTGCTGCCAACATTACCATCACCCACACTGCTGCTGCCACCATTACCACCACCCACACTGCTGATGCCACCATTACCACCACCCACACTGGTGCTGCCACCATTACCACCACCCACACTGCTGCTGCCACTATTACCACCACCCACACTGCTGCTGCCACCATTACCACCACCCACACTGCTGCTGCCACCATTACCACCACCCACACTGCTGCCACCATTACCACCACCCACACTGCTGCTGCCACCATTACCACCACCCACACTGCTGCCACTATTACCACCACCCACACTGCTGCCACCATTACCACCACCCACACTGCTGCCAACATTACCACCACCCACACTGCTGCTGCCACCATTATCACCACCCACACTGCTGCTGCCACCATTACCACCACCCACACTGCTGCCACCATTACCACCACCCACACTGCTGCCACCATTACCACCACCCACACTGCTGCTGCCACCATTATCACCACCCACACTGCTGCTGCCACCATTATCACCACCAACACTGCTGCCACCATTATCACCACCAACACTGCTGCCACCATTATCACCACCAACACTGCTGCCACCATTATCACCACCTACACTGCTGCCACCATTACCACCACCCACACTGCTGCTGCCACCATTACCACCACCCACACTGCTGCCACCATTACCACCACCCACACTGCTGCCACCATTACCACCACCTACACTGCTGCCAACATTACCACCACCCACACTGCTGCTGCCACCATTATCACCACCCACACTGCTGCTGCCACCATTACCACCACCCACACTGCTGCCACCATTACCACCACCCACACTGCTGCTGCCACCATTATCACCACCAACACTGCTGCCACCATTATCACCACCTACACTGCTGCTGCCACCATTACCACCACCCACACTGCTGCTGCTCCCATTACCACCACCCACACTGCTGCTGCCACCATTATCACCACCAACACTGCTGCCACCATTACCACCACCCACACTGCTGCTGCCACCATTACCACCACCCACACTGCTGCTGCCCCCATTACCACCACCCACACTGCTGCTGCCACCATTACCACCACCCACACTGCTGCTGCCACCATTACCACCACCAACACTGCTGCCACCATTACCACCACCCACACTGCTGCTGCCACCATTACCACCACCCACACTGCTGCTGCCACCAGTACCACCAACCACACTGCTGCTGCCACCATTACCACTACCCACACTGCTGCCACCATTACCACCACCCACACTGCTGCCACCATTACCACCACCCACACTGCTGCTGCCACCATTACCACTACCCACACTGCTGCCACCATTACCACCACCCACACTGCTGCCACCACTACCACCACCCACACTGCTGCTGCCACCATTACCACCACCCACACTGCTGCCACCATTACCACCACCCACACTGCTGCCACCATTACCACCACCCACACTGCTGCTGCCACCATTACCACCACCCACACTGCTGCCACCATTACCACCACCCACACTGCTGCCACCATTACCACCACCTACACTGCTGCTGAAACCATTACCACCACCCACACTGCTGCTGCCACCATTACCAACACCCACACTGCTGCCACCATTACCACCACCCACACTGCTGCTGCCACCATTACCACCACCCACACTGCTGCTGCCACCATTACCACCACCCACACTGCTGCTGCCACCATTACCACCACCCACACTGCTGCTGCCACCATTACCACCACCCACACTGCTGCCACCATTACCACCACCCACACTGCTGCCACCATTACCACCACCCACACTGCTGCCACCATTAGCACCACCCACACTGCTGCTGCCACCATTACCACCAACCACACTGCTGCTGCCACCATTACCACTACCCACACTGCTGCCACCATTACCACCACCCACACTGCTGCTGCCACCATTACCACCACCCACACTGCTGCTGCCACTATTACCACCAACCACACTGCTGCTGCCACCATTACCACTACCCACACTGCTGCCACCATTACCACCACCCACACTGCTGCTGCCACCATTACCACCACCCACACTGCTGCTGCCACCATTACCACCACCCACACTGCTGCTGCCACCATTACCACCACCCACACTGCTGCTGCCCCCATTACCACCACCCACACTGCTGCCACCATTACCACCACCCACACTGCTGCTGAAACCATTACCACCTAGCCAGTATTGAGGCCTAGCCAGTATTGAGGCCTAGCCAGTATTGAGGCCTAGCAAGTATTGAGGCCTAGCAAGTATTGAGGCCTAGCAAGTATTGAGGCCAAGCCAGTATTGAGGCCTAGCCAGTATTGAGGCCTAGCCAGTATTGAGGCCTAGCCAGTATTGAGGCCTAGCCAGTATTGAGGCCTAGCCAGTATTGAGGCCTAGCCAGTATTGAGGCCTAGCCAGTATTGAGGCCTAGCAAGTATTGAGGCCTACCCAGTATTGAGGCCTAGCCAGTATTGAGGCCTAGCCAGTATTGAGGCCTAGCCAGTATTGAGGCCTAGCCAGTATTGAGGCCTAGCAAGTATTGAGGCCTAGCCAGTATTGAGGGCTAGCCAGTATTGAGGCCTAGCCAGTATTGAGGCCTAGCCAGTATTGAGGCCCGTGTCACAGTCCCCAAGCGGGCACATGGTTTGGGGATGAAGAACTCGGGCCAAAGAACATGCCCAAAGAACTCAGAATATAGGCAAGACAAGAACGTCTCTTTCCAGGCGATTAACAATGCATAAACAACAGGGCTCCATCAAGGAACATATAATCTCTTCTCACAACCAGACCATCACCAGAGAAATCTTAACAAGCAACACAGAAATCATCAATAAATACAGCGATAGCAGGAGACTCGACATCAGCGAGGCACTACACATCAAAAAGTCAACACCAGCAATCAACAGCCAATTAATGCACAACTATATTCTACCCACTTCAAGACCCCGAACCAATATGGAAGCAGCAAGAGGAAGTATGGGCCAATAGGCCTTCTGCAGTTACTTCCATTCTTGTGTTCTCATGCCAATTGTTTCGTGTTCTGTCTTATGTTTCACCTCAGCCAAAATTTTTGTGCCCTATCACCTCACCAAAAAACGAGTATAAGTATGAATGTATTTTGTGTGTAAAGACAGGTTGAGCTCGTCAAACCTTCACACTGATGTAAATAATTCGCTCAAATACAATTACAAAACATAAAAAATATTAATACACATCTTGCACAATTAATACACAACTTGCACAATTAATACACAACTTGCACAATACAATCTATACACAACTAGCACAAATACACAATGTGCACAACTACATATACAAAACATTAACAATTAATACACAACTTGCATGATTATTACACATCTTGCACAATTAATACACAACTTGCACAAATTCACAGTCGGCACAAATATATTCAATACATAATTTGCACAAAAACAATTACACAACCTGCACAATTAAGATATACAACTTGCTCAATTATAATCATTACTGAACTTGCACAAACATTTTCCTAGTTATGTCTACAATATCAATTATAATATGCTTTGTTTACCCAAAATAACTTCCCCAAATGACAGAATTTTACAGATATGTTTTCCACATCTAGCATCCTAAGTGCACAAGCCTCATACACACATATATTTCTATAGATATTTCAACAACATTATTTATGTCGAACTGTTCTAGTCACCAGTATTTTGTGATCTCATTCAACTTATATGCATTTTTTTCATTCCTTATTAATACCCCCTTGTTACAACCACTCCAAGCATGTTACCCATAATTGTTTAGGCAAATCGCCCAGCATCCAATCAGCAGTCGTCTGATTGGATTTAGCTTTAGTTGTGTAACGATAGGTTAGGTTAGGATGGGTCAGGTTATGTCAGGTTGGGTTAGGTTAGGACAAGTTGGGTTAGGTTAGGACAGGTTGGGTTAGGTTAGAACAGGTTGGGTTAGGTTAAGTTAGGGCAGTAAATCTAATTAAATTCACACAAATTGCTATATCTTACTACATTTATCCTATCAAAATGGATATTAACCCCATAACGTCCCAACCTAGGGTTGTCCATCCCATCCTAACCTAACCTAAATTTACTTAAATTTAACTTATCCCATCCAAATTTAACTAACGGGTGCGAAAACTAACTAATTTTAAGCATATTTATTATGTCCTACTAAAATGCATCTTAAAAGACTTTAGATTTAACTAAATCTTGCCAAATTCAACTTGTTCAAATTTCTATAGATATGATGACCAAAAGATGAAGAAGCGACGATGTCTCAGGCTGCCCTAGACCATTATTGCGTCGTATGTGATGAGAGAAAGGAAGGCACGGGTTATAAATAAGGCAAGATTGAGGTAAGGAGCAGGTTAGGGAGGAGTGTAATTCCTAGAAGAAGGTAAGTTTCAAGGTGGGGAGCAGGTAAGAGATGAAGTTAAATCCTAGAAAAAAGGTAAACTAAGGTGAAAGATAAGAAGTGGATGAAAGGCATGAATAGGATGAGTGTAATAATGGGATGAAGGAAGGATAGGATAGGTAAAAAAAGGAAGAGGGGTAAGAAAAATAAAAAGGGGGGTAGGCCATGTCAGGTGGTGTGTGTTCACAAGGTTGGAGCCTTTGATTATGGTCTGAGAAGAATTTTCCCAGCAAGAATTTATTTGATTTATTTATTAAATAATTACTTATAAAATTTGCTTTAAATATATTATTATTAATTAAGAATACTCTCAAATAGCCTACGACAACCAAGTCAACTCCTGGCCTGCACGGGTGCCTTAGTCTTTAAGTCCGGCGGAACTGCTTTTACTGACAGGAGAATGGGCGAAGGCGTGCCTCTGGCGCCTTAAAACCAGCTGCTCCGGGTAGATGGGACTCGATATCCTGGGAAGGCAGCTCATCTAGGGGAAGGAAAACCCTTGTTTTAAACCTCCGCTGCCTTGCGGCCATACCTCTTTTTTGGGAAAGGCTTCAGGAGTCAACCTTGAGGAAAAATCCGGAGTTGGAGCCCCTAAGGCTCCAAGGCGTTGTTGACGTCGACCTCGTTCTGGCAGCTCCTGCGACGGTGCTTGAACCATGTGTATTGGCATTTGCTTTTCAATTGGATAATTTCAGTAACGTGGAGAGGGGGGGGACCTGCTGCATTGGTAACAGCTTCTCCTCCATATCTACCTACCCAGGCTTTGCGCCCTGGAGAGAAAGAGTGTCTGCCTATGTTAATGGAGCTCGACAGCGAACCGACCGTGGAAGAACTCAGCGAGGCCCTAGACTCCCTTGCTTCTGGCAAAGTTCCTGGCAAAGATGGCATTCCTGCTGAGACCTTAAAGTGCTGCAGAGGTAACCTGCTCATGGAGCTGCATGAAATTCTCTGCCTCTGCTGGGAAGAAGGAGAGGTGCCACAGGACATGAGGGATGCCAACATCGTCACGCTGTATAAGAATAAAGATGACAGGGGCGATTGCAACAATTACCGTGGAATCTCCCTCCTCAGTATTGTCGGAAAGCTGTTTGCTCGAGTCACACCGAAGAGGCTCCAAGTACTTGCAGAGAGAGTCTATCCAGAATCACAGTGCGGATTCAGAGCTAACAGGTCCACCATCGACATGGTCTTTTCCCTCAGACAACTGCAGGAGAAATGCAGGGAGCAGAAGCAGCCACTCTTCGTAGCCTTCATAGATCTGACGAAGGGCTTCGACCTCGTCAGCAGGGATGGCCTGTTCAAGATCGGATGCCCACCCAGGCTCCTCAGCATCATCAGAACTTTCCATGAGAACATGAAGGGCAGCATGGTCTTTGATGGCCTAACATCAGACGTCTTTGACATCCAAAGTGGAGTAAAGCAGGGCTGCGTACTGGCTCCAACCCTATTCGGGATTTTCTTCGCAGTTATGCTGCGGCACGCCTTCGGATCTGCCACGGAAAGCATCTACCTCCGGACCAGGTCGGATGGAAAGCTCTTTAACCTCGCCAGGCTGAGAGCCAAGACGAAGGTTCGGCTGAGGTGTCTGCGCGACTTCCTTTTTGCCGACGACGCAGCAGTCACCGCCCACTCAGCTGAAGACCTCCAACGGCTCATAACCCGCTTCAGCGAGGCCTGTCAGGCTTTCGGAGTCACCATCAGCCTGAAGAAAACACAAGTCATGGGGACAAGGAGTGGACTCCCCACCTGACATTGGCATCTCCGATTCCAAACTGGAAGTCGTTCACGACTTCGTGTATCTGGGCTCCACAATCTCTGACTCCCTCTCTCTTGATACGGAGCTAAACAAACGTATCGGTAGGGTATCTACTACCATGTCCAGACTGACAAAGAGAGTGTGGGCCAACAATAGGGTGACTGAGTCTACAAAGATTCAGGTTTACAGAGCCTGTGTCCTGAGCACTCTCCTTTATGGCAGTGAGTCTTGGACACTCCACGCCCATCAGGAAAGACAGCTGAATGCCTACCACATGCGCTGCCTTTGACACATCTTGGACATCACCTGGCAGGACAAACTGACAAACAACAACGTCTTGGGGAGAGCAAGAATCACCAGCATGTACACAATGCTGAAACAGAGACGAATGCGCTGGCTCGGGCACTTTGTGCGAATGGGCGACGGCAGGATCCCCAAGAATCTCCTGTACGGAGAGCTGATGCAGGGAAAGCGTCCAACAGGCAAGCCCCAGCTATGATACAAAGACGTATGCAAAAGGGGACCTGAAAGCCATGGACGTCGATCTTGTTACGTGGGAAACACTGGCTGCAGATCGTACAGCCTGGGGGCAGTCTGTTCAACGAGGTCTCTCAAAGTTCGAGGAGTCACTTGCCAAGGAATCGGAGGCAAAGAGACAGAGAAGGAAAGCCGGTAGCCTGGAAGACAGACCAGAATCGGACTTCGTTTGTGCTCAGTGTGGGATGGACTGCCACTCTCGGATTGGCCTCATCAGTCACACCAGACGCTGCACCAGGACTGACAACCAGGGCGCAACTCCATAGTCTCCCGAGACTGAAGGATGCCTACTAGACTAGACTAGACTAATTAAGAATGAACCGTATATTTAAGAGTGGACTGTATTTAAAATTTATCCTGCTGGGTGTTATCTTACTCACAAGTTTGGCGGGTATATATACGTAGCCTATACCACTAATACTGGATAATAAATATGCTACTAAATTAATGTTAGTACTACAGTTAAATGGGTTAGTAAAATATAACCATTTTATAACTAAAGAGTTGATACGGCTTGATAATAGGCTCTGGAGATTCTGGGGAGCCTGGCTGCGTGGGGCCCTAATGGCGCCCGGGAATGTCTCGTGTTGCCACAGGTAGACTCCATGTTATTTCTTCCTCCCTTGAACTGCACTTACTGAGTAACTAATAAGTAGCAATCTGCCACTACTATACACAGCATATATCAGGGAAGACATCTATATTATGGAACATAATATAGATTATAATAATATAGGTTACATTTATTGTAATTATTTGGAAATTGGAAATACACTCAGGATAATTAATGCGTAATTTCTACAGGTTGTTGTTTTATTTACTTATTTTTATTTATTTATTTATTTACAAGAAGGTACAATGGGTTTGTAAGAATACATAATATTGGTGTTTTTACATTCTTGCAGAGCCAATAACACGTACAGCTTTACGGGCAGAAACGCTATGTATTAGGCGTATGGTTCTTACACTTATTAAAAGTTTTGGTAAACTGCAAGTTAATGTTAAATCATTCTCTATAATTATTAGGTATACTCTACAGTCTCTACAACCACCATTAACATCACTACACCTGTCACAACAACCATTAACATCACTATACCTGTCACAACCACCATTAACAACACTACACCTGTCACAACACACCATTAACTGTGTTATATTTGTCGCTACTTTATCCATCACCAATATGTCCACAACCCAGCCACAGGACAACAGTGTGAGACAGGAGAGGACACCAACAGTCTCACACCAGACATCGTCACACTCTACACATCTTATAAAATTCAAGATAATACAGACAGACCACTTTCCTACAGCACATAAAGTAGTAACAGCAATGGAAAAAAAACATAGAGCTCAAACTTTCCATCAGAATCAACATGAATGGAGAAATTATAGTGACACCACGTGACCAACAGACTGCAAACTACTAAGAGAGAGTAACCGTCCTGCAAGGAAAACCTTTATGCTTGGAAAAGCTGGACCCTTCAGAAAGACGCACACAAGTCGTGGTTTTGGGATACCCAATCGACTTTCCCCTGGATCCAGTACTAGAACACAAGCAAATCCTGAATGCGGAACGATGCCGCACAAAAGCAGACAAGACAGCGACACGTCAGGTTCTGGTGACCGTCATGGGACATGTGCAAGAAAAATTCAATCTTGGAAACTGGGGAATATACCGACAGAGTCCATACGTCCCGGACCCCCTACGCTGCTTCAGGTGTCAGAAATACGGCCACTATCAATCACGCTGCACCGGACAGGAGAGATGTGGAGTGTGCAGCCTGAGACATCCAACCAAAGACTGTATAGACAAGCACAAGGCAAACCAGACCACAACAGCCAAATGTCCAAATTGTGGAGGCAAACATCATGTCTGGAGCACAACCTGCTCTGTGCGGAAAGAAAAAGTGCAGACAGCTCAGGCCAGGATAAACACACAGACCAGCACTACATACACCAACACCAACGTCTGGAACACTCGTGTACGTCCACAGCAGAGATACACTCTCACAAAACAAAATTTCACGAATCTCGAAACATAAGCAAAAAAATGAAAACAGCAGAGATCTTTCGGAAACAACACAACAAATTTACAGTTTTACCGAGCTCCAGCTGAAAATCATCGTGATGACAATGCGTTAATGGCAATATCAATTGCCTACAGATGACGCAGAACGCCGACAACAACAGACTCAAGATATCACTTGTGTGATAATGGACAAGATCGTGCAGCAGACCACAGTTACACAAGAAATACACAGTCCAGACAAGATGGAGCACAAGACAAACAACGCAACATGGACATACAGACTACCAACAACAGTCAGGTAGTCAAGACACCAGAACATCAACATTTACAAAAGCAACTGCAAGAAGCAGTGACCACTCAAGATCAACAGAATCTTACAACACAAGAGACAGACAACAACAGCCAATGCAGTCTGATATGCAACAATACCAACAAAGACGTATTGAACAGCAGAGATGCACAGGTTCCAACAACACAAAAGGCTGCACGTACAATCAATGCAGCCCAATATGCAGCAACATCAACAACGAAATATTGGAGGGCAGTGATGTACAGATTTCGACAACAAGAAACGGCCACGAACAATCGGTGCAGTCTGATTTGCAGAGACACGACTTGCGACGTGGAGAATATAGAGGTCGATTCCGAAGAAGAGTTCTACTAGAACATGCAACACCAGCCGGAACCGTCGTCTGGACATTACGAATACTGCATTGGAACATACAAGGTCTTGGAAAGAAAAACCACACACTTCAGGAGGCTGCAATCAGCACTAAAGCAGATATAATCGCTTTGGAAGAAACTTTTCCCAGCCACGACGTCCTTCAGATTAGCTGGATATCAGCACTATGTTATACCGTATGAGCAGGGGAGACAAAGAGGGTTAATGACCCTAGTCAGGAACACTATACCCAGCAAGAAAATAGATCCAGTTTCATGTGAGGATGGTGTAGAGGTATTAGTAGTAACAGTGAATATGGCAAATATTGAGCTCCTCATATACAAAGTCTACAAGCCCCCTAGACGTAAACTTGAAGCAGAGGCAGTGCTTGCCTTGGATACGCAGGAAAATGAAATTATTGCTGGAGATTTTAATGCTCATTATCAAGAGTTAGGTGTGACTGGGCCAGCCAATGCAGATGGGCACAATTTAGCTGCAGCTCTGCGGGAAGTACCTGAGATTTCACTTCTCAACAATGGGGAACCCACTCACATTCAAGGAGGTTTCTTTGATCTTATATTAATCTCACCAGCACTCAAGCATCAGGGGAAGTGGGAAGTAGACCCGGTGATCACCAGTGACCACTATGCTACTGTCATAACACAATAAACTTAGAACCACCTCCTACACCACCTACACAACCTAGGTGGAATTTAAAAAAGGCCCACTGGAATATATACCAAGAGGAACGTGAAAAATGGTATGCAACATACACGCCACCTGAGGATTTGAACATACACGAGACCAATCTGCAGGAAGCCATTGCAGCGGTTACAAACAAAGCTATTCCAATCATTATCCCAAGAAACACAAAACGAAGGAACTATTGGTTCTATAATAATCAAGTTAAAGAACACAACCACAGAGTCAACATCTTCAGAAAACATTTAAAGAGAAACCCCACACCAGAAGGAAGAACTCTGCTAAGAGCGGTGATATATGAAACAAGACGAGCTTCTAGAGAGGTAAAGGAGGCAAGATGGTTTGAGTGGTGTCAAACTCTAAATGAACATGGCAGTCTTGACACGATTGCCATGTTCATTGTTCCAAGATTGTTCTTGGCGAGAAAAAAGAGCCAGACTAATCCTCATCTGCTACGTAATATTGCACTGATGCTTATAGAAGAAAACTTGGATTCTGACAGCTTCACATACTTCACAGATGGATCAGTAGACCAGCAGGGACAAGAAACCGGAGCTATAATTAAGGCAGGAAATTCTGTAGTTAATTGGAGACTCTCAAACAGGTGTTCGACTTTACAAACAGAGATGCTAGCCATTCAAAAGACTTTGGAACATGCTCTTGCTTAACACCGACAACATGTTATCATTCATACAGATTCGAGAACTGTCACTGAAACCTTACGTGAAATAAGAACACATACGTGACAACATCCATCTGATAACAAATGTCATATCATTAATGCAAACTCTCAAGCGTCAAGGTCGTCAGGTACTTATCAACTGGGTGTCAAGTCATGTGGGAATAAAAGGAAATGACATTGCAGACGAAACTGCAAAACTTGCAACTAAGAGAAGAAATGTAGACATTTACGTACCACAGAGTTTATCATAGATTAAGAAAGTAATTAGAAATAGGGAAATGCAGGTGATGTACAGTGACCACAACACAGCAGTTGCAACATCAGGATCTGCGGGTTGGTACAAGAATTCAGCCAACTACGAACCACTTATTTTGATGAAAGGAGCAGTACAGCAACAGAAGTACACATCAGGCTTGGATACCCATGAGCATGGGAAATAGGCTTATAGGTTCTGGAAGATGAGAGGAAATGTCAGCACTGTGGAGAAATGAACGACAGACCACTGGAACATTATCTAACACAGTGCACAGTTACAAACCCAATAAGATTTCAACTTAGATTCAAGAGAGCAGAAGTTGTTAAACACATTGGACATAATCTTACAGAAGCTAACATAAGAGTCCTAAATACTCATAATCTGCATAAGTAAAACAAGAAATAAGTAACATTTATTGGGCCAGCCATATGCTTAAGGCCTGCTCAGGAAAATCCCTGCAAAAAAGAACAACATTACACCTGTCACAACCACCATTAACTGTGTTACATTTGTCGCTGCTTTATCCATCACCAATATTATAATTAACTCTGCATATGAATTTACTTTTTTCTTTGTCTTTGAACAGATAATAATCAGAGGAGGAAGGTATGTCGTCCCACAACGACTTCAGTGTTTCACATAACGAGGAGAACCCTTCACAGATCGAGGAGAATGAGGAGTCTTTTTTGGTAGAATTTCAAGCAATATTATATAAGTTCTATATTAAATATAAGTAAGATTAAAAATAAGTATATATAGTCTAGATTAAAGTCTATACTATACTAGTCTATAGTCTATACTATACTAGTCTAAAGTCTATACTAAGTCTATATTAAAAATAAGTATTATATAAGTATATATTAAATAAGTTCATATTATTTTTCTATATTCTTCCTAAAATTAGAAATATATTATTGAATTGAATAGGTTCCACCCATAAATAAGCATTTATTATGTGTCAATTGTCAATAAAAGAACATAATTCACAGTTTGTGTCTGATTTTTTACACATAGACATGGTCGCAAAAAAAACATTAAAAAAAATAACCTTTAGGAAATTGAAATTTTCCTTCTAGTTTTGGATAACAAATGCGGGCTAGATTATAATGAGCCTCAGTGGCAGAGAATATCTACTGAAGTGGTAATCAATGAAAACAATATTGCTGGGTACATGAGTGAGGGGTTGCTAGGTCCGGAGACATTGTTTACATAGATATATATATAGTAGATATATATCTACTATATATAGGGGTTGTAGATATATATATATATATATATATATATATATATATATATATATATATATATATATATATATATATATATATATATATATATATATATATATGTCGTACCTAGTAGCCAGAACGCACTTCTCGGCCTACTATACAAGGCCCGATTTGCCTAATAAGCCAAGTTTTCCTGAATTAACATATTTTCTCTAATTTTTTTCTTATGAAATGACAAAGCTACCCATTTCATTATGTATGAGGTCAATTTTTTTTATTGGAGTTAAAATTAACGTAGATATATGATCGAACCTAACCAACCCTACCTAACCTAACCTAACCTATCTTTATAGGTTAGGTTAGGTTAGGTAGCCTAAAAAGCTAGGTTAGGTTTGGTAAGGTAGGTTAGGTAGTCGAAAAACAATTAATTCATGAAAACTTGGCTTATTAGGCAAATCGGGTCTTGCATAGTAGGCCGAGAAGTGCATTCTGGCTACTAGGTACGACATATATATATATATATATATATATATATATATATATATATATATATATATATATATATATATATATATATATATATATATATATATTTATATTGTGACGGTAAAGTGTTGGAGTGTTGATGTTCGGCAGTCCTCCAATGGCAGGTGGCAATGCTTTGTCACATTTACAGAAAAAAAAGAGACTGCTTGCCTGTTTGTCTGTGGTAAGGTAATGGGAAGACACACAAAACACAAAGTATAAACAATGAAATTTTAATTACTCTAGAAAACAAGATATGAACAAAGACAATCCCTTGGCTTACGTAAAATTCAAAACAAGTCAAAGTGTAAAAAAACAGGAGGAAGCTCTCAGCAAAATGACTGCATGTATCAGTACATTTTCAGCCCAACGTTCCGTCTCCCAGGAAGAACAAGACCAGCAAAAGCTGCTAGACTCTGTTATTGTGTCGTCCCAAGATATACCTGTGGAACATGTAGGTGAAAATTGTGTCGAAATAGCTCAGGCTCTCATAAAAAACAAATTGCAGGTCATTCTAAACAAAACTGACGTTATTGCTGCCTACAGAGTAGGCAAAAAGAATCCATCAGGTCAAAACCAGCGGAAAATTCGCCTGAAGCTGACTTCCCAGTTCACGAAATCCCATCTTGTCCGGACAGCTGCATCCCAACGGAAGGGATTATACATCAACGAGTGCTTGACCAGGAACAGACAGCAACTCCTCTACCGCCTACGTCAAATCCGTCAACAAAACCCAGATGCTATTCATCAGTGCTTCGTTAGAGATGGACTGATAAAGGTGAGAAAAACCGCAGAGGGCAAAATGTTCACAATTACTAAAGAAGAGAACCTCAACACTTTCCTCTCCCAATGTGGTTTGTCTCACCACATTATCACTCTCAATGAATTAACTTAATTAACCCCCTGTCAGCTAGTGGGGCTAGGTATCCTAAGTCTCCTTGGTTCATTTTCTGCCTTAATTTTTAACTTTTAACTAGTCATTTACTGAAATTATTTAATTGAGTGCATTAATAGTTCTTCAGGTCTTATTAATTATACAGTCATAACTGAACTATTTATAGTTAATAATCATTAGCTTAAATTTGCCAATGTTTATTATTCAACTTTTCTTTGATTTCATTTATTACCTAGGTTGCCTAGCCTCGCCATGCTCCCTTACTCCATTGTACCCCTGGCTTTGCCTGCATCTCAAATTGCAAATTGTTACTTACAGTGTACCTGAGAGTACTTGTAAGCAATTTACCTCATTTTTTCTTTTTTGCTCAATTTGTTTTTGTATTGCTTATTCTTGTTTATATTTTTGTTTTGTATGTCTATATCTTGTGTTTTGTATAGTCCATGTTTATATGTTTTTTCTTTAATCTCATTTATTACCTAGGTTGCCTAGCCTAGCCATACTCCCTTACTCCATTGTACCCCTGTAAGCCCCTTGTAAGCTACCTCATTTTTTTCTTTTGTTATTCATTTTGTGTTTGTTTTGTGCAGTATTGTGTACATATTTTTCCCTATTTTATAGCTTATTTCTACCTTGTAATTTGCCTTGTTTTTCCTGCAATCAGCTTTTTTATGCAGACAAGTATAGACCCAGAACTAAACCTCTTATCCACTATCTATGACAATCATCACTTTAATGATCTAAATTGCAGATATTTTGCAGCACATGATGTAAACAATGTATTAACTCATAATCACAATATCTCTGTAATCAACTTGAACGTTAGATCCCTAGGTAAACACTTCGATGATGTTAGTGCCTTGATTGAAACTATTGACAACAAATTCTCTTTTATTATACTTACTGAAACATGGTTGAAAGAGGATGCTACTCAACTCTTTAACATGCCTAACTACTCGGCAATTCACAACTGTCGTCAACTTCAGAGAGGTGGTGGCACTGCTCTTTACTACCACCAAGAACTAACATGCTTAAAAGTAATTAGAACTAGAGACTGCTATGGGGAATATATCTTTGCCAGCTTCAGAGTCAAGGGTGCCGAGTCTGTCCTGTCTGTGGGTGCAGTCTATAGAATTCCTAACATTGATGTGTCCGAATTCAACTCAAACCTTAGAAATCTAATACTTGATAACAGACTGAACAAAAACCATCTAATTATCGCAGGGGACTTTAATATTGACCTCTGCGAGCCTGAACACCCTACTGCTGTTAGCTTCCTCAACTGTATGAATTCCTGCTTCCTCATACCCTTAATCACTAGACCTACTAGAATCACTGATAGCACTGCCACGACTCTAGATCACATCTGGACAAACATAACCTCTCCGCTTACTTCAGGTATAATCACCGATAGCACTACAGACCATTATCCCACCTTTCTCTTAACTAACATTAGCAAACCACCTCTAGAGTCAAGAGAGTTACGTTTTAGACTGCACAATGAAACTGCTATAGACAATTTTATAACTGCTGCTGATAATGTCAACTGGGAGTCCGAGTTAGGTAACATAGAGGACATCAACCTAGCAGTGCAATCTTTTCTTCAAAAAACTCTTAGCCTTTATAACACCCACTGTCCTATGCTTACAAAACAAGTCACAACCAAAAGGCTTAACAATCCCTGGCTTACAAAGGGAATACTTAAATCCATTAATAAAAAACATGACCTTGAGAAGAAGTATAGGTTAGGAATTGTCTCCAAAGAATTCTCAAAGAATTACTCATTATTGCTATCTAAGATAATTAGACGAGCCAAAACTAAATACTACGAAGATAAATTTACCTAAATAAAGAGCAACATTAAACAAACTTGGAGCACAATTTCACAAATATTGGGATCAAAGAAGTCTTTAAATAACAAACCAACAATCCTGTCCAATAACGATGGTCAGCTTTCAGCCTCTGATTCTGCTATTGAGTTCAATAGGTTCTTCTCTTCCATTGGTTAATCCCTTGCAAATGATATTCCATCTTCCAGTACTGACATTAAGGACTATCTTACAGGTAACTATCCACAGTCTCTGTACCTAAAGCCTATTAATTCCACTGACGTTAATGAGATAATCCTTTCCATTAAAACCAAGTCTAGTGCCCTTGAGGAGATACCAACTTTAATTTACAAAAAAGCCTCCAGATCTTTAGCCCCGGCTATTGCTTTGCTCTTCAACAAGTCACTTGAACTCCAAACCTTTCCAAATATTCTAAAAAAAGCGAGAGTAACGCCTGTCCACAAATGTGGTGATCTCACAAATGTTAACAACTATAGACCTATATCAATCCTGCCAAACTTGTCAAAAAATTTTGAAAAACTAATCTATAAGCAGCTTTACTCATATCTAGCCAAACACAATATACTCAGCCCTTGCCAATATGGCTTCAGACCCAAAAAAGCACTAACGATGCACTTATTAGTATGCTTAACTCGATTCATACAGCTCTTGATAAAAATGAGTTCCCTGTTGGGTTATTTGTGGACCTGCGTAAAGCTTTTGACACTGTCAACCACCAAAACCTTCTTCTTAAATTACATCATTATGGAGTCAGAGGACACTCCCTGCAATACCTCAAATCCTACCTTACTGACAGGCTCCAATATGTTTCTGTGAATAATACAATTTCTCCCACCCTACCCATCAACATTGGTGTTCCTCAGGGCAGCATACTTGGCCCTCTCCTCTTTCTCATCTACATTAATGACCTTCCAAATGCCTCCCAACACCTCAAACCAATTCTATTTGCTGACGACACAACCTTCATTTACTCCAGTCCTGACCCCCTTGCTCTAAATGCCACAGTAAATACTGAGCTAAATAAAGTCCATCTTTGGCTAACTGCCAACAAACTCACCCTTAACATTGACAAAACTTTCTATATTCTGTTTGGCAATAAATCCTCTAATCAAATAAATCTCAAAATAAACAATACCCAAATTTGTAACAAATTAGATGGCAAATTCCTTGGCATTCTCATTGACCACAAGCTGAATTTCCAGGGACACATTCTAAATATATCAAAAAAAGTTTCAAAAACTGTGGGCATTCTTTCTAAGATCAGATATTATGTACCACGCCCTGCCCTGGTGACTCTCTATTACTCCCTTATCTATCCATATCTCACCTATGGTATTTGTGCTTGGGGCTCTACTACCCAAAATCACTTACGTCCTCTAATTACTCAACACAAAGCTGCTATTAGGACAATATCCAACTCTGGCCCCAGACATCACTCGGTACCCCTACTCAAATCTCTGAATATGTTAGACATTAAGTCACTGCACATTCTCTCATGTGTATTATACATATATAAAACGCTAAACTATAATGCCAATCCTGATCTCAAAAGCTTCATAGAAGGTTGTAACAGAACCCATGAGCACTACACCAGAAATAAATACAGTTTTGATATTCCTAGAGTACGACTTAATCAAACTAGAAATGCTCTACAAATCAAGGGGCCCAGAATGTGGAATGACCTTCCCAACCATGTTAAAGACTGTACCTCTCTCAACGAGTTTAAGATAAAAACGAAGCTATACCTAATAAATTCCCTGTAACCTACCTTACCCTTCTATTGTCAACCAATGTCTGTTTTTTTTAAAGAGCGCTGTTTGTCGACATAATTGTATTTGTGCTGCTTTTTCAGCTATGTTTTCATTTCTTGTTTTCATTCTACTCTTTATGCTCAATTAGTATTAAGCTTGTCATTTAAGTTTTTCATGCCCGAAACGCTTTGCGTAATAGTGGCTTTAGGCATTGTATGTACTAGCTCTACCTATAAGTCAACCAATCTTTGTAAAAATTTCTTGTATGTATGTACCTTACCTAAATAAACGTTTTATTTTATTTTATATATAAGTCAACAAACAAAACAACATGAATAATTAATAGCTGTAAAATTTACTCTAAAATAAAATGAAGTGCAATACAATAATGATAATATAATCAGGTGCTGAGAATACTGGCTTAAGCTGCCACCTCTCTTAGTACACGACAGCCAGAGCTTTGTCTACCAGAGAGAGATGTCAACTCCTAAGAGCAGAGAGATATTCTGAGGAACACGGCGTGTGCTGGCCCAGACGTCGACTCAGGTAGTGGGCGTGAGTGCAGGTGCAGGTGTGGTCGGCGAAACACCAGCCAATCAGGAGCAGGCAGGCGGAGAATGGGTAGTTTGCTCATTGAAGGCGGGCGGAGGAGCCGGCATGTCTGGTGGTGCAAGGTACGCTCTGCTTCCTGGGCAAAACGTTTGGCGATACTGGTGGACGTATCTTCAATATAGTATCTTGTACTTGAATGACGCGAATTATGTAGGGAAGAGCAGGCTCAATCTCTCTTGAAAGAGATTATCGTCACAATATATATATATATTTAGGGGTACCACCACTGGTTTAATTAAAGGGACCCACATCCTCGAAGAAGAAAATAAATAGTGTTCAGAGAAGACCTTGTGGATTCTCACTGAATACTTTAATCTTTTCCTCTCCTACCACCTCTATTATTTTTTTTATTTTATATATATATATATATATATATATATATATATATATATATATATATATATATATATATATATATATATATATATATATATGTCGTACCTAGTAGCCAGAACGCACTTCTCAGCCTACTTTTCAAGGCCCGATTTGCCTAATAAGCCAAGTTTTCCCGAATTAATATATTTTCTCTAATTTTTTTCTTATGAAATGATAAAGCTACCCATTTCATTATGTATGAGGTCAATTTCTTTTTATTGGAGTTAAAATTAACGTAGATATATGACCAAACCTAACCAACCCTACCTAACCTAACCTAACCTATCTTTATAGGTTAGGTTAGGTTAGGTAACCGAAAAAGTTAGGTTAGGTTAGGTAGGTTAGGTAGTCGAAAAACAATTAATTCATGAAAACTTGGATTATTAGGCAAATCGGGCCTTGCATAGTAGGCTGAAAAGGGCGTTCTGGCTACTAGGTACGACATATATATATATATATATATATATATATATATATATATATATATATATATATATATATATATATATATATATATAATATATATATATATATATATATATATATATATATATATATATATATATATATATATATATATAATACATATATATATATATATATATATATATATTTATATATTATATATATATATATATATATATATATATATATATATATATATATACATATATATATATATATATATATATATATGCGGAAAATCCACAGAGAAATATGAAATGAGGTGAACGTTTCGGCTTTGTTAAAGCCTTTGTCAACACCTGACTGACCCAGATCAGTCAGTCTGGTGTTGACAAAGGCTTTAACAAAGCCGAAACGTTCACCTCATTTCATATTTCTCTGTGGATTTTCCGCATAAAATGATCAGTGTTTTGTGATTGTCAATTGCATATATATATATATATATATATATATATATATATATATATGTCGTACCTAGTAGCCAGAACGCACTTCTCAGCTTACTATGCAAGGCCCGATTTGCCTAATAAACCAAGTTTTAATGAATTAATTGTTTTTCGACTACCTAACCTACCTAACCTAACTTTTTCGGCTACCTAACCTAACCTAACCTATAAAGATAGGTTAGGTTAGGTTAGGTAGGGTTGGTTAGGTTCGGTCATATATCTACGTTAATTTTAACTGCAATAAAGAAAAATTGACCTCATACATAATGAAAAGGGAAGATTTATCATTTCATAAGAAAAAAATTAGAGAAAATATATTAATTCAGGAAAACTTGGCTTATTAGGCAAATCGGGCCTTGAATAGTAGGCCAAAAAGTGCGTTCTGGCTACTAGGTACGACATATATATATATATATATATATATATATATATATATATATATATATATATATATATATATATATATATATATATATATATATATATATATATATATACTGATCAAGGGTTTATGCAAGCAGCAGAAGAGAGTTCCCGTCAAGCCTTTCAGAGTATAGAGAGCATTGTTCATGCATTTGGTTCCGTCAGTATGATGCTGGAGTCAACATATCATGCTGTTTACAGTTCATTTCGTGCTGTATTGGGAGTTGCTGACCACTTCTCCAGAATGAAGTCTCATTTTGCTCAAATATTTTCTGCACTTGCTGTTGTTCGAACTCTACGGTGGCTGTATAGAATGGCTGTATCGCTGACCTGAAGAGGATGAACGAGAGGATTGAAGACATCGATGCTCATGATGCACTTTACCTCATCACCAGATGCTTGTCCCTCCCCAGGTTGACCTACTTTCTAAGATGTTCGCCATCTTTCAACAATATTAAATAAGAAGAGTATGACAGCTTGCTGAAATCAACACTAGAAAAAGCCCTCAATCTTTCCCTCAGCGACTCACAGTGGAAACAGGCCTCCCTTCCTGTCAGACTCGGGGGCCTTGGCGTGCGCACAGCAACACAAATTGCTGTACCAGCGTTCCTGTCCTCTTCAGTGGGGTCTGACAACTTGGTAAAGGAAATCCTACCTGAGCACCTAGTTCAACAGGCAGGGGTGCATGATCCCAGCTTCACAGACTGCACAACCAAATGGGTCTCTCTCACAGGACCAGCACCCCAAACACCGCCTTCTGAAGCCCATAAGCAATCCAGCTGGGATCGCCCCATTGCCGATCAAGAAGCTGCAACTTTGCTAGAAGCTGCGACAACACCACATGACACTGCCCGACTTAGAGCTGTAGCAGCTCCCCATGCAGGTGATTTCCTATTAGCAACCCCAATGTCAGCAACCGGCACCCGTCTCACACCGCAGGCCCTCCGAATTGCCGTGGCTCTCCGCCTCGCTGCCTCAATCCACACCGAATACAGGTGTATTTGCGGCGAGGCAGAGGCCGACAGATATGGACGGCATGGCCTTCTTTGCCAAAGGACGGGAGGATGGCATGCAAGACACGGTGAGGTTAATGACATTATTAAGAGAAGCCTTACCACAGCCGGTTGTCCAGCAGAGAGAGAGCCCCGTTACCTAATGTCCCGCAACTCTGATGAGCCTGTCGGTCGCCCAGACGGAATTACGGTGAACCCCTGGAAGAATGGTAGACAGTTGGTGTGGGACTACACTTGCGTTTCAACTTTAGCCAATACCTATGTTGACTTCAGTGCTACACAAGCAGGAGGAGCTGCCAATCACCGGGAAGCGGCCAAGTCACGTAAATACAGAGACCTTGAGCACCACTACAATTTTGTCCCCATTACCTCAGAGACACTTGGTGCCTGGGGTAAAAGTGCTGCTAGCTTGTTGAAAGAGTTGGGGTCTAAGCTAATCGAAACAACTAGAGACCCTAGAGCTGCCAGTTTTCTTTTTCAGCGCATTAGTGTGGCAATCCAGAGAGGAAATGCTCACTGCATCCACGGTTCCTGCCCGCCATCTGAGGAGCTGGAGGAGCTTTTCAACTTGTGACAAGCAGCCTTGTACCCTGCATGTAATCAATATTGTAACTTTTTTTGTGTAATGACATTTTCAAATAAAGCTAGATAAATATACACACTTAACAAAAGAATAGGGGTGGTAGGAGAAGAAAATATGAAAGTGTTCAGTGAGGATCCACAAGGTCTTCTCTGAGTACTCTTTATTTTCTTCTCCGAGGCTATGGGTCCCTACACTTGCACCAGAGGTGGTACCCCTTCTAGGTTTATATATATATATATATATATATATATATATATATATATATATATATATATATATATATATATATATATATATATATATGTCGTACCTAGTAGCCAGAACGCACTTCTCTGCCTACTATGCAAGGCCCGATTTGCCTAATAAGCCAAGTTTTCTTGAATTAATTATTTTTCGATTATCTAACCTACCTAACCTAACTTTTTCGGCTACCTATCCTAACCTAACCTATAAAGATAGGTTAGGTTAGGTTAGGTAGGGTTGGTTAGGTTCGGTCTTATATGTACGGAAATTTTAACTCCAATAAATTTTTTTTTAACTCATACGTAATGAAATGGGTAGCTTTATCATTTCATAAGAAATGAATGATGGGTAGTATAATGTAATAATAATGGGTAGTAATGGGTAGTAATTACTACCCATAATTGGGTAGTAATAATGAAATGGGTAGCTTTATCATTTCATAAGAAAAAAAATTAAGAAAATATATTAATTCAGAAAAACTTGGCTTATTAGGCAAATTTGGCCTTGCATAGTAGGTCAAGAAGTGCGTTCTGGCTACTAGGTACGACATATATATATATATATATATATATATATATATATATATATATATATATATATATATATATATATATATATATATATATGTGTGTGTGTGTATATCACGAAAATAAACACGTGATTAAGAATGTGACAATGTCAGACCACAGAGGAAAAATGAAACAGGAATTTCCTTAAGTACTTTCGTATATTAAATACATCTTCAGACCTTCTGAAGATGTATTTAATATACGAAAGTACTTAAGGAAATTCCTGTTTCATTTTTCCTCCGTGGTCTGACATTGTCATATATATATATATATATATATATATATATATATATATATATATATATATATATATATGTCGTACCTAATAGCCAGAACGCACTTCTCAGCCTACTATTCAAGGCCCGATTTGCCTAATAAGCCAAGTTTTCATGAATTAATGTTTTTTCGTCTACCTAACCTACCTAACCTAACCTAACCTAGCTTTTTTTGGCTACCTAACCTAACCTTACCTATAAATATAGGTTAGGTTAGGTTAGGTAGGGTTGGTTAGGTTCGATCATATATCTACGTTAATTTTAACTCCAATAAAAAAAATTGACCTCATACATAGAGAAAAGGGTTGCTTTATCATTTCATAAGAAAAAAATTATAGTAAATATATTAATTCAGGAAAACTTGGCTTATTAGGCAAATCGGGCCTTGAATAGTAGGCTGAGAAGTGAGTTCTGGCTACTAGGTACGACATATATATATATATATATATATATATATATATATGTCGTACCTAGTAGCCAGAACGCACTTCTCGGCCTACTATGCAAGGCCCGATTGGCCTAATAAGCCAAGTTTTCCAGAATTAATATATTTTCTCTATTTTTTTTTCTTATGAAATATATATATATATATATATATATATATATATATATATATATATATATATATATATAAATATATATATATATATATATATATATATATATATATATATATATATATATATATATATATATATATATATGTGTGTGTGTATATCACGAGAATAAACACGTGATTAAGAATGTGACAATGTCAGACCACGGAGGGAAATGAAACAGGAATTTCCTTAAGTACTTTCGTATATTAAATACATCTTCAGAAGGAATGAAGATGTATTTAATATACGAAAGTACTTAAGGAAATTCCTGTTTCATTTTCCTCCGTGGTCTGACATTGTCATATATATATATATATATATATATATATATATATATATATATATATATATATATATATATATATATATATATGTCGTACCTAGTAGCCAGAACTCACTTCTATGCCTACTATGCAAGGCCCGATTTGCCTAATAAGCCAAGTTTTCATGAATTAATTGTTTTTCGACTACCTAACCTACCTAACCGAACCTAACCTAACGTTTTCAGCTACCTAACCTAACCTAACCTATAAAGATAGGTTAGGTTAGGTTAGGTAGGGTTGGTTAGGTTCGGTCATATATCTTCGTTAATTTTAACTCCAATAAAAAAATATTGACCTCATACATAATGAAATGGGTAGCTTTATCATTTCATAAGAAAAAAATTAGAGAAACTATATTAATTCAGGAAAACTTGGCTTATTAGGCAAATCGGGCCTTGCATAGTAGGCTGAGAAGTGCGTTCTGGCTATTAGGTACGACATATATATATATATATATATATATATATATATATATATATATAGGTCTAGCTACTAGGTACGACATATATATATATTTATATATATATATATATATATATATATATATATATATATATATATATATATATATATATATATATATATATGACAATGTCAGACCACGGAGGAATATATATATATATATATATATATATATATATATATATATATATATATATATATATATATATACATATATATATATATATATATATATATATATATATATATATATATATATATATATATATATATATATATATATATATATATATATATATATATATATATATATATATATATGTCGTACCTAGTAGCCAGAACGCACTTCTCAGCCTACTATGCAAGGCCCAATTTGCCTAATAAGCAAAGTTTTCATGAATTAATTGTTTTTTGACTACCTAACCTACCTAACCTAACCTAACCTAACTTTTTCCTCTACCTAACCTAACCTAATCTATAGAGATAGGTCAGGTTAGGTTAGTTAGGGTTGGTTAGGTTCGGTCATATATCTACGTTAATTTTAACTCCAATAAAAAAAAATTGACCTCATACATAATGAAATGGATAGCTTTATCATTTCATTAGAAAAAAATTTAGAGAAAATATATTAATTCAGGAAAACTTGGCTTATTAGGCAAATAGGGCCTTGCATAGTAGGCCGAGAAGTGCGTTCTGGCTACTATGTACGACATATATATATATATATATATATATATATATATATATATATATGTCGTACCTAGTAGCCAGAACTCACTTCTCAGCCTACTATGCAAGGCCCGATTTGCATAATAAGCCTAGTTTTCATGAATTAATGTTTTTTCGACAACCTAACCTACCTAACCTAACCTAACCTAACGTTTTTGGCTACCTAACCTAACCTAACCTATAAAGATAGGTTAGGTTAGGTTAGGTAGGGTTGGTTAGGTTCGGTCATATATCTACGTTAATTTTAACTCCAATAAAAAAAAATTGACCTCATACATAATTAAATGGGTAGCTTTATCATTTCATAAGAAAAAAATTAGAGAAAATATATTAATTCAGTAAAACTTGGCTTATTAGGCAAATCGGGCCTTGCATAGTAGGCTGAGAAGTGAGTTCTGGCTACTAGGTACGACATATATATATATATATATATATATATATATATATATATATATATATATATATATATATATATATATATATATATATATATATATTGGTGTATACTGGCAGCAGGTTTTCTTTCAAACATGTTTCATTGAATATGACCGCATATTCTGTATTTATTATTTTCTGGTTTAGGGCTTCTGTCCCTCTAACTATTTTCTTAGCATCAGGGCTTAATTGAAATAGGAGTTCTCCAAAACTCATTTTCGTACTTTTAAGGTGAAGAAAAGAAGTGATTTACTATAGAGTGTATTACACTTATTTGTATAATTTGCACGACGTTTCGAACCTCCATGGTTCATTCTCAAGTGAACAGATCTTACAATACTAGTTGATTTTATACCCGCATTAGGTCAGGTGATAATACAATGAAGGTGAAAACATGGGGGGATACATAAGGGATAAACATAGGGGCTGCAGAAGGCTTATTGGCCCATACGAGGCATCTCCTATCTAAACACAAAGATTAATCCAGTGTAATTGGCCTGTTATGTTGGACATTGTCTTCTGTGTTGGCATCGATATGTTCTTGTCTTGTCCTTACTCTCATGGTCGGTAGAGTAAATAGTTCCGTGATTTGGGTGTTCATGGTAGGTCGCTCTATTCTTATGTGAATTGCCTCAAGAATTTGTAATCTTCTTGAATCTTGGGTTTTGTCTATTATGCAAGTATTCTTGTTCAACATTTCTCTTGTTAGAGTAATGTCATGGGCTTGTCTCATGTGATTCCTAGGGGCACCAGATTGAAGATGGCATGTCAAACGCCTCGTCAGCTTGGTCGACGTCATACGTATGTACTTACATTGAAGGTTACATCCTTCGTGGGGGCAAGTGTACATGTATACAACGCTTGACTGCTGTAGAGGGTTCTCCGTCGGCTTCGGGCTGTTTTTGATAAGGAGTTCGGAAGTCTTCTTGGTTTTGTAGAATATTATCAGGTTTATGTTTTGGTTAGGAGTAGTGCTTTTTACTCCTTTACGGATTATTTCTTTCATTATTCTTTCCTCTTTTATATGTTCACTGTGCATGGTTGATTTGTAATATAATTTTATTGGGGGTGTTGTGGTTTCTGTTCTAGGTTCTGAATTATACCAACGGTCCAAGTGTCTTCTTATAGCAGCGTTTATTTCCGCGTTGCTATATCCGTTGTTCACCAATACCTGAGTTACTCTTTCAAACTCTCTACTCACGTTGCTCCATTCAGAGCAGTGGGTAAGCGCTCGACGAATATAAGCATTGAGAACACTGGCTTTGTATCTTTGGGGGCACTCACTTCTACCGTTCAGGCATAATCCTATGTTGGTGGGCTTGGTATATACGTTGGTGCTTAAAGAGGTTCCTGTTTTTGTTATTAGTACATCCAAGAATGGCAGACTGTTATTTTCACTATTTTCATGTGTAAATCGGAGTACTGACTCTCTCTCTATGTGTCTTTTTAGGTCAATTAGTTCATCTGAGTCTTTTACTATTACGAATATGTCATCTACATAACGGCAGTATACAGTTGGTTTTTGTCTGCTACTGAAGACCCTATCTTCGATGGTTCCCATATACAAATTAGCAAATAAAACTCCTAAGGGGGAGCCCATTGCTACTCCGTCTATTTGTAAATACATGTCTCCTTGTGGACTGATGAAAGGGGCTTCCTTTGTACATGCTTCGAGAAGACTTTTCAAGTGTGGCTCAGGTATGTCTAATTTGGGGGTGCTCTCGTCTCTGTATACTCTGTCCAGTATCATTCCTATGGTTGTGTCGACTGGGACGTTGGTAAAAAGGGATTCAACGTCCAGGGAAGCGATGATTCCATCGGGCTGGGTAGATTTGATCAATTCTAGGAAATCTGCTGATGATTGTAGACTAAACTTACTTGGAGTGTAAGGAGTTAGGAGCTCATTGAGTTTCTTTGCCAGGTGAACTCCTAACTCCATACACTCCAAGTAAGTTTAGTCTACAATCATCAGCAGATTTCCTAGAATTGATCAAATCTACCCAGCCCGATGGAATCATCGCTTCCCTGGACGTTGAATCCCTTTTTACCAACGTCCCAGTCGACACAACCATAGGAATGATACAAATGCGAACAAGCCTGAATGGTCCCCCAGGACCATTCAGGCTTGTTCGCATTTGTGTTCCTAACGTGTGCCCCAAAGAATGAGGTGATTTGGTGAAATGCTATGCCCAAGATTACCATCCGAGTTGCCGTCGGGGAAGTGGCTCAAATAGCCTCGGCTATCACTTCCTTTTGACGGCCGTGATGGTCAAGTGGATTAAGGCGCCCTGTAGTTACCAGTTGCGTTGCTTCTGGGAGTATGGGTTCGAGTCACTTCTGGGGTGTGAGTTTTCATTCGCATATAGTCCTGGGGACCATTCAGGCTTGTTCGCATTTGTGTTCCTCACGTGTGCCCCAAAGAATGAGGTGATTTGGTGAAATGCTATGCCCAAGATTACCATCCGAGTTGCCGTCGGGGAAGTGGCTCAAATAGCCTCGGCTATCACTTCCTTTTGACGGCCGTGATGGTCAAGCGGATTAAGGCGCCCTGTAGTTACCAGTTGCGTTGCTTCTGGGAGTATGGGTTCGAGTCACTTCTGGGGTGTGAGTTTTCATTCGCATATAGTCCTGGGGACCATTCAGGCTTGTTCGCATATATATATATATATATATATATATATATATATATATATATATATATATATATATATATATATATATATAATGTCGTACCTAGTAGCCAGAACGCACTTCTCAGCCTACTATGCAAGGCCCAATTTGCCTAATAAGCCAAGTTTTCATGAATTTTAACTCGAATAAAAAAAAATTGAGCTCGTACATAATGAAATGGGTAGCTTTATCATTTCATAAGAAAAAAAATAGAGAAAATATAATAATTCTGGAAAACTTGGCTTATTAGGCAAATCGGGCCTTTGAATTACTTTGAATAAAATTCAAATTGATTTTTGAATTACCACCAACAGTGAAAAGAAACGTACGAAAGATCGAGAAAATTCGTGTTAGAATTATTAATCTTACTTTTTCGGTCATATTTAATAATATATGTCTACAGGAAAGACTGCTACCAATATATATATATATATATATATATATATATATATATATATATATATATATATATATATATATATATATATATATATATATATATATATATATTAGTATATTTTGGTAGGAAAGACTGCTACCAATATATATATATATATATATATATATATATATATATATATATATATATATATATATATATATATATATATATATATATATATATATATATATATATATATATATATATATATATATATATATATATATTAGTATATTTTGGTAGCAGTCTTTCCTGTAGACATATATTATTAAATATGACCGAAAAAGTAAGATTAATAATTCTAACACGAATTTTCTCAATCTTTCGTACATTACGCTTCACTGTTGGAGGTAAATCAAAAATCAATTCTCCAAAATTTATTTTTATTTCTAGTCTGACGCGACACGGGCGCGTTTCGTAAAACTTATTACATTTTCAAAGACTTTTAGTTCACAAATACACAACTGAATAGAACTTACGTATCTCCGATTTTATATCTACATTTAAGTGAGGTGGGAGGGGTGATGTGGCATTAACACAAGACAGAACAAAAGGGGATATTAATAGGGTATTAAAAGTATCAACACAAGACAGAACACAAACAATGGGTATTGAATAGAAGTGTTTGTAGAAAGCCTATTGGTCCATATTTCTTGATGCTTCTATATTGGAGCGGAGTCTTGAGGTGGGTAGAATATAGTTGTGCAATAATTGGCTGTTGATTGCTGGTGTTGACTTCTTGATGTGTAGTGCCTCGCAAACGTCAAGCCGCCTGCTATCGCTGTATCTATCGATGATTTCTGTGTTGTTTACTAGGATTTCTCTGGCGATGGTTTGGTTGTGGGAAGAGATTATATGTTCCTTAATGGAGCCCTGTTGCTTATGCATCGTTAAACGCCTAGAAAGAGATGTTGTTGTCTTGCCTATATACTGGGTTTTTTGGAGCTTACAGTCCCCAAGTGGGCATTTGAAGGCATAGACGACGTTAGTCTCTTTTAAAGCGTTCTGTTTTGTGTCTGGAGAGTTTCTCATGAGTAGGCTGGCCGTTTTTCTGGTTTTATAGTAAATCGTCAGTTGTATCCTCTGATTTTTGTCTGAAGGTGTCATGTTCACAGAAAATGGTACCATCCGTTTTCTATGTGCGGCGGCTGGGACGCCAGAGAGAGACAGAAGGTAAGAGAGCGTACAGGACGCCCGCCAAGCTTGGTAGCTACTAGTCATGTAATCATATTAAGTATTAAAGTCAGTAACCAAGTCATGACTTTACATCAACCCTACAACCAAGACTTCCTCAGTAACACACAAACACCACATTGGCGACGAGGATGAACTGTGAACGCAGGTATTTGTTCAGTTTCAAACACAAGGGAGAAGCATGCTGCCTGGAGGAGGAAGAGAAGCTGTGAGCGCCATACCCGATGCTGTATGCTAACCGATGCTGTGTGCTAACCAATGCTGTGTGCTAAACGATGCTGTGTGCTAACCAATGCTGTGTGCTACCCAAGCTGTGTGCTACCCAAGCTGTGCTGAAGAAACTGTGTACTGAGGAATCTGCCGACGTTGTGTACGAAACGACGCATTGATGTGTACAAAACCTGATGTTTTGGTTACGAAACGACGCTTCGTGCTACAAAATTCATCACACTGAACTGACTGCTGTACCAACTGCTGTACCAACTGCTGCACCAACTGCTGCTGTACCAACTGCTGCTGTACCAACTGCTGCTGTACCAACTGCAGCTGTACCAACTGCTGTGCCAACTGCTGTGCTGCTGCTGTGAGTAGGAACAACACATGTATACAAGGGCTAGGTAAGAAGTCAGTTGCTGCTATATTGTGCACTGTTGTGAACTTTTGCATTAAAATGCTTGTGTGCTTTGCAAAATTAAAGTAATTACAGTGAATTCTTGACTAACATATACAGTGCAGTAAGTGTTTAATATTCTGAGGAACATTTAAGTGATAAGTTACATTTATTCAGTAAAAAATGGCAAATATACCTCAGTTTCCTGCATTTGATCCTGACTGTGACCAGACAAACCTGTCACAGAGGTGGGTCAAATGGCTTAAAAAGTTTGAAAATTTGTTGATAGTTTCTGACATCAAAAGTGCTGAAAGAAAGCGTGCCTTTCTACTTCATTATGCAGGTGATAGAGTTTGTGACATCTTTGACACACTGAAAGACACTGGTGGTGCCAAAGATTATGACACTGCCAAAGCCAAACTAACAGAGCATTTCAAACCAAGGCAAAATACTGCAATGGAAATTATGAATTTCAGGAGAGCAAAACAACTCTAATGAAACTGTGGATCAATACCACACACGTCTGCAGGGTTTAGCAGCCCATTGTGAGTTTGCTGATGTTGACAAAGAAATCAAACAGCAAATAATTGAATCATGCACATCTACACGTCTTCGTCGAAGAGCTCTAGAACTTGTTGATGATGACAGTTCTCTTACCAAGATACTGGATATGGCTCGTCGAATGGAAGATGCTGCACGTGATGCTCGTGTCATGGAGTGCAGTGCCAATAACGGTTCTGCCACTGTTACTAACAGTGATGAGGTATGTAAGGTTCAGGGAGGACATCGTAATCAAAGAAGATATCATGGCAAACCTAACAGTAAATTTAGCCGAGAACCACGTCACAACTGGGGTCAAGGAACAAGGCTCAAGCAGTCACAACGACCCACATCAGAGGGTGTCAACAATAAATGTTACAATTGTGGAGGAGACTACCCACACCAAGATAATGTTTGTCCTGCTCAAGGTAAGAAGTGCTATGAGTGTGGAAAACTAGGTCATTTTGGTGCTATGTGTCGTTCCGCACTAAAGAAACCACAGTCAATGAATAAAAGCACTGTACGAGGATCAGGTCATAGGGGTCGAGGTGGTAAACACAATATTGCACCTCATATCCAGAATGTTAATAATGTACAAGACAACATTTCATTACAACCAGTCTCAGATGACAGTGAATGTGATTATACTCATGGAGTACAAGCAATCACAGAATGGAATGATCTTCCAAACAACCCAGAGACATGTGTATATATTGCTGGTATTTGTCTCAAAGTTATTATTGACACTGGATCAAACATTGACACCATGGCTGAGTGCCACTATGAAAAATTTAGAAAACAGTTCCCAAAGCTAGAAAAATACAATGGTAAAGCCACTGCCTATGCTTCGAAGTTAGCCTTGCCAGTGATTGGAACTTTGACTGCAGAGATTAAGTCAAAGAATGCAATGCTCATTACTACATTCCATGTTGTTAGGAATGCAAAGGAGTCTCTACTCAGTTACAAGACATCAACCAAATTGGGGCTACTTCAGCTTTCTAATGCTGTAGCAGTGGAATCTGCAAACAATGTTGATGGTATTGTTGCTGAATTTTCTGATCGATTTAAATCCATAGGTTGTTATACTGATAGCAAAGTACATCTGCATATCAACCCAGATGTAATTCCAGTTGCCCAACCACATCGCCGACAACCATTCCATACTCGCAAGAAAGTCGATGCCGAACTGGATAGGCTCATAGAACTAGATATCATTGAACCAGTAACAGGCCCAACACCATGGGTAAGCCCAATTGTCACTCCACCAAAGCCGAAGAATCCAGATGAGATACGCATTTGTGTGGACATGCGTGTTCCCAACAAGGCAATAATGCGTGAACGCCATCCTACACCGACTGTAGATGATATGATCTACCGCTTGAATGGTGCAACTGTATTCAGCAAGTTAGATTTAAACAAGGGCTATCATCAGCTTGAACTTGATGAGGAGAGTCGATTCATCACAACGTTTACGACACATCGAGGTCTGTATAGGTACAAGCGCCTGAGTTTTGGTATTAACAGTGCTGCCGAGGTATTCCAGCACATCATCAGCCAGGTATTGCAAGATATACCTAATGCTGACAACATGTCTGATGACATCATTGTTTATGGCCGTACCCAAGCTGAACACGACAAAGCTCTTCGTGCAACATTGCAACGCTTACGAGAAAAGAATTTGACGTTAAGCCGAGCAAAGTGTGAGTTCAATCAACATAAAATTGAATTCTTTGGACATGTACTTAGTGACAAAGGTCTGTCTCCAGATCCTAAGAAAGTTGCAGATATCAAGAATGCTGCACCTCCTTCAACGTCCACTGAAGTACATAGTTTTCTGGGAATGGCAAACTACTGTTCTCGCTTCATTCCAGATTTTGCTACCATTACGAAGCCTCTACGTGAGCTCCTGAAGAAAAATGCATCATGGTACTGGAGCGATATCGAGCAAAATGCATTTGATGCTGTGAAAGATGCACTAGTAGAGAATGCGACTGCTGCATACTTTGATCCATCAATGGACACTGAGTTAACGGTGGATGCTAGTCCTGTTGGTTTAGGTGCTGTTTTAGCCCAACACAAACCTGGTCAACCAGATTCCAGAGTAGTAATTGCCTACGCCAGCCGTTCTCTCACAGATGTTGAGCAACGATACAGTCAGACAGAGAAGGAAGCTCTTGCTCTTGTATGGGGCTGTGAACACTTCAATGTGTATCTGCTTGGTGCACCCTTCACCACGATAGTCACTGACCACAAACCGTTGGAGACCATCTTCAATAATCCAAAGTCCAAACCACCAGCTCGCATTGAGAGATAGGGTCTTCGTCTGCAACCATACAACTTTACGGTGAAATACAAGCCGGGTGCAGGCAATCCCGCTGATTACATCAGTCGACATCCTGCAAACAGTTTCACCATCACCAAGCATCAGCAAGTTGCCGAGGAATATGTACACTCTGTAACCTGTGATGCAGTCCCTAAGGCTCTCACTCTTGATGAAATCCGTACTGCAACCCTAGAGGACCCAACTCTGCAAGCAACAGTGGATGCATTGACTAAGAAAAAGTTTCCACGCATCCCACCCTCAGGAGTTGACCAAGATGCATTCAAAGCACTTGAACGCATCCAGACAGAATTAAGTGTTACGCAACAACGCGACACTGTGCTGCGAGGTACTCGTATCGTTATTCCAGCTGTTCTCCAGCAACGTGCTCTGAAGCTTGCACATCAAGGACACCAAGGTCTTGTTAGAACCAAACAGCTGCTACGAGAAAAGGTGTGGTTTCCTGGCATTGATCGTCAAGCAAAGGATATGCATGATGCCTGTGTCCCTTGCCAAGCTGCAGTGGATACTTCAAGACCAACACCTCTACAACCTTCACCACTACCTGCTGCACCATGGACGGAAGTATCGATGGACTTCTGTGGACCACTACCAACTGGAGAGTACTTGATGGTAGTCATTGATGATCACTCACGTTATCCAGAAGTAGAAATCATCACTTCCACATCTGCAAAGGCTGTCATCCCGAAACTCGACAAGATCTTTTCAAACTTTGGCATTCCTGAAGTTGTCAAGACAGACAATGGACCGCCATTCAATGGACAAGACTTCGTCAACTTTTCTGAGCATATTGGATTCAAACACCGCCGTGTGATGCCACTACATCCTCAAGCAAATGGAGAAGTTGAGAGATTCATGCAACCTCTCATGAAAGCGGTACGCTGTGCTCATGCCGAAGGACGATCCTGGAAACAAGCTATGTATGCTTTTCTCAGGAACTACCGTGCAACACCGCATGGAACACTGGGCAAGTCACCTGGTGAACTTTTATTTGGACGTCCTATGAGAATCGCACTACCCGTCATGCCAGCCGAGGTAACGGATAAACGTCTCGCTCAGAAGGATGCACTAGCCAAGGGCAAAATGAAAATTGCTCATGATCAACGTGCAAAGGAACAGTTCATAAAGGTTGGTGACACTGTTCTCGTTAAAAAGAAAAAAGAGGGAAAGTTAGATATGCCGTATGATACAAAACCATATAAAGTGATTAGTGTAAAAGGAACTATGGTAACAGCTAGTAATAGAGATCATAGTATAACACGTAATATGGCTTATTTCAAAGTGATTCCAACTAGTGTAGAAAATGATGAAGTGCAAAGTCGTGCAAAAGAAAAAGAAAAAAATAGTTATAACCCGACAAACAATTCATCAAGGGATGTTATTGCATTTAAGGACTCTCGTCCTAAACGTCATGTTAAACGCCCTACACGATTTGATGATTAATTGTGTTCCTATGTAATGAAAAGTATTTACTTATTGTGCTAAACTAAATTTAATATTGTTTGAATAATGCAGATATCTCATTCAATATTTTGTAACTTTGTATTACAGTTTCTTTCATGTTTAACATTGCATATGTATTTTTAACATTGAAATCCTTTGTGGAAAAGATTAAGTTGTTTAAATTCTTTGTGTGCTTAATTAATGTTAAATGTATGCAGTATCTCTTGATATGGTAATAACTTACTTTGTGTCAATAACTTTGCTTTGTGCTACAAGCATGGTAGACATCCTGTATTCATTCTTTTTAAAGAAAAGGAGGGATGTCATGTTCACAGAAAATGGTACCATCCGTTTTCTATGTGCGGCGGCTGGGACGCCAGAGAGAGACAGAAGGTAAGAGAGCGTACAGGACGCCCGCCAAGCTTGGTAGCTACTAGTCATGTAATCATATTAAGTATTAAAGTCAGTAACCAAGTCATGACTTTACATCAACCCTACAACCAAGACTTCCTCAGTAACACACAAACACCACATTAACGTTTCTATTTCATTAACGTTTCTATTAACAATATCTTTCAGGACTCTTTCCTCCGTTTTATGAGCATGAGTTAGTAAGCAGGGCTGGCATGAGTTAGTAAGCAGGACTAGCAAGAGTTAGTAAGAAGGGCTAGCAAGAGTTAGTAAGCAGGGCTAGCAAGAGTTAGTAAGAAGGGCAAGCAAGAGTTAGTAAGCAGGGCTAGCAAGAGTTAGTAAGAAGGGCAAGCAAGAGTTAGTAAGCAGGGCTAACCACTCTAATTAAACAACTAGCTTTAAGTTCATCTGATATTCCCATCAATCTGGGTTTTTTTAAATGCAGCTTGGAAAAAATTATCATCAGGGCTAATCTCTGGGCCCCCATAACTCTGCACATTCTCGCCCTCCAACAAATCTCCCAAAGTCTTCCAGAAGCCCACCTAGTCACTCACCCGGAAATAAACATGTTTTTGCCAACTGTATTTATTTAAAAAAAATACGTCAGATAGAAATAGTTTCTCATTGGTATTATATTTACTTTATAAATTTCCTCTATAAAAATAAAATGATATTGCGCATTATGATCGTTTTATATTGAATATTGCATAAATAAATTTGCATGTCTCCGTGGTGTAGTGGTAAGACACTCGCCTGGCGTTCCGCGAGCGCTAAGTCATGGGTTCGTATCCTGGCCGGGGAGGATTTACTGGGCGCAATTCCTTAACTGTAGCCTCTGTTTAACGCAACAGTAAAATGTGTACTTGGATGAAAAAACGATTCTTCGCGGCAGGGAATCGTATTCCAGGGACCATAGGATTAAGGACTTGCCCGAAACGCTACGCATACTAATGGCTGTACAAGAATGTAACAACTCTTGTATATATCACAAAAAAAAAAAAAAAAAATACTTACGAGATTTCATAAAAAAATATTTTAATGAGCCAGGTTTGGAAGGCTTTGGTTTTACAGAATATCACTTACTTTTTTTAATAAATAATAAAATTATTAACATTGACAAAGATTTACTCCTAAAATATAGTCTTAAGACTTTTATGTGCTATAAAGTTATTGAGATTTTCAATACTTAGAGTACCAATCGTTAATTTATTTTTTTCCATCACAAAGAAAATATTTCTTTCTCCAACATGTTTCATCAATTGGGCTGGATGCAGAGTAACCTTCGTGCAAGTCCTGACTCAGTTCCCCAACGTCCAAACTATAAGACATTGCAAATTTCACTAAATAATGCGGCATTTTAGTTGCCCCCCCTCTAATTATAGAGATTTTTAATCTCTAAACATTTGAGTGCCAAGAACGACTCTCGTGCAGGCACGCGTTCAGTTCCCGACGTTCAAGCTTTTTGGCTATAGTAAATTTCTCTAAATGAGGCCGTATCTCGCCCTGACCAACTGTTTTTGGCTGAATTGTAACCCATCCAGCAGCAGTCTGCTGGATAGAAGGGCAGTGGGCCTGATAAAAATAAAAACATATAAATTGTTAGATCAGCCTCTAAATGAAGCCGTATCTCGCCCTGACCAACTGTTTTTGGCTCAATTGTAACCCATCCAGCCGCAGTCCGCTGGATAGAGGGGCAGTGGGCCTGATAAAAAAAAAAAAAAAACATAAATTGTTAGACTAGCTCTTACCATATGCTAGTTGTTTAATTTAGAAACTGCTACTAATGCGATGGTGCAAGAGGAGCCAGTACACATCTATGGATCAACCAATAAAAGCAGCAGACTTCTAGATGTTACTCCCCCGCCCCGCTCAGCTTGTTGTCGCCGTGTGGGGGCTTCGTGGGCGGCTGCCGGAGTGTGATGCTCCTTAGGACAGTCCTCTGTCCTTTTCTAGCCTTGTGCTCCTGCTGCCGTCCTCTCCAATTCTGCTGGGCACCTTTTCCTTTTCCTTCTGTTTCGTTTTTCTCCCCCCTCTTCTCCTATCTGCTTGCCGTTTCCTGCCGACCTTTTGCTCGTTCTGGTTCTTCCATGGACTTCTTCTATTTTGACGCCCGGGTGCTTGAGGAGGCATACTCATGCACCCGTAGAACTGCAGTACCCGACGTCGAGAGCGAGGGGAACCTTTTATTGTCAATCCCCACTTCGTCACTGAACCCGATCTCGACGGACTGTCGGTTTCTTAAGGTGGCGTTTGTGGGGCGTATACTCACGACGCACCCCTAGGAGGCCCCGACGAGATCGGCGATAGCTTCTTGTTGGGTGTCCTGCCTCTAATTGTGGCTCCATGGTGGGTGTGGGGGCACATTCGTGAGTGAATTCTTCTTTTCGTCAAGATGATAACCCCTGTTTCGGCTGCTTCTGGCTTACCTTCTCAGGCTCGTGGGGTGGGCGACCAAGCCCCCGAGTCAGTCCGTATTGGAAGACCGGGCTCTGTAGCCTCCGCTGCATTGGGCCCCGACCTTGCTCCTCCTTTGGCCTCTCTGACTCCTTCCCCTGGCTCCCCTCCCTCCTCTGTGGTTGGGTCGAGCCCCAAGCCCCCAGTGGTGACTACCTCGTCCCCTGGTGCGGCTCCTTCTCTAGTTGTAACTACTGCGCCTTTTAACCCCTCTCTCTCTGGGGGTTCTCACCGCCGTCCTCGTCACGGCCGCCCTCGCTCGATTCCTTCCAGTTCTGCTACCTATCAAGCCTTGTTTGGTCCCGCTTCGTGGGCCAAATATTTTGATCTCCTCCCTCTTGATTCTGCGCCTCCTGACGATTTCTCCCTTCATCGACATCTCATTGATTCCCTGGATGCCTCCATTACTTTCAACCCCACTCGTCTCGGTACACGTGTCGTTGCTGCTCCTTCTCAGGATGCTGCTTCCCGCTTGGCTGCCTTATCCTGCCTTGGCGAGACCCCCGTTCGGGTCTCGAAGAACGCTCAGTTGAATGCCAGTGTTGGCACTATTTTGCTCCCGCCCCATGTTGCAACCGGTGTTCGGGACCTGCGCGACTGCCACGACGATATTCGACACATCCTCGCTGCCCAGGGCCATTCTATTCTCCAGGTGGACACGTTTACTCGTCCCCCTCGTGGTAGTCGCCGTCAACCCCTCCGGGTTGTGAAGATTACCTTTGATGGTAGGACCCTTCCACCCTCTGTCATTCTTGCTGGTGCCAGGTGCTCTGTCCAGGAGTACATTCCTTCTCCTCGGCTCTGCAACAAGTGCTGGAGGTTTGGGCATGGTGCCCTCCGCTGCTCCGGGACTGTCTCTCTCTGTCCTTTGTGTGGTGGCGTAGGTCACTCTAAGTCGGAGTGCACTTCTCCCCAGGCTCGTTGCCTCAACTGCGGTGAGGCCCATCCTACCTTCTCCCGTGCGTGTGTCCATTACAAGCTTGAGGCAGCCGTCCTCAACCTGAAGCACCGGGAGCGTTTATCTTTTCCTGAGGCGAGGCGCCAGGTTCGCCGGCTCCCGCCTTATGCTAATATCTCTTATGCTCGCGTGTTGCGCTCTTCCTCTCCTCGTCCTTCCCGCCTTCCTCAGACTCACAACCGTTTCCGGGCCTTGGACCCTGATGCGCCCACTGCCCCCTCCTCTGTTCCTTTGGGTTCTCTCCCGAAGGATCCTCCTCCTGGTCCTCTGTCTGGGGTTCCCCTTCCTTCTACCCGGTCTGTCGTGTCTTCTTCCTCGTCCCCCTCCGATCCTCCTTCCCATCCTCTTCCTCCATCTATCGGCTCTCCCCACCGCCTGTCGGTGCGGGCGGATGTCCATCGCTCTCCTAACGGCCGTCGTGTGTGCTCTCGTTCGGCTTCTCCTGTTGAGACACTGGAATCCGTTGCCCGGTACGTAGTTGCTGGGACACCGGTCTCTTTAAGTCAGAAGCGTAAGCCTGGCTCCTCTCCTTCCTCTTCCCCGGCGGGTAAGAAGGCTTCGCTTTCTTCCTCAGCTCCTCCTTCTGGCTCTGTTGCTCCTTCCCCTCCCGTTTCAGTGCTTGCGCCCCCTGTTCCTGCTATGGAGGTTTCTTTGGCCCCTGCTTCCCTTTCGGTTGCTGCTCTTGCTGGGGTGCGCTCCCCTCTTTCTACTCCCCCTCCTCCTGCTGCTGTCTTTGTCGGCTCCTCTCCGTTGTCTCCTCTTCTTCCTCCTCCTCCTCCGGACCCTGCCCGCCCACCTCTGATCTGTTCTCCAGTTTCCTTCCCTCCGTCTTTGTTCAGTTTACCCATGCCCCCTAACCCTGACTTTGCTGACCCTGATCCCGACCCTGATATTCTTTAACGTGCTCTGTTGCTCTTTCGCCTTTGTTTCTTCCTTGTTCTCTGTTTTTGTCCTTTCTCTTCTCGTCGTTGTCCATTCTTCAATGGAACGTTCGAGGTTATTACGCCAATTTCCTCGAACTCCAACTTCTGATTTCGCGGTTTTCGCCCCTTTGTGTCTGTCTCCAGGAGCCAATGCTTGGTGCTCGTCCTGGTCGTTTTCGTGGCTATTCCTTTCTCTCCCCCCCCCAGCCATTGCTGGGGCTTCTAATTCTTCTGCTCTCTTGATTCGGGCTGATGTTCCCTTTGTTCCTTTACTTTTTCCTTCGCCTCTCCATTGTTCTGCTGCTCGTATCTTTGTGGGGAAATGGTACACAGTTTGTTCCATTTATCTCCCCCCGAGTGTCCCGCTCTCTCTTCCTGATTTGAAACACCTCCTGGACTCCTTGCCGGAGCCTGTGCTCCTGCTGGGTGACTTCAATTGTCGTCATTCTCTTTGGGGTGACGTTCTGACGAATACCCGGGGTCGCCTCCTTGAGCCGTTTCTCCTCTCTTCTTCCCTGTCTCTTCTGAATTCTGGTGAGCCCACTCATTTGGACTCTCGGACTCGCACCCTTTCTTGTCTTGATCTTTCTCTCTGTTCTTCTTCTCTTTACTTAGATTTCACGTGGCAGGTTCTTGATGACCTCCATGGAAGTGATCATTTCCCCATCCTTGTTTCCTTTTTCTCTTTTCGCCCTTCCCTCTCTTTCCCTAGGTGGCAGTTTGCTAAGGCAGACTGGACCCTATTTACCCTCAGTGCTGCTCTCCCTGACCTCTCCCTTCTGCCTCTCTCTCGCGCTCTCCTCCTTTTTCATGACACTGTCTTCAACGCTGCCCTCCGCTCTATTCCTCGCTCTTCCTCTCGGGGTCCACGGAAGTGCGTTCCCTGGTGGAATGCGGGCTGTGCTCGGGCTGTCCGCTGTAAGCGTGCAGCCTGGAAGAGGCACCGCCGTAGGCAGACGACCGATTCTTTTCTTTTCTTTCGGAAAGCGAGTGCGGTGGCCCGTAGGGCCATCCGTACGGCTAAACGTGAATGTTGGGCATCTTATGTCTCAACAATTACGTCCGAGACCCCTCTGGCCCAGATCTGGAAGCGTATCCGCAAGATAGCGGGTAAGTTCGTTCCCGATGTTTCACCGGTCCTTCACCTCCATGATACTCTTGTGGCGGACCCGTTGCAGGTCGCTTCCGAACTGGGTTCCCACTTTTCTTCTGTTAGCTCTGGTCTTCATCTTCCCCAATCTTTCCTTCTTCGTAAACCTGTCCTTGAGTCTCGTCCTTTAGATTTCTGCACTCATCTTCAGCTTCCCTATAATGATCCCTTCTCTCTCTCTGAACTTCGTTCTGCCCTGGCCCTCTGCGGTTCTACGGCGGCGGGCTCCGATGGTATTCATTATGAGATGCTTCGCCATCTCCCTCCGAGCACGTCTCAGTATTTACTGAGTCTGTATAATCGGATCTGGGAGTCGTCGTCAGTCCCTGAGGACTGGCTCGATGCCGTTGTCCTCCCTGTTCGCAAACCGGGGTCTCTGGGTACTTCCGGAAGTCCTTAGGGGAATTCCCCTAAGGACTTTCGCCCTATTGCTCTCACAAGTTGTGTCTGCAAACTCTTTGAACGTATGGTTAACGTTCGTCTGATGTGGTTCCTGGAACACCATCACCTCCTCTCCCCTTCTCAATTTGGTTTCCGCAAGTGCCGCAGCACGACAGATGTCCTGGTGAACTTGGAGGTCTATATTCGTACTGCTTTTGCTGCGAAGACCTCCGTTGTTGCCGTCCTTTTTGACCTAGAAAAGGCTTACGACACCACTTGGCGTTATCATATCCTATCTCAACTTCATTCTTTTGGCCTTCGTGGTCATCTCCCTCTCTTTCTCCGCAGCTTCCTCTCTCGTCGTTCCTTTCGGGTGCGCCTTGGTACCGCTCTCTCTCCCTCTTTTCAGCAATACGAAGGTGTGCCCCAAGGTAGTGTTCTGAGCACTACTCTTTTTCTTGTTGCCCTCAATGGTCTTCTTTCCTCTCTTCCTTCTGGTGTCTTCTCCGCTCTCTATGTCGATGATCTTACCCTTTGTTGTCAGGGTGATGATTCGCCTCTCCTTCAACGCCGGCTTCAACTTGCAATTGATGCCGTGTCGTCTTGGGCCACAGGTCATGGCTTCAAGTTCTCTACTTCTAAGACTTGTGCCATGACTTTTACGCAGAAACGGGTTGTTCTTCGTCCCTCTTTGTCACTTTATGGTCATCCCCTTGAATACAAAGATTCCGCGAAGCTTTTGGGGTTATTCCTTGACACTCGTTTGTCTTGGTCTCCCCATATCTCTTACCTCCGTGTTGAGTGCTCTAAGGCCCTTACCCTCCTTCGGGTCTTGTCCCATACTTCTTGGGGGGCAGATAGGCGCACTCTCCTTGCTTTACATTCCTCTCTCGTCCTGTCTAAGCTCGATTATGGTTGCCCTGCTTACTCGTCTGCTTCTCCTTCTACTCTTCGCCGTCTTGATGCTTTGCACCATACTGGGTTGCGCCTCAGTTCTGGTGCCTTTCGTTCGACTCCCATCCTTAGCTTATATGTTGACACTGGCTTCCTGTCTCTCCGGGACCGCCATGATCGCTACTGTCTTCGCTATCTTGCGCGGTCCTTGCAACATCCTTCCTCTCGCCTCTGTCGTGCTTTAACTTTTACCCCTCCTGCGGTTCCTGTTCCTCTTCACCACCTCCCTCTTTCTGTCCGGTTATCTCGCCTACAGGATTCTCTCTCCGTTCGTATTTCTGATGTTTCTCCTCGTGTTGTTCCTTCTTTGCCCCCCGTGGAGGGTCCCTCTTCCGCGGTTTTGTACTTCCTTGACCCGTATCACTAAAGCTTTTACCCCTCCTACGGTTCTAAAACGCCTTTTCCTCGAGCACTTTTCTTCTCACTCCCGCTCCGTTTCTGTCTTCACCGATGGGTCTAAGTCAGCGGACGGTGTTGGCTACTCTGTTGTTTTTCCTGATCGCACTTATATGTGTCGCTTGCCTCCGGAGACTAGCATCTTTACAGCGGAACTTTATGCTATTCTCTATGCTCTTCGTCTCCTGCTTTCTCGTTGTCAGTCTTCCTTTGTGGTTGTTGTTGACTCTCGTAGTGCCCTCATGGCTCTCGGGTCCTTTAATCCGGTTCATCCAGTAGTTGTCGAGATCCAGCATTGGCTGTTTCTCGTTCACAGTAAATTTAAGTCGGTTGAGTTTTGTTGGGTTCCCAGCCATATTGGTGTGTCTTTAAATGAGCGTGCGGATGCTGCCGCTAAGGAAGCTGTCCGCTCTTGTCCCATCTCTCGTAAAGGCATTCCGTATTCCGACTTTTACCCGGTTATCCATTCCTCAGTCCTTACCCGTTGGCAGGCTTCTTGGTTGTCTGTTACTGGTAACAAGCTACGTACTCTTAAATGTTGTGTTTCCTCGTGGCCGTCCTGCTTCCACCGTAACCGGCGGTGGGAAACAGCTCTGGCGAGGTTGCGTATTGGCCATACTCGCTTAACCCATGGTCACTTGATGGAGCACCGCCCTGCTCCTTATTGTCCTAGTTGCATTGTCCCTCTTACGGTCGTGCATGTCCTTCTTGAATGTCCTGACTTCCAGGACGAGCGTGTGTCTTGCTTTCCGACCGCCCCTCGCGGTCACCTGTCCCTCGATAGAATTCTTGGTGACTCGGATACTTTTGATATCGTTCGCCTTATGCGTTTTTGTTCTCGTATTGGCATCCTTGGTGATATTTAGCGCCCTCTGATTATTTTGCGTATTTGATGGTGCTACATAGCCTTCCCGGTTTGGTGCCTTCTTTTGATAATTACTTACTTACTTACTTCTAGATGTTACTACTGCTCAGCTTAGCCCCCCCCCCCCCACTGGATGGGCGGCAGTGCGCAGGAAAAACAGATAAATTATGACACTAGCTCTCCACATATCCCAGTCTTGGTTTTAATTTAGAAACTGCACTTGCGGTCTTTCTCGTGCCCCATTGTTGATGTGTGACAATGACCATTGGATTTTTCAAAACTAGCTCATTAAGATTGCAAAAACTTGCTTTAGCTAAATAAATTGTGTAGGTTCTGACTCTGAGGCCCATTATGCATCGCTGCAGCCCTTTCCGCTATTGCCCGTAAGATGGTAATAGGGGCTGCATTAATAAATGAATTAAAACTAACATTCAATTATATATTCTCAAACTTATGCAAAAAAAAAAAACTTTACAATCACATTTGCAAACTTGCACAAATTAATTTTGGCAATTTCGTTTACCTATTATTTGTTTGTTTTCTTGCTTGAGCCAAAATGAATTGTTGGGTTCATTACCAGAGTCCATTTCCCGCCGTGGTAACGCTTTCCACTACCCGCCCCACAAGATGGTTATGGGATTCATAATAAATTAACTAAACTAGCATTATTATATTCTCAACAAACTTATGCAAACTCCATGCAATTACATTAGCAAGCTAACACAAATTCATTGAGCAAGTTTAACTATTCGCATACTTTGCGTCATTATATAATGGAATACGAAAAAGAAATTCGCAGAATTCAGAGATAACACCATCAATAGATTCCAAGAAATACGCAAGTACTTCAATCATAATAATGCGCTGCCAGGAATCTTAGCAAAGTAACCAAAATATTTGCTTACTGTATGTAGGTGAAAGATGCACATGACTCTCCAGTTAGGCGGTTGTGGAGTGAGACCTGCAACTGCGGACTTGCCTTAGTCGTAAAAATGCCTTGCATAGAGACCGTTGGAAGCCTCTTGTTGAATAACTTAGGGTGCATATATGTGTGTGTATGTAGCAGTGACAATCACGTAACGAGCTTTCAAGAGATTGTCACTTGCATAGCTAAACAATATTTTTTTTTTTTTTGAGATATATACAAGAGTTGTTACATTCTTGTACAGCCACTAGTACGCGTAGCGTTTCGGGCAGGTCCCTGGAATACGATCCCCGCCACGAAGAATCGTTGTTACAACGAAGTACACATTTTACTGTTGAGTTAAACAGAGGCTACAGTTAAGGATTTGCGCCCAGTAAATCCTCCCCGGCCAGGATACGAACCCATGACAAAGCGCTCGCAAATATGTAGGGTTCAGTTTCCAAACCAATTATGCGGCTCTCGAACCCTTTTCCCCCGCTACATGCGGGAGATCCCTTTTATTTTCAGCTAAAATATACATTATATTCAGGGGGTTCGCCGCGTCATAACACAACCAAAGCCCAATATACCCCCTAAACTTTCCCTATCCCATCTAAATTTAAAATGCATTTCCAATACCCAATATACAGCCAATGCATATTATACAACATCCCCAAGACCATTTCATAAGAGTTAGTGCTGCACCCCTCCAGGTAATTTCATCAAATTAAAGACAATTTTACCTAAATTTTGTTGTGTATGGCGCAACCAAAAGCCCAATTTCCCAAAGCTTAAAAAAAAAGCAGCCCAAGCTAAATTTATTTAAATTTACTCCAGTTTAAAGACAAGTCCACCAAAAGTTATCTCCAATTATAAAAAAAACTGAATTTAAATGTAACTGATCATATTCATAATCACCAAAGCTAAATTTCACTGTCTCCTCCCACCCAAACCCCTACCCCACCCCAGGAATAGGCCTGATTTGTTCAAGCCAAAGCCCCAATTCACTCGAGTTTTCTCTATCTCATCTAAAAATAACGTTCATTTCCAATGCCCATTATCCAGCCACCACATATTCCCCATTCCCAAGACCATTTCATAGTGTTAGTGCTGTGGCCATCTACCTAATTTCATCCCAATTAATGACATTCCCCTATTAAATATAGGGAAAAATATGCCAAATCATATCACACCCAAGGTCCATTTCACCCAAGTTTCACCTATCCCATACAAATTTAATGTGCATTTTCAATATCCAATATCCAGTTGCCCCATGTCACGCCCTATTCCCAAGACTATTTCATAGTAATAGCACATTGTCCTTCCAGCTATTTCCAAATATCCAGATGTGGTTATATATCATCACTTCTAGGAAACCAGTCCTATCCTAATGCAGCCAAGGCCAAATGTATCCCAATTTACGACAATTTCCACCTAATTTATGACAATTTAATCCAATTTCCACCTAATTTTGCCCCAATTTATCCTAATTTAATCCAATTTCCACTAAATTTACCCGAGTTTGTCCGTTTCATAGCGTAACCAAAGCCTAATTTGACCAAGTTTCACCTATCCCATATAAATTTAATGTGCATTTTCAATATCTAATATCCAGGTGTCCTATGTCATGCTCTATTCCCAAGACCATTTCATAGTAATAGCGCAGTGTCCATCCAGCTATTTCCAAATATCCAGATATGTTTATATATTTTCAATCCTACGAAACCAGACCTAACCTAACACACAGCTAAGGCCAAATTTATCCCAATTTAATCCAATTTCTACCTAATTTGATCCAATTTATTCTAATTTAATCCAATTCCCGCCAAATTTACCCGAGTTTACCATTTCAAAGCACAACCAAAGCCCCAATTTGACCAAGTTTCACCTACCCCAATTAAATTTAATGCGCATCTTCAGTATCTGGTTGCCCCCCAATGTCATAGCCTATTCCCAAAGACCATTTCATAGTAATAGTGCAGTGTTCATCCAGCCATTTCCATGTTCCAGATGTGTGTTTATATATCATCAAACCTACCAAAAGCAGACCTAACCCAATATGCCTAAGGCCAAATTTAACCAATTTTTTTCCCAATTTAAGATAATTTCCACCTAATTTGCCACAATTTTATCCAATTTCCACCAAATTTTACCATAGTCACCTTATCATAGCACAGCCAAAGCCCCAGTTTGTCCAAGTTTCACCCATTCCATATAACTTTTATGTGTATTTCCAGTATCCAATATCCAGTGGTCGATGTCATACTTCATTCCCAGAGACCATTTCATAGTGATAATGCAGGGTCCGACGAGCCATTTCCAATATACAGATGCGTTTATATACATCAATCCTACCTAAAACCAGACCTAACCCTAACATGGCTAAGACCAAAATTTAACCAAATGTATCACAATTTAAGACAATTTCTATCTAATTTGCCCCAATTTATCCAAATTTAAGACATTTTCTACCAAATTTACCCGATTTTACGTATTATAGCACGGCCAGTGCCCAATTTATCCCCCAAGTTTCACCTATTCCATATACTGCAAATTTAAGGCGCATTTTCAATATGTAGTCCAATATTCTCGGCTGTTTTTTTATTTGTTAGTTATGAATCTTTGTTAAATATTGTATTTTATATTCTTAGAAAAGTGTTTGTTTGGATATTAACCCAACTGCCCTGTACCCTAACCTGCGTGGATCTTTGCCGAATATTCATGTCATTGTTGTTTATGGACTCAACAACCCTGAAGCTAACCTGCCTTGACCTGACGTTAATTGTTGCACCTTCTTTTTTGGGGGGAAAGTGATGTTTTTGCATCAACCCAACCGCCCTTGCCCATACCTCTGATACCAAGATCTTGGTTCCATATATGGTATCTTATTCTTGGGATACAGCCAATCCATCCCAACCTAACCTCAATTGGGACAAATTTGTGTTAAATTTGGGTTATATTAAGCTAATGTGAAAATATATTCCTACTTTAATTCTTTAATATCCTTAATTTGCCAGAATTTGGAGGGGGGGGGGGGGGGTTATAGGTTAGGTTAAGGAAAATTTGATTATTTAATGATGGAGATATGGTGAATCTTATCATGTTTCCTAAGAACATGTGTACAAATGGAGTTCAAATCCATGTATATGAGGTTGGGTTGTGTTTGAACTGATGTAGAGAAAAATGGCCATTAAACCCATAGTTAATAGAGGTTAGGTTGGGATGGATTGGCTGTATCCCAAGAATAAGATACCATATATGGAACCAAGATCTTGGTATCACAGGTATGGGCAAGGGCGGTTGGGTTGATGCAAAAAACATCACTTTCCCCCCAAAAAAGAAGGTGCAACAATTAACGTCAGGTCAAGGCAGGTTGGCGAAAACATGTCTATTCCCGGGTGAGTGACTAGGTGGGCTTCTGGAAGATTTTGGGAGATTTGTTGGAGGGCGAGAATGTGCAGAGTTTTGGGGGCCCAGAGATTAGCCCTGATGATGAATTTTTCCAAGCTGCATTTAAAAAAAACCCAGATTGATGGTAATATCAGATGAACTTAAAGCTAGTTGTTTAATTAGAGTGGTTAGCCCTGCTTACTAACTCTTGCTAGCCCTTCTTACTACTCTTGCTAGCCCTTCTTACTAACTCTTGCTAGCCCTGCTTACTAACTCTTGCTAGCCCTGCTTACTAACTCTTGCTAGCCCTGCTTACTAACTCTTGCTAGCCCTGCTTACTAACTCTTGCTAGCCCTGCTTACTAACTCATGCCAGCCCTGCTTACTAACTCATGCCAGCCCTGCTTACTAACTCATGCTAGCCTTGCTTACTAACTCTTGCTAGCCCTGCTTACTAACTCATGCCAGCCCTCATGCTAGCCCTTCTTACTACTCTTGCTAGCCCTTCTTACTAACTCTTGCTAGCCCTGCTTACTAACTCTTGCTAACCCTTCTTACTAACTCTTGCTAGCCCTGCTTACTAACTCATGCTAGCCCTGCTTACTAACTCTTGCTAGCCCTGCTTACTAACTCATGCTAGCCCTGCTTACTAACTCATGCCAGCCCTCATGCTAGCCCTGCTTACTAACTCATGCTAGCCCTGCTTACTAATGCCAGCCCTGCTTACTAACTTATGCTAGCCCTTCTTACTAACTCATGCCAGCCCTTCTTACTAACTCATGCTAGCCCTGCTTACTAACTCATGCTAGCCGCCTTCTTACTAACTCTTGCTAGCCCTTCTTACTAGCATGAATTCATCTTCACACTTTTCAAAAGGTGGAGGTCTAATATTTTCTGAAAACCTTTGCGCTTGATATACCACCACTGACATAAGAGGCAACTGATGGATTCGACTTTTTAAATTTTTACTCATGATATCAAAAAGCATTTCATAGCAAAAGATAGTGCTAGTCGAAGCGTTACATTAAGTTATTGGGGCCCCCACCACAATAGCTGTGAACTATTATGATGTTAAATAATAGAATTTAATACGGAATATGATTCCTAATATATATTAAATTGTTTAAACCACTCAATTATTTTCCTTCATAGTATATTTCCAAGTGTTAAATTAATGTTTGGAGTATCAACCCCAACACAATATGGCTGAGGCCCCACTATTTAGCATTTTTTTTGTATTCTATGAAATATAGCAACTAATGTCCATGTTTTTAATGTTTATTACAAAAGATAGACATACATTTGATGCAATTTTCCATATTAAAAATTATTTAAGGCCCGAACAAATATATCTATAAAATCTATAAACAGGTTAGAACCATACAAATGCAAGCATACCTTTATCACTAGTAATCAACTGAATTCCACAGAAAATGGAATCTTTACTTTGGCTACAGAAAATGGAGCAAAGCCGAGGGGGGATGACTGGAATAAACAGTTTCCAACCTGACTCTTCTCGCATATAAACATGTCTTTCTTGACCTCATTTCAAATTATATAGAGTACTGAAAGCTCATTTTCCATAGCAAATATACTAAGGAACTCATTTTACAACTAGAACGCAAACTAGGACCCGTCATTCAGATTAAAAATACGAGAATTATTGACTGAACATTTACCCACCATCAAGCACACAGGACTCTTTAAAGCTATCTTAACTTCTTTAAAATCCTAATATGACCCCCTCTCACATGCAGATCCTGTTCTATGATTCACCCTTCATGTCAATGTACCCCACAGTATCATGCAAATTCAAGATAAGGCTTACTACACTTAAATATCACACTTGGTCTTTGTAAGGAATCTTGACCCCCCTTGTATGCTTGACCCCACTGGGGTAATCATAGGTAGAGGGTCCCTATTGCCGACGTCATGTCACGTGACACCCCCGCGACAAATAAGGAAAATTTCACCTGATTGGCCCATGACCCGGAACGGAAAGAGAATTTTTCTACTCGGCTCCTGATTGGTCAAAAAATCGCACCCCGTTCTCTCCGCTCACCTCTGACCATTACAAAAAATGGAGCTGTGCCAAGGGCTCCCTATACTATTCAGTCATAGCATCATTAAAATACTCCAAAAACTTCTATAATCGCTTTCAACTGTGTTTTTTTGTTTTAATCTATTGAACATTCACCCTCTGATTCATTCATAAGTAGGGACCCCCAAATTGATACCGTAGTACTCTGGTTACACCCAGGGCCAAATCGTGCATTTTTGCTCATGCTATTAAATACTCCAAAAACGTTTATATGCCTTTCACCAGTGTATTTTTTGGTTTGAATCTATTGAACATTCATCCTCTGTACCTTTCATAAGTAGGGACCCCCTTCTTGAAGCCTTAGACTCATCTTAATAGCACACGACAAATAGTGAAAAAACAGGTTAGGATAGGGCACGAGTTGCTCAGGTACCCCTTGGGTGGTGGGCCGTGGGGACCCCTCGGGGGAACGGACCACTACCCCACCCAGCCAGCCAGGTGCGCGCCGAGAGCGTCCTGACCCGACCGCTTGAAAAGTTTTTTCACGATTTGGCCCGCTGGGGTCGAGTCGGCATGGAAGTGCCCAACCGTTTCTGAAAAATTTATTCCCCATGTGTCTCCTTTTACACTACTCAATGTACACATCATGGTGGGACACATACATGACAACTACACACATCATGGTGTTGCACATACACGACCCCAACACACATCATGGTGAGACACATACACGACCACGACACACATCATGGTTAGACACATACACGACCACTACACACATCATATTTGGACACATAAACGACCACGACACACATCATGGTGGTACACATACACGATCACTACACACGTCATGGTGTTGCACATACACGACAACTACACAATTCATGGAGTTGCAAATACACGACCACTGTACACATCATGGTGGGACACATACACGACCATTACACACATCATGGTGGGACACATATACGACCACTGTACATATCATGGAGGACACCTACACCACCACTGTACACATCATGTTGGGACAAATGCACGACCCCTACACACATCATGGTGGGACACACACGACCATTGTACACATCCTGGTGGGACACATACACGACCACTGTACACATCATAATGGGACACATACATGTCCACTGCACACATCATGGTGGGACACATGCACGACAACTACACACTTCACGGTGGGACATATACACGACCACTACACATCATCATAATGGGACACATACACGACAACTACGCACTTCATGGTGGGACACATACATGACCACTACACACATTATGGTGGGACACATATACGACCACGACACACATCATGGTGAGACACATACACGACCACTACTCACATCATGGTGGGATACATACACGACCACGACACACATCATAGTGGGACACATACACGACCACTACACACATCAAAGTGAGACACATACACGATAACTACACACTTCATGGTGGGACACATACACGACCACTACACACATCATGGTGGGACACATACACGACCACTACACACATCATAGTGAGACACATACACGATAACTACACACATCATAGTGAGACACATACACGATAACTACACACATCATGGTGGGACACATACACGACCACTACACACATCATGGTGGGACACATACACGACAAAAACTCACATCATAGTGGGACACATACACCACCACTACACACATCATGGTGTGACACATACACGACAACTGTACACATCATGGTGGAACACATGCACGGCCCCTACACACATCATGGTGGGACACAAACGACCCTTGTACACATTATGGTGGGACACATGCACGACCACTGTACACATCATGGTGGGACACATACATGCCCACTGTACACATCATGGTGGGACACATACGCGACCTCAACTCACATCATTGTGGGACACATACACGACCACTACTCACATCATTTTGGGACACATACACGACAACTACACACTTTATTGTGGGACATATACACGACCACTACACACATCATGGTGGGACACATGCAAGACAATTACACACTTCAAGGTGGGACACATGCACGACCACTACACACATCATAGTGGGACACATACACGACCACGACACACATCATGGTGAGACACATACACGACCACTACACGCATCATGGTGGAATACAAACACGACCACGACACACATCATGGTGGGACACATACACGACCACTAAACACATCATAGTGAGACACATACACGACCACTACTTACATCATGGTGGGACACATACACGACAACTACACACATCATGGTGGGACACATACACCATCACTGTACACATTATGGTGGGATACATGCACCACCACTGTACACATCATTGTGGGACACATACACGACAACTACACACATCATGGTGTTGCACATACTCGACCCCAACACTCATCATGGTGGGACACATACACGACCACTACACACATCATGGTGGGACACATACACGACCACTACTCACAACATGTGGGACACATACACGATCAATACACACTTCATGGTGGGACACATACACGACCACTACACACATCATGGTGGGACACATACACGACCACGACACACATCATGGTGAGACATATACACGACCACAACACACATCATGGTGGGAAACATACACAATCACTGTACACATTATGGTGGGATACATGCACCACCACTGTACACATCATTGTGGGACACATACATGACAACTACACACATCATGGTGCTGCACATACACGACCCCAGCACACATCATGGTGGGACACACACACGACCACTACTCTCATCATTGTGAGACACATACACGACCACGACACACATCATGGTGGGATACATACACGACCACAACACACATCATGGTGGGACAGACACACGACCACGACACACATCATGGTGGGATACATATACGACCACGACACACATCATGGTGGGACACATACACGACAACTACACACATCATGGTGTTGCACATACACGACCCCAACACACAACATGGTGGGACACATACACGACCATGACACACATCATGGTGGGACACATACACGACCAATACACACATCATAATGAGACACATACACGACAACTACACACTTCATAGTGAGACACATACACGACCACTACACACATCATGGTGGGACACATACACGACAACTACACACATCATGGTGTTGCCCATACACGACAAAACACACATCATGGGAGGACACATACACCACCACTACACACATCATGATGGGACACATACACGACCACTGTACACATCATGGTGGGACACATGCACGACCCCTACACACATCATGGTGGGACACACACGACCATTGTACACATCATGGTGGGACACATACACGACCACTGTACACATCATGGTGGGACACATACACGACCACTGTACACATCATGGTGGGACACATACATGCCCACTGTACACATCATGGTGGGACACATATACGACCCCAATTCACATCACTGTGGGACACATACACGACCACTACACACATGGTGGGACACATACACGACCACTACACACATCATGGTGGGACACATACACGGCCACTACACATATGGTGTTGCAAATACACGACCGCAACACACATCATGGTGGGACACATACACGACCCCAACTCACATCACTGTGGGACACATACACGACCACAGTAGTAGGGATGGCTCCACACAGAGGAATTTTTTTTCTGGGAGAAAATTCCCCTGTGAGGGCCAGGGTTTTCAGGTCTAAAATCCCCTGTGAGGGCCAGGGTTTTCAGGTCTAAAATCCCCTGTGAGGGCCAGGGTTTTCAGGTCTAAAATCCCCTGTGAGGGCCAGGGTTTTCAGGTCAAAATTCCCCTGTGTGAGCCAGGGTTTTCAGGTCAAAATTCCCCTGTGTGAGCCAGGGTTTTCAGGTAAATTTTGTCAGTCACCGATTTTAGAATTTTGTTAAAGTTCTTATAATGAAAAATAATGTCATACGAGTTTGTTAAAGTTCTTATGATGAAAAATAATTTCCAAGACTTTAGAAGTTTGTTAAAGTTCTTATCATGAAATAATGTCATACGAGTTTTGTTAAAAGTTCTTATTTGTTTCTTACTTAGAAACTAGTATATTGCTATATATCTGAATCATTTCACTGCCTCTCCCGCTCGTACCTCACACCCCCTCCCTCCCCCCTTACCTCACAATCTCTCGTGTCGCCTTTATTTACCTTATGCCAGCCAGCCAGACGCTGCATGCAGGTCACCTCTTATCTTATCTTATCTTCTCCATAATATCTGGACCGTCCCTCTCTCTCTCTCTCTCTCTCTCTCTCTCTCTCTCTCTCTCTCCTCCTCCTATTTCCTTACAGCTATTTTCAGAGTTTCAAATAATCATAGAAGTTTATTTATATGTTTATGACCGAATTTGTAAAAGGACCATTTTCAGAGAATATTGTCTTAGATGTTTTGTTAAGGAAAACAGACAACTTAGCCATAACATTTAGTTTTATATCCATTTACGGCTATTTCACCTGTAAAGACCAAAATTGAACAGAGCCCAGTTATAGACAGAATTTCATCAGAGTCCTGTAATCTGTGAAAATTTGACAGAGTCCATTTTATACCCAATTTTCGTCAGAGTCCAGTTTATGCTCAAATTCGCCAGAGTCTACTTTGAGAGCAAAATTCATCAGAGTCCAGTTTTAAGCTCAAATTTCATCAGAGTCCAATTATCAACAGAAATTCGCCAGAGTCTACTTTGAGAGCAAAATTAGTCAGAGACAGTTTTAAGCTCAAATTTCGTCAGAGTCCAGTTCTTGATCGAAATTAATCAGAGTCCAATTGAAGACCCAAATTTCGCAGAGACCACATTTTCGCTACTAGCAGTCCAATCCCCCTGAAATTTTAAACAGTCATATTTCAGTCGTAGTAAATAAGATCAAGTCAGTTACTGAGCTCCAGCGCTCGTCCTCCACCCTCTTCCACCCTCAAGTCTTTGTAAATAACCCATCAATTTCCCCGAAATTTTTACCCTCTGTATTTCAGACATAGTAAATATGATGTAAACAATTATAAAACTCTAGCTCTTGTCCTCTGTCCAAGTTCACTCCTGTAAATTCATTACTATCAGTCCAAATCCCCCTGAGATTTAAACACCCAACTACATTTTCAGACATAGTAAATAAAAACCAGTTCAGTTATCAAGTTTCAACTCTTGTCCCCCAGCTTAGTTCATTTTGTACAAGTTCTTTATTTCCAACTAAATCACCTGAGATTTAAGATCGCCTTAATTCTAACGTAGTAAAATTAATCAGGGCATTAGCCAAGCTCCATTTCCTCTGTCTTAGATCATCGAACATAAATATATCCGATCAAGTCCCTCTCCTGCCTATCTCTTTATCAGAGTAATTACCTTACCCTTCTCATCCCCAACGTATCCAAACCTTCAATAATTATACTGTATTTGCATATTTTCACTATATTCACCTGTGTTCTTCACATTTTTTTCCATGTTTTCTGCGTTCATTCCATGTTCTACAAATGTTCACAGCATGCTCAGTTCAAATTTTTTCTACCATTTTCCCCCGTATGTTCACTATGTTCTTTGTCATGTTTTCATGTACATCATATGTTCTCTGTATAACTTTTATACTCAAAATTCATGTTCTCAATGTTCTTAGCTTGTTCTTCACATGTTCATTCTTTGTATTCCCTATGTTCCTTATCATATTCTCTATAAGTTCATATTCCCTGCATGTTCACTCTATTCATCAACTTTTTCTTACATGTTTTCTGTGTTCACCGTATGTTCACTGTGTTCATTCCCCTACTTAACCTCAATTTCTTATGTTCTTTGTTTCTTTAAACCAATTTGTTTCTTCCATTCACTAACTAGTTCTTTGTCAAATAATATTATACTGCAATACAGTTCCCTCAACAATTTTAGTCACCAAGTTTTTATTTGCAAAACTATGTCAAAGTAATTCTCGTAGTCAACTTAATAGTTCTACCAACCCCGTTCTTAAACAAATCTACACTTTATTCAGTTCCAAATTTACAAAGACAAACCTTTCTCGTAACTTCTTAAGTAAAAATCTTTCGCCAATCAACTAAAACATAGTCACTTTCCTCATTTCCCAACTAACTTATTATCCAATCAACCAAAAATTGTCAAAGGAATCTTTCCAACACTGTTCATAACTAAACTTATTCCCTAGTCATCAGAAAATAACCGTGTTCTTCATGTTTCATTGTCATTTCATAACTAAAATTATCCATCAATCAACAGAAAAAGTCATATTCATCATCATTGTTCCTAACTAAAATTATGTTTTCGTCAAGTAAGAAAATATAGTCAAAGATATCTATCATCGTCGTTCTTAACTAACATTTATACTTTGTGGAGCACTAAAATAGTCACTGTCGTCATATTTTTTTTCTTTGTCTTTCCTCAACTAAAATAGTCAAATGTAACTTTTTCAACACTTTCGTAACTAAAATTATATGTCGCTAAGTAAGAAAAATAGTGAAATGTAACTTTTTCAGCACTTTCGTAAAAATTATATGTCGTTAAGTAAGAAAAATAGTCAAAGGTGCTCTCCGTAACACCAAAGTTACTCTTCGAGATAACAAAAGACACTCTCAAACACTCAAAAATTTACTCGCATCCTCAAAGTTATTCTCAGAGTCATCAAAAAGTTAATCTCAGTCATCAAAATGCTATTCTCTAAGTAGCCTTTCATTCATCAGAGAAACTTTCTAAGACATCTTCGTTCATTAAAGTTATTCTCAGAGGCATAAAAGTTATTCTCAGTCATCAAAAAGTTAATCTCAGTCATCAAAATGCTATTCTCTAAGTAACCTTTCGTTCATCAGAGAATCTTTCTAAGACATCTTCGTTCATTTAAGTTAATCTCAGGGGCATAAAAGTTTTTCTCAGAGCTATCAAACTTATTCTCGATGCCATCAAAAAGTATTTTCTCGTTCATCAAAGTTAATCTCAGAGTTAACAAAGGTAATCTCTAACTCACTTTCGTTCAACATATTAATTCTCTAAGTCCTCAAAGTTATTCTCTTAGACAACAAAGGTATTCTCTAAGACAACAAAGTCTTTCTCAGAGCTATCAAACTTGTTCTCAAAGTCATCAAAGTTATTCCAAGAGACGTCAAAGTTAATCTAAGACATCATCTTTCATCAAAGATATTCTCTCTAAGCCATCAATGTTCTTCTCTAAGACATAAAAGTTATTCTCTATGTCATCAAAAAGTTATTCTCTGAGCTAACAAAATACTACTCATGTTCTCAAAGACATTCTCAAAGTCATCAAAGATATTCTACGAGCTATCAAACTTGTTCTCAAAGTCATCAAAGTTATTCACAGAGTCATCAAAGTTATTCGGTAACTCACTTTTGTTCATTAAAGTTAATTTCTATGTTATAAAAGTTATTCTCAGAGACATCTAAAGTTAATCTTGCTCATCAAAGTTGTTCTCTAAGACATAAAAGTTATTCTCAGAGTCATCAAAAGTTGTTCTCTAAGACATCAATGTTGCTATCTAAGACATCAAAGATGTTCTCTAAATCATAAAAGTTAATCGTTAAGTCACCTTCGTTCATTAGAGAAACTTTCCAATCCATATTCGTTGACCAAAGTTATTCTCAGAGTCATCAAAGTGATCTCTAATTCACCTTCGTTCTCCAAAAGTTGTTCTCTAAGACATCTTCGTTCATCAATGTTGATCTCTAAGTCACCTTCATTCATCAAAGAAACTCTCCTTCTTCCATCATGTTATTCTTTAAGACATCTTCAGTCATAAAATTTCTCTCCAAAATGTAACTAGTTCAGCTTTTCATACCAAACCTGCACTTGTTAAAATATATTTCCTTAGTTGCTTTACCCTAAAACTGTTCTCTGAACTACACTGTTCAAACCTACGTAACCTATCCTCTCCACCCAATGTTACTTAGTTAACGTAACATTCCTAAACCTAACTTTACCTATCCTAACATAACTTACCTTACCTTACCTATCTTACCTAACTTTACCTATCTTACCTAACGTAACCTTCATAACCTAACTTTACCTATCCTAACATAACTTACCTTACCTTACCTATCTTACCTAACTTTACCTATCTTACCTAACTTTACCTATCTTACCTAACGTAACCTTCATAACCTAACTTTACCTATCCTAACATAACTTACCTTACCTTACCTATCTTACCTAACTTTACCTATCTTACCTAACTTTACCTATCTTACCTAACGTAACCTTCATAACCTAACTTTACCTATCCTAACATAACCTACCTTACCTTACCTATCTTACCTAACTTTACCTATCCTAACATAACTTAACCTTCATAACCTAACTTTAACTATCCTAACATAACCTACCTTACCTTAACTATCTTACCTAACTTTACCTATCCTAACATAACTTACCTTAATAACAAATAACTTAATGACCACTACACACATCATAGTAGGACACATATACGACAACTACACACATCATTGTGGGACACATACAGCACCACTGCACACATCATGGTGGGACACATAAACGACCACTATACACTTCATTGTGGGACACATTCACGACCACTACACACATCATGATGAATCACATACACGACTCCAACACACATCATGGTGGGGACACATACATGACCACTGTACACATCATGGTGGCACACATACACGACCCAAACACACATAATGGTGGGACACATACATGACCACTGTACACTTCATTGTGGGACACATTCACGACCACTGTACACATCATGGTGAATCACATACACGACTCCAACACACATCATGGTGGGGACACATACACAACCACTGTACACATCATGGTGGGACACATACACGACAACTACACACATCATGATGGGACACATACATGACCACTGTACACATCATGGTGGGACACATGCATGACAACTACACACATCATGGTGTTGCACATACACGACCCCAACACACGTCATAGTGGGACACATATACGACCACTGTACACATCATAATGGGACACATAAATCCCCGCTTCACACATCGTGGTGGGACACATACACCACCACTACACACATCATGGTGTGACACATACACGACAACTGTACACATCATGGTGGAACACATGCACGGCCCCTACACACATCAAGGTGCGACATAAACGACCCTTGTACACATCATAGTGGGACACATGCACGACCACTGTACACATCATGGTGGGACACATACATGCCCACTGTACACATCATGGTGGGACACATGCACGACCACTGTACACATCATAATGGGACACATAAATCCCCGCTTCACACATCATGGTGGGACACATGCACGACAACTACACACTTCATGGTGGGACATATACACGACCACTACACACATCATAGTGGGACACATACACGACAACTACGCACTTCATGGTGGGACACATACATGACCACTACACACATCATGGTGGGACACATTTACGACCACGACACACATCATGGTGAGACACATACACGACCACTACACACATCATGGTGGGATACATACACGACCACGACACACATCATGGTGGGACACATACACGACCACTACACACATCATGGTGGGACACATACACGACACTACTCACATCATAGTGGGACACATACACGACAACTACACACTTCATTGTGGGACATATACAAGACCACTACACACATCATGGTGGGACACATACACGACAACTACACACTTCATAATGGGACACATACACGACCACTACATACATCATTGTGGGACACATACACGACCACGACACACATCATGGTGAGACACATACACGACCACTACACACATCATAGTGGGATACATACACGACCACGACACACATCATGGTGGGACATATACATGACCACTACACACATAATAGTGAGACACATACACGACAACTACACACTTCATGGTTGGACACATACACAACTACTACACACATCATGGTGGGACACATACACGACAACTACACATAACATGGTGTTGCCCATACACGACAAAAACACACATCATGGTGGGACACATACACCACTCATACACACATCATGGTTGGACACATACGTGACAACTGTACACATCATGGTGGGACACATGCACGACCCCTACACACATCATGGGGGGACACACACGACCATTGTACACATCATGGTGGGACACATACACGACCACTGTACACATCATAATTTGAAACATACATGCCCACTGTACACATTATGGTGGGACACATACACGACAACTACACACTTCATGGTGGGACATATACACGACCACTACACACATCATGGTAGGACACATACACGACAACTACACACTTCATGGTGGGACACATACACGACCACTACACACACATCATGGCGGGACACATACACGACCACGACACACATCATAGTGCGACACATACACGACAACTACACACTTCATGGTGGAACACATACACGACCACTACACACATCATGGTGGGACACATACACGACAACTACGCACATCATGGTGTTGCCCATACACGACAAAAACACACATCATGGTGGGACACATACACCACCACTACACACATCATAGTGGGACACATACACGACAACTGTACACATCATGGTCGAACACATGCACGGCCCCTACACACATCATAGTGGGACACACACGACCATTGTACACATCATGGTGGGACTCATACATGCCCACTTTACACATCATGGTGGGACACATACGCGACCTCAACTCACATCATGGTGGGACACATACACGACCACTACACATCATCATGGTGGGGCACATACACAACCACTACTCACATCATGGTGGGACATATACACGACAACTTCACACTTCATGGTGGGACATATACACGACCACTACACACATCATGGTGGGATACATACACGACCACGACACACATCATGGTGGGACACATTCATGACCACGACACACATCATGGATGGATATATACACGACCACAACACACATCATTGTGGGAAACATACACCATCACAGTACACATTATGGTGGGACACATGCACCACCACTGTACACATCATGGTGGGACACATACACGACAACTACACACATCATGGTGTTGCACATACACGACCCCAACACTCATCATGGTGCGACACATACACGACCACTACACACATCATGGTGGGACACATACACGACCACTACTCACATCATGGTGGGACACATACACGACAACTACACACTTCATGGTGGGACACATACACGACCACTACACACATCATGGTGGGACACATACACGACCACTACTCACATCATGGTGGGACACATACACGACAACTACACATTTCATGGTGGGACACATACACGACCACTACACACATCATGGTGGGACACATACACGACAACTACACACTTCATGGTGGGACACATACACGACCACTATACACTTCATGGTGGGACACATACACGACAACTACACACTTCATGGTGGGACACATACACGACCACTACACACATCATAGTGAGACACATACACGACAACTACACACTTCATGGTGGGACACATACACGACCACTACACACATCATGGTGGGACACATACACGACAACTACACACTTCATGGTGGGACACATACACGACCACTACACACTTCATGGTGGGACACATACACGACAACTACACACTTCATGGTGGGACACATACACGACCACTACACACATCATGGTGGGACACATACACGACAACTACACACTTCATGGTGGGACACATACACGACCACTACACACTTCATGGTGGGACACATACACGACAACTACACACTTCATGGTGGGACACATACACGACCACTACACACATCATAGTGAGACACATACACGGCCACTACACACATCATGGTGGGACACATACACGACCACTACACACATCATGGTGTTGCCCATACACGACAAAAACACAAATCATGGGGATACACATACACCACCACTCCACACATCATTGTGGGACACATACACGACCACTGTACACATCATAGTTTGACGCATGCACGACCCCTACACACATCATGGTGGGACACACACGACCATTGTACACATCATTGTGGGACACATACACGACCACGACACACCTCATGGTGGGACACATACACGACCACTACACACATCATGGTGGGACACATACACGAGAACTAAGCACATCATGGTGTTGCCCATACACGACAAAAACACACATCATGGGGGGGACACATACACGACCACTGTACACATCATAGTGGGACACATGCACGACCCCTACACACATGATGGTGGGACACATACACGACCACTACACACATCATAGTGAGACACATACATGACAACTACACACTTCATGGTGGGACACATACACGACCACTACACACATCATTGTGGGACACATACACGACAACTTCACACATCATGGTGTTGCCCATACACGACAAAAGCACACATCATGGGGGGACACATACACCACCACTTCACACATCATGATGGGACACATACACGACCACTGTATACGTCATAGTGGGACACATGCACGACCCCTACACACATCATGGTGGGACACACACGACCATTGTACACATCATGGTGGGACACATACATGTCCACTGCACACATCATGGTGGGACACATACACGACCCTAACTCACATTTCTGTGGGACACATACACGGCCACTACACACATCATGGTGGGACACATACACGACCACTACACACATCATGGTGTTGCCCATACACGACAAAAACACACATCATGGGGGGACACATACACCACCACTCCACACATCATGGTGGGACACATACACGACCACTGTACACATCATAGTGGGACACATGCACGACCCCTACACACATCATGGTGGGACACACACGACCATTGTACACATCATTGTGGGACACATACACGACCACGACACACATCATGGTGGGACACATACACGACCACTACACACATCATAGTGAGACACATACACGACAACTACACACTTCATGGTGGGACACATACAGGACCACTACACACATCATGGTGGGACACATACACGACAACTACACACATCATAGTGTTGCCCATACACGACAAAAACACACATCATGGGGGGACACATACACCACCACTCCACACATCATTATGGGACACATACGCGACCACTGTACACATCATAGTGGGACACATGCACGACCCCTACACACATCATAGTGGGACGCACACGATCATTGTACACATCATGGTGGGACACATACATGCCCACTGTACACATCATGGTGGGACACATACACGACCCTAACTCACATCACTGTGGGACATATACACGACCACTACACACATCATTGTATGACACATACAGGACCACGACACACATCATGATGAGACACATACACGACCACTACACACATCATGGTGGGATACATACACAACCACGACACTCATCATGGTGGGACACATACACGACCACTACACACATCATAGTGAGACACATACACGACAACTACACACTTCATGGTTGGACACATACACGACCACTACACACATCATTGTGGGACGCATACACGACCACTACACACATCATGGTGGGACACATACACGACCACTATACACATCATGGTGGGACACATACACGACCACTATACACATCATGGTGTGACACATACTCGGCCACTACACATATCATGGTGTTGCACATACACGACCGCAACACACATCATGGTGGGACACATTCATGACCACGACACACATCATAGTGGGACATATACACGACCACAACACACATCATGGTGGGAAACATGCACCCTCACTGTACACATTATGATGGGACACATGCACCACCACCACTGTACACATCATGGTGGGACACATACACGACAATTACACACATCATGGTGTTGCACATACTCGACCCCAACACACATCATGGTGGGACACATACATGACCACTACACAGATCATGGTGGGACACATTCATGACCACTACTCACATCTTGGTGGGACACATATGTTACCTATCGTTCGTTACGGCTCGTGACCCTACAGCAGCCAAGCTTTAATTACGTCTAGGGATACCACTGCTGCTCTCTAAAGCGGGTCACCAGTATAACCCCATGAATGATAACAGGCTAAGACTTAAAAGTATTTCTCCCTTAGGACTGAAGAATTATACATATAACTTATAATATATATATTCAAAACAGTATAATATAAAAACACAGATGGTAAAGTTAACTTATACAACAAGCCACAAGTATTGTCATCTCACTTAATATAACATAATAAAAATATGGCACAACATGAATGTTACAGACTTATCTCCCACATGTTATTTCTTCGAGTCCCGTTCAGCTACTGAACTCTCGCTCTGTCGCTACCCAAATTCTCACCTCCCGTCTGCCTCATCCCAGGATGAGGGATGGAAACTAAGGACTTTTTAATATTTAAAACTAATTGAACAACCACTTGTTCTCAAAACACACAAGAATGCAAATTACAGATAATAGTTACTTACAAAATATGTAAGTACAATGCCACCTGTTTAATTACAGTAAATAAATACTTATATAAACTTAATAAAAGTGACATCTGGAACTTCCAAACTGAACAGGTCCAAATTCCCGAATTTAACAGGTAATAGACGTGTGCAAAGCAACCGCGCTCCTGTCCCCACTGACGCTGCCACACCACACGATAATTTACAAAAACACAATGTGTGTACATATACAGGCAATGATATAATAGTACAAAACAAGTTATTTTAAATTTATATACGTATTCTGCTAGGAATACGTAACACTTCCACCTCCAAGAAAAAAAATGCAATAGATTGAAGATCAATGGCATTTTTTCAAAGGAAAATGTATGACACTTGAGATTTATGGTATTAATTTCACCAAACATGTATAAGTAATAAGAACACATCTCTGGACAAAAATGAAAACACTCCAAATATAGTCTTATAGGAAACTCAGAAATTTCAGTCTTATGACTATGTTCTACATATGTGTCACTGGAGTATGCAAATTTATCTCTCCAAGGTACTATCTCATTTATTTCACTTTGTTTCAGATCATATTTCATACTCCTATCTACAACAGTATCATTAGTAGCATGAATAGAATTGTCAATAAAGGTAGCTGCTTTCACACAGTTATCATGGCAATTTAGCTTTTCATATGTTTCTACTATTTCTCCAAGATCAGTTCCGTATTTCCATGTGATCCCTTTTCCACATGGTGAAGTTTTCCAAGACAGACTCCATTTTCCATTACTCCCTTTTTCTGGAGCTGAACTGCTTAATTGAAACTGACTGGATGTTGAGTAGATTTGGGACCTCTCCTGGGTATGCTCTGACACAGACATCTGCCCTTCATCACTCTTGATCCTCTGTGGAACACATACTCTCGCCCAATGGATACTAAAATTAGAGAAATTAGCATTAAACCTCACAATTATGTATAAAACTTTCCCATTCATAGAACCTTCCGAAACACAAGACACCGACTTAGCAAACCTTTGACCTTCAAACCAAGAAATACAACCCAAGATAAGTGCAAAGACTACCTGATCGAACTGACTCAGATGATCCATAAGGAACACAGAAATCAATTGCCTCATAACTCTGTCATAACGATCAGTGAAAGAAAACAGGCATATGCCTAGGCACCATATCTCAATCATAACTCCGAAGACAAGTTCACACCCCCTGATGGTGAACTTGAACACAACACACACTTTCATCAACCGTCTAGTCTGCCAAAAGACTAAATAAAACATGCCGAAAACTTTACAATCCTCACCATCACTTCCCAAGTGATTTACGTCTGATGACAACCAATCAACCAAGAGGTTTAAGGGTCTTAACATCTTGAAGATGCACAGCAGGTTACCTGGGAAACGCCCAAGGACAATCTGAAACCCTTCACAATGATTAACACTAGGTAGGATAACCTTATCCCCCAACTTGAAATACACACCTGGAGCCTCAAACATCTGCTCCCCAGTATGATTTAATCCTTCACCCACAATATGACTCTGAAAATCAACTCCAATATGACTCTGAAAGTCAACACCACACTTAAGTGGAACATACACTTTTATCACTCGTGCATCAAAATAACCTGGATCTGAATATAGAGACACTGCTCTAGCATGACTCACCACTTCCTCAGAACTGGATGCACAACCTACTTGAGTAAACTCTCTCTGCTCCACCACAAGGCTTGACAAAGATGTCCCACAGTCCATCACTTCACAAGAAAATGGCTCCTGCAGAATAAAAGTAGATTTCAACATCCTACACACACTCTGACTCAATGTACACAATGAGAAATACTTACTCCACATGGAATAAGAATCACAACTCCGCAACTTAGATCCACATGATACTTTACCACTCTCAATGATCTTACCAAAATTTCCTCCCATGACTTCTGGAGCTGCTCGGAGTACTGTCTGCTCACAATCAATAATAACACTACTAAGCTGGGTCACATCCTCACAGACAACTGCAGAGGGAGGCTCAATGGGTCTCCATCTACTCAACAGAAGCTGATCCTCTGGCTGCTTTCCCACACTCTCCAAAACTGGATCTACAGTACAGACTGTCTCCTTGCTTCTCTCTGAAATCTTAGGGTCAGTTCTACTCAAAGCACTTAAAGGAAGGGAATCTGAAACGAGCGGGCAAGTAACAGGTAGTTTGACCTCCTCCCCTATACTATCACCTTGACTAGGGTGAGGCGGGGCCTCCACAACGGACTTACTCTCGACAACTGATTCTAAACTTGGAGTGAGCGGGAATACTTCTGCCAACCCGACATCTTGTCCTAAACCTTTCACTTGGCTGGAATACAATAGAGTCGTGGCTTTTAAGTTTCTCTCAACTCCTGGCACAACGTTCGTAGTGAGCGGGCAAGACAATGGTACATGGACATCCTTTCCCAATTTATTGGAATAAAGCAGAGTCATAGTATCAGGCTTACTCTCAACAACTAAATCGGCCACACAGGAATCTGGAACAACCACATCCCACTTCTCCACTGAAGGGGTACTGGTTACTGGAACAAATGCTTGAGTAACAACATCAGAACTGACAACTGGATTTATATTAGTACTGACATCAGCACAGGTAGAATGGACAAAACCATCTTCTACAACAGGTTGTTCATTCATAGAACTAACTTCAGCACAGGCAGAATAAACATGGTCTGCAACTGGCTGTTTACACAAACGGGGATCAATCTCACCCACAACATGATTTATGGCCACATCATTACCCAATATAACATCCACACCTGGGATGGGCAACTGTGTACTAACACCCACAGTGCATAAACTTGGTGTAATGGTGGATCTGAAATTAATGTCTATTAGAGGTACAGTTTTACATCCTGCAACACTCTGAAGAACAACAAACTTTCCAGTATCTCTCTTTTCAACATCAGAAAGAATACTGGATGAAATTATGGTTTGGGAAGCACCTGTATCACGAAGAATAACCACTGGCTTCCACTTCCCATTAATACACAAAACTTCACCTGAAGACATATATGGTGAATACTGTTTCACCCAATTGGGGTTTACAGTTACATGTTTATTAGTAAGTTTATTTTGCACACCTCTGCAATAAATGAGACCAGTTGGTCGTAACTCAGGGTGCAATATAAAACATGAATTAATTCCATGGCCTTTTCTCTTACAATGGGAACAGGACCTTACAGTGGACACACCTGTGGAACCAACTGTAGGTTTAGAAATAACCTTATTATTATTTGACATTCCTGACAATGAAGTAGCAGGGTTAGGTTTTGTAAGAGAAGAGCTCATGGGAGTAACTGGAGCACTAGGACGGGATGGATTCTGATAAGGAGTTCGGGGAGCATTATAATTTACTCTACGACTAGACTTAGGTGAAGTGGCCGTAAACTGGGCCTTAGTCAACAACTCATGCTCATCCGCGAGCTTTGACAGTTCATAAATGTCTGTTACATTCTTTTGTTCTGCCATAAAAGTAGACAACTGGTCTGGGAGACATGACAATACTTCTTCCATGATAAAAAGATTCTTTAGAGCATCAAAGTCAGTGACTGAAAGTGACTTTAACCATCTGTTGCAAAAATTCGTCTTCTGACGAGTAAAATCTGCTATTGTCTGATCACTTATCCTCCTTAGGTTTCTAAACTTTTGCCTGTGTGCCTCTGGATTTAACTGATACGCATTTAAGATGCTTTTCTTTACAAATTCGTAATCAAAGCTATGAGCGTCAGGTAGGGATGTAAAAACCTCCTGACTACGCCCCTTAAATTGAGACTGCATAATGGCTACCCACTGATCCCTTGGCCAGTTCATACTGATGGCAATTTTATAAAAATGGGCAAAGAAAACCTCAGGATCCTCCTCATTGAACTTGGGTAACTCTATATACTTATGCGTCCTGATGGGATTATTATCACTATTTATTGAAACATTACTAGTATTTCCATGCCCAGCTGCCATACGCTGTGTTTCAAGCCTTAAGTTAGTGTCAGCCATTTGTTGTTGAATCTCTAATTGTTGCTTTTTTGTGGCTTCTATTTGCAACTGTGCCTCAATTTCTAAACGTCTAGTCTCAAGCTCCCTTTGCTGAGCTTCAGCCTCTAATATTTGCTGTTGCTGTTGAGCTTCAATCTCTCTTTGACGAGCTTCAGCCTCTAATATTTTCTGTTCTTTTTGAGCTTCAAGTTCTAATATTCTCTGTTCTTTTTGAGCTTCAAGCTTAGCATTGGCTATTTGCGCTTCTAACTCAAGACGCTTTAACGTCATCTGATCACTCGACTCCTCTCTTAACTCCTCTAGAATTTCTTCCTCTAACTCTCCATTCTCAACAAAATGTGTCACAATGAGTTTCAATATTTGGGCTTTAACCATTCTATTGTTGGCTGTCAAATCCAACTGATTTGCCATTTGTATTAACTCAGTCTTTTTAAGGCTCTGAATCCCTTCAAAGTCTGGGTGAGCCACCAACGCTGCAACTTTCTCCTCCATCGTTACTAACACTTGGCACTTGATTCACAACAATAATTAAAAACAATGGCACTGCACTACACTTCACTGTAAAATTGTCACCACACTGAAAATTCGCTTGGCCTCACTGCACAAACAAAATATATAGGATGACTTACCTCAAAATCGTGAAACGTTGTTACTTGACACACAGGAAAGCTTGCTTGGCACATGGAATAGTTCTTAAGAAAAACACAGACACTTAACACACTGGTACCTAGGAAGGCAAGGTTAGATTAGCATAATTAAGGTTAAGTGGGAACAATATTTCCCGGCACAGGCCCCCATAACTCTTTGTTACCTATCGTTCGTTACGGCTCGTGACCCTACAGCAGCCAAGCTTTAATTACGTCTAGGGATACCACTGCTGCTCTCTAAAGCGGGTCACCAGTATAACCCCATGAATGATAACAGGCTAAGACTTAAAAGTATTTCTCCCTTAGGACTGAAGAATTATACATATAACTTATAATATATATATTCAAAACAGTATAATATAAAAACACAGATGGTAAAGTTAACTTATACAACAAGCCACAAGTATTGTCATCTCACTTAATATAACATAATAAAAATATGGCACAACATGAATGTTACAGACTTATCTCCCACATGTTATTTCTTCGAGTCCCGTTCAGCTACTGAACTCTCGCTCTGTCGCTACCCAAATTCTCACCTCCCGTCTGCCTCATCCCAGGATGAGGGATGGAAACTAAGGACTTTTTAATATTTAAAACTAATTGAACAACCACTTGTTCTCAAAACACACAAGAATGCAAATTACAGATAATAGTTACTTACAAAATATGTAAGTACAATGCCACCTGTTTAATTACAGTAAATAAATACTTATATAAACTTAATAAAAGTGACATCTGGAACTTCCAAACTGAACAGGTCCAAATTCCCGAATTTAACAGGTAATAGACGTGTGCAAAGCAACCGCGCTCCTGTCCCCACTGACGCTGCCACACCACACGATAATTTACAAAAACACAATGTGTGTACATATACAGGCAATGATATAATAGTACAAAACAAGTTATTTTAAATTTATATACGTATTCTGCTAGGAGTACGTAACACTTCCACCTCCAAGAAAAAAAATGCAATAGATTGAAGATCAATGGCATTTTTTCAAAGGAAAATGTATGACACTTGAGATTTATGGTATTAATTTCACCAAACATGTATAAGTAATAAGAACACATCTCTGGACAAAAATGAAAACACTCCAAATATAGTCTTATAGGAAACTCAGAAATTTCAGTCTTATGACTATGTTCTACATATGTGTCACTGGAGTATGCAAATTTATCTCTCCAAGGTACTATCTCATTTATTTCACTTTGTTTCAGATCATATTTCATACTCCTATCTACAACAGTATCATTAGTAGCATGAATAGAATTGTCAATAAAGGTAGCTGCTTTCACACAGTTATCATGGCAATTTAGCTTTTCATATGTTTCTACTATTTCTCCAAGATCAGTTCCGTATTTCCATGTGATCCCTTTTCCACATGGTGAAGTTTTCCAAGACAGACTCCATTTTCCATTACTCCCTTTTTCTGGAGCTGAACTGCTTAATTGAAACTGACTGGATGTTGAGTAGATTTGGGACCTCTCCTGGGTATGCTCTGACACAGACATCTGCCCTTCATCACTCTTGATCCTCTGTGGAACACATACTCTCGCCCAATGGATACTAAAATTAGAGAAATTAGCATTAAACCTCACAATTATGTATAAAACTTTCCCATTCATAGAACCTTCCGAAACACAAGACACCGACTTAGCAAACCTTTGACCTTCAAACCAAGAAATACAACCCAAGATAAGTGCAAAGACTACCTGATCGAACTGACTCAGATGATCCATAAGGAACACAGAAATCAATTGCCTCATAACTCTGTCATAACGATCAGTGAAAGAAAACAGGCATATGCCTAGGCACCATATCTCAATCATAACTCCGAAGACAAGTTCACACCCCCTGATGGTGAACTTGAACACAACACACACTTTCATCAACCGTCTAGTCTGCCAAAAGACTAAATAAAACATGCCGAAAACTTTACAATCCTCACCATCACTTCCCAAGTGATTTACGTCTGATGACAACCAATCAACCAAGAGGTTTAAGGGTCTTAACATCTTGAAGATGCACAGCAGGTTACCTGGGAAACGCCCAAGGACAATCTGAAACCCTTCACAATGATTAACACTAGGTAGGATAACCTTATCCCCCAACTTGAAATACACACCTGGAGCCTCAAACATCTGCTCCCCAGTATGATTTAATCCTTCACCCACAATATGACTCTGAAAATCAACTCCAATATGACTCTGAAAGTCAACACCACACTTAAGTGGAACATACACTTTTATCACTCGTGCATCAAAATAACCTGGATCTGAATATAGAGACACTGCTCTAGCATGACTCACCACTTCCTCAGAACTGGATGCACAACCTACTTGAGTAAACTCTCTCTGCTCCACCACAAGGCTTGACAAAGATGTCCCACAGTCCATCACTTCACAAGAAAATGGCTCCTGCAGAATAAAAGTAGATTTCAACATCCTACACACACTCTGACTCAATGTACACAATGAGAAATACTTACTCCACATGGAATAAGAATCACAACTCCGCAACTTAGATCCACATGATACTTTACCACTCTCAATGATCTTACCAAAATTTCCTCCCATGACTTCTGGAGCTGCTCGGAGTACTGTCTGCTCACAATCAATAATAACACTACTAAGCTGGGTCACATCCTCACAGACAACTGCAGAGGGAGGCTCAATGGGTCTCCATCTACTCAACAGAAGCTGATCCTCTGGCTGCTTTCCCACACTCTCCAAAACTGGATCTACAGTACAGACTGTCTCCTTGCTTCTCTCTGAAATCTTAGGGTCAGTTCTACTCAAAGCACTTAAAGGAAGGGAATCTGAAACGAGCGGGCAAGTAACAGGTAGTTTGACCTCCTCCCCTATACTATCACCTTGACTAGGGTGAGGCGGGGCCTCCACAACGGACTTACTCTCGACAACTGATTCTAAACTTGGAGTGAGCGGGAATACTTCTGCCAACCCGACATCTTGTCCTAAACCTTTCACTTGGCTGGAATACAATAGAGTCGTGGCTTTTAAGTTTCTCTCAACTCCTGGCACAACGTTCGTAGTGAGCGGGCAAGACAATGGTACATGGACATCCTTTCCCAATTTATTGGAATAAAGCAGAGTCATAGTATCAGGCTTACTCTCAACAACTAAATCGGCCACACAGGAATCTGGAACAACCACATCCCACTTCTCCACTGAAGGGGTACTGGTTACTGGAACAAATGCTTGAGTAACAACATCAGAACTGACAACTGGATTTATATTAGTACTGACATCAGCACAGGTAGAATGGACAAAACCATCTTCTACAACAGGTTCATTCATAGAACTAACTTCAGCACAGGCAGAATAAACATGGTCTGCAACTGGCTGTTTACACAAACGGGGATCAATCTCACCCACAACATGATTTATGGCCACATCATTACCCAATATAACATCCACACCTGGGATGGGCAACTGTGTACTAACACCCACAGTGCATAAACTTGGTGTAATGGTGGATCTGAAATTAATGTCTATTAGAGGTACAGTTTTACATCCTGCAACACTCTGAAGAACAACAAACTTTCCAGTATCTCTCTTTTCAACATCAGAAAGAATACTGGATGAAATTATGGTTTGGGAAGCACCTGTATCACGAAGAATAACCACTGGCTTCCACTTCCCATTAATACACAAAACTTCACCTGAAGACATATATGGTGAATACTGTTTCACCCAATTGGGGTTTACAGTTACATGTTTATTAGTAAGTTTATTTTGCACACCTCTGCAATAAATGAGACCAGTTGGTCGTAACTCAGGGTGCAATATAAAACATGAATTAATTCCATGGCCTTTTCTCTTACAATGGGAACAGGACCTTACAGTGGACACACCTGTGGAACCAACTGTAGGTTTAGAAATAACCTTATTATTATTTGACATTCCTGACAATGAAGTAGCAGGGTTAGGTTTTGTAAGAGAAGAGCTCATGGGAGTAACTGGAGCACTAGGACGGGATGGATTCTGATAAGGAGTTCGGGGAGCATTATAATTTACTCTACGACTAGACTTAGGTGAAGTGGCCGTAAACTGGGCCTTAGTCAACAACTCATGCTCATCCGCGAGCTTTGACAGTTCATAAATGTCTGTTACATTCTTTTGTTCTGCCATAAAAGTAGACAACTGGTCTGGGAGACATGACAATACTTCTTCCATGATAAGAAGATTCTTTAGAGCATCAAAGTCAGTGACTGAAAGTGACTTTAACCATCTGTTGCAAAAATTCGTCTTCTGACGAGTAAAATCTGCTATTGTCTGATCACTTATCCTCCTTAGGTTTCTAAACTTTTGCCTGTGTGCCTCTGGATTTAACTGATACGCATTTAAGATGCTTTTCTTTACAAATTCGTAATCAAAGCTATGAGCGTCAGGTAGGGATGTAAAAACCTCCTGACTACGCCCCTTAAATTGAGACTGCATAATGGCTACCCACTGATCCCTTGGCCAGTTCATACTGATGGCAATTTTATAAAAATGGGCAAAGAAAACCTCAGGATCCTCCTCATTGAACTTGGGTAACTCTATATACTTATGCGTCCTGATGGGATTATTATCACTATTTATTGAAACATTACTAGTATTTCCATGCCCAGCTGCCATACGCTGTGTTTCAAGCCTTAAGTTAGTGTCAGCCATTTGTTGTTGAATCTCTAATTGTTGCTTTTTTGTGGCTTCTATTTGCAACTGTGCCTCAATTTCTAAACGTCTAGTCTCAAGCTCCCTTTGCTGAGCTTCAGCCTCTAATATTTGCTGTTGCTGTTGAGCTTCAATCTCTCTTTGACGAGCTTCAGCCTCTAATATTTTCTGTTCTTTTTGAGCTTCAAGTTCTAATATTCTCTGTTCTTTTTGAGCTTCAAGCTTAGCATTGGCTATTTGCGCTTCTAACTCAAGACGCTTTAACGTCATCTGATCACTCGACTCCTCTCTTAACTCCTCTAGAATTTCTTCCTCTAACTCTCCATTCTCAACAAAATGTGTCACAATGAGTTTCAATATTTGGGCTTTAACCATTCTATTGTTGGCTGTCAAATCCAACTGATTTGCCATTTGTATTAACTCAGTCTTTTTAAGGCTCTGAATCCCTTCAAAGTCTGGGTGAGCCACCAACGCTGCAACTTTCTCCTCCATCGTTACTAACACTTGGCACTTGATTCACAACAATAATTAAAAACAATGGCACTGCACTACACTTCACTGTAAAATTGTCACCACACTGAAAATTCGCTTGGCCTCACTGCACAAACAAAATATATAGGATGACTTACCTCAAAATCGTGAAACGTTGTTACTTGACACACAGGAAAGCTTGCTTGGCACATGGAATAGTTCTTAAGAAAAACACAGACACTTAACACACTGGTACCTAGGAAGGCAAGGTTAGATTAGCATAATTAAGGTTAAGTGGGAACAATATTTCCCGGCACAGGCCCCCATAACTCTTTGTTACCTATCGTTCGTTACGGCTCGTGACCCTACAGCAGCCAAGCTTTAATTACGTCTAGGGATACCACTGCTGCTCTCTAAAGCGGGTCACCAGTATAACCCCATGAATGATAACAGGCTAAGACTTAAAAGTATTTCTCCCTTAGGACTGAAGAATTATACATATAACTTATAATATATATATTCAAAACAGTATAATATAAAAACACAGATGGTAAAGTTAACTTATACAACAAGCCACAAGTATTGTCATCTCACTTAATATAACATAATAAAAATATGGCACAACATGAATGTTACAGACTTATCTCCCACATGTTATTTCTTCGAGTCCCGTTCAGCTACTGAACTCTCGCTCTGTCGCTACCCAAATTCTCACCTCCCGTCTGCCTCATCCCAGGATGAGGGATGGAAACTAAGGACTTTTTAATATTTAAAACTAATTGAACAACCACTTGTTCTCAAAACACACAAGAATGCAAATTACAGATAATAGTTACTTACAAAATATGTAAGTACAATGCCACCTGTTTAATTACAGTAAATAAATACTTATATAAACTTAATAAAAGTGACATCTGGAACTTCCAAACTGAACAGGTCCAAATTCCCGAATTTAACAGGTAATAGACGTGTGCAAAGCAACCGCGCTCCTGTCCCCACTGACGCTGCCACACCACACGATAATTTACAAAAACACAATGTGTGTACATGTACAGGCAATGATATAATAGTACAAAACAAGTTATTTTAAATTTATATACGTATTTTGCTAGGAGTACGTAACAACATACACGACAACTACACACTTCATGGTGGGACATATACACGACCAATACACACATCATAATTGGACACATACGTGACAACTACACACTTCATGGTGGGACACATACACGACCACTACACACATCATGGTGAGCCACATACACGACCACTACACACATCATGGTGGGATACATACACGACCACGATACTCATCATCGGGGACACATACACGACCACTACACACATCATAGTGAGACACATACACGACAACTACACACTTCATGATGGGACACATACACGACCACTACACACATCATAGTGGGACACATACACTACAACTTCACACATCATGGTGTTGCCCATACACGACAAAAACACACATCATGGTGGGACACATACACCACCACTACACACATCATGGTGGGACACATACACGACAACTGTACACATCATGGTGGGACACATGCACGGCCCCTACACATCATGGTGGGACACACACACGACCGTTGTGCACATCATATTAGGACACATACATGCCCACTGTACACATCATGGTGGGACACATACACGACCCCAACTGACATCATTGTTGGACACATACACGACCACTACACACATCATGGTGGGACACATACACGAACACTACACACATCATGGTGGAACACATACACGACAACTACACACATCATGGTGTTGCCCATACACGACAAAAACACACATCATAGTGGGACACATACTCGACCCCAACACACATCATGGTGGGACACATACACGACCCCAACTGACATCATTGTGGGACACATACACGACCACTACACACATCATGGTGGGACACATACACGACCCCAACTGACATCATTGTGGGACACATACACGACCACTACACACATCATGGTGGGACACATACACGAACACTACACACATCATAGTGAGACACATACACGACAACTACACACATCATGGTGTTGTCCATACACGACAAAAACACACATCATGGGGGGACACATACACCACCCTTACACACATCATGGTGGGACATATACACGACCACAACACGCATCATGGTGGGAAACATACACCATCACAATACACATTATGATGGGACACATGCACCACCACTGCACATATCATGGTGGGACACATACACGACAACTAAACACGTCATGGTGGGACACATACACGACCACTACACACATCATGGTGGGACACATACACAACCACTACTCACATCATGGTGGGACATATATACGACAACTACACACTTCATGGTGGGACATATACACGAGCACTACACACATCATGGTGGGATACATACACGACCACGACACACATCATGGTGGGACACATTCACGACCACGACACACATCATGGATGGATATATAACCGATTACAACACACATCGTGGTGGGAAACATACACCATCACAGGACACATTATGGTGGGACACATGCACGACCACTGTACACATCATAGTGGGACACATGTACGACCCCTACACACATCATGGTGGGACACACACGACCATTGAACACATCATTGTGGGACACATACACGACCACGACACACATCATGGTGGGACACATACACGACCACTAAACACATCATTGTGGGACACATACACGACAACTTCACACATCATGGTGTTGCCCATACACGACAAAAACACACATCATGGGGGACACATACAACACTACTTCACACATCATGATGGGACACATACACGACCACTGTACACGTCATAGTGGGACACATGCACGACCCCTACACACATCATGGTGGGACACACACGACCATTGTACACATCATGGTGGGACACATACATGTCCACTGCACACATCATGGTGGGACACATACACGACCCTAACTCACATTTCTGTGGGACACATACACGGCCACTACACACATCATGGTGGGACACATACACGACCACTACACACATCATGGTGTTGCCCATACACGACAAAAACACACATCATGGGGGGACACATACACCACCACTCCACACATCATGGTGGGACACATACACGACCACTGTACACATCATAGTGGGACACATGCACGACCCCTGCACACATCATGGTGGGACACACACGACCATTGTACACATCATTGTGGGACACATACACGACCACTACACACATCATGGTGGGACACATACACGACCACTACACACATCATAGTGAGACACATACACGACAACTACACACTTCATGGTGGGACACATACAGGACCACTACACACATCATGGTGGGACACATACACGACAACTACACACATCATGGTGTTGCCCATACACGACAAAAACACACATCATAGGGAGACACATACACCACCACTCCACACATCATTATGGGACACATACGCGACCACTGTACACATCATAGTGGGACACATGCACGACCCCTACACACATCATAGTGGGACACACACGATCACTGTACACATCATGGTGGGACACATACATGCCCACTGTACACATCATGGTGGGACACATACACGACCCTAACTCACATCACTGTGGGACACATACACGACCACTACACACATCATGGTGGGACACATACACGACCACTACACACATCATGGTGGGACACATACACGGCCACTACACATATCATGGTGTTTCAAATACACGACCATTACTCACATCATGGTGGGACACATACACGAGAACTACACACTTCATGGTGGGACATATAAACGACCACTACACACACATCATGGTAGGACACATACACGACAACTACACACTTCATGGTGGGACACATACACGACCACTACACATATCATAGTAGGACACATACACGACAACTACACACATCATGGTGTTGCACTGTTACGGACCCGAATCCAGCGTTCGAGCCTGGAGCAGTGACGACCACGCCATCTGTGGGTCAGCTCCCGAAACCCCCTTTCAAATGGACGACGACACCTGGTGAGGACGATGTGTACTGGCCACAAGGGCTAGTTTCCAGTCCTGATTAGCTCGTAACACAGCTGCTGCTGACCTCTGGTGAGGTGGAGCTTAGACAGCAACGCCATCTATGGAATGGATACGTCGGGCGTTTGTGTCTAAGCCTGTAAGTGAGGTGCTTTAGTGTGTCCCTGTTACTGATGACGTGTCTGATTACAGAGTCGACTTGGGACTGCTGAATCGGACAGTGGATCAGTCTACCCAAGGCAGTCGTCTCGTCTCCAAGTGTTTGCTGCAGCAGCTGTGAGTCGCCCCCGGATGAACACTGTGGTGTTACCCTGCCTGTGAAGTGGCAGTTGAAGGATTGTCATATCCGGGACTGACTGGTGGAGACGCTTAACCACTGGGGAGTTGTGGCAAGGAGAGTGATCTGTGGTATCACACGAGGCTCCTGACTAGGGTTTCGCGACCTTAGTATTGATCGTGGAGTGGCCTAACCAGCATCGCTGATTTGAACCTGCCAGCTACAGGCTGGACTTGTGGTTGATGGCCTCCACGACGGTGCCCCCAGTGGAACTGTGACTTGGCTGGCCTGTGGCCAGGGTAGACTCAAGATTCTCGAAGGATTCGTCGTAAGGCCACGTGAGGACCAAGAGCTTGGCACCGTTAAGCACCGTGAACGTTAAGAGTCTTCAGAAGAAGACTACGTTGTGCATTCTAGTGTTTATTCCTCCCCCTTGTGTTAATCTTTATATTATTTATGGTGAAGGTGCTAATTATAGTATTAAGTTTTTGACTTTATTTCCCTTCCCCTTTTATTTTACTTGCGTTGTGGATCACATCCCTTGAAAGCCACTACTGGCTCGGGGCCGGATACCCTTCCTCTAACAACATCAGAGTAAGAACCAAGTTGCGACCCGAGAGGGCCGTAACATGCACATACACGACAACTACACACATCATTGTGGGACACATACAGCACCACTACACACATCATGGTGGGACACATACACGACCACTATACACTTCATTGTGGGACACATTCACGACCACTGTACATATCATGGTGGGACACATACACGACCACTACACACATCATAGTGAGACACGTACACGACAACTACACACTTCATAGCGGGACACATACACGACCACTACACACATCATGGTGGGACACATACACGACTACTACACACATCATGGTGTTGCCCATACACGACAAAAACACACATCATGGGGGGACACATACACCACCACTCCACACATCATTGTGGGACACATACACGACCACTGTACACATCATAGTGGGACACATGCACGACCCCTACACACATCATGGTGGGACACACACGACCATTGTACACATCATTGTGGGACACATACACGACCACGACACACCTCATGGTGGGACACATACACGACCACTACACACATCATAGTGAGACACATACACGACAACTACACACTTCATGGTGGGACACATACACGACCACTACACACATCATGGTGGGACACATACACGACAACTAAGCACATCATGGTGTTGCCCATACACGACAAAAACACACATCATAGTGAGACACATACACGACAACTACACACTTCATGGTGGGACACATACACGACCACTACACACATCATGGTGGGACACATACACGACAACTAAGCACATCATGGTGTTGCCCATACACGACAAAAACACACATCATGGGGGACACATACACCACCACTCCACACATCATATTGGGACACATACACGACCACTGTACACATCATAGTGGGACACATGCACGACCCCTACACACATCATGGTGGGACACATACACGACCCTAACTCACATCACTGTGGGACACATACACGATCACTACACATCATCATGGTGAGACACATACACGACCTCTACACACATCATGGTGGGACACATACACGACCACTACACACATCATGGTGGGACACATACACGACCATTACTCACATCATGGTGGGACACATACACGAGAACTACACACTTCATGGTGGGACATATAAACGACCACTACACACACTTCATGGTGGGACACATAAGGACCATTACACATATCATAGTAGGACACATACACGACAACTACACACATCATGGTGTTGCACATACACGATAACTACACACATCATTGTTGGACACATACAGCACCACTACACACATCATGGTGGGACATATACACGACCACTATGCACTTCATTGTGGGACACATACACGACCACTGTACACATCATGGTGGGAAACATACATGCCCACTGTACACATCATGGTGGGACACATACACGACCCTAACTCACATCACTGTGGGACACATACACGATCACTACACATCATGGTGAGACACATACACCACCTCTACACACATCATGGTGGGACACATACACGACCACTACACACATCATGGTGGGACACATACACGACCATTACACACACTTCATGGTGGGACACATACACATATCATAGTAGGACACATACACGACAACTACACACATCATGGTGTTGCACATACACGACAACTACACACATCATTGTTGGACACATACAGCCCCACTACACACATCATGGTGGGACATATACACGACCACTATGCACTTCGTTGTGGGACACATTCACGACCACTGTACATATTGTTGGAAATTTCCAACAATAATACAACACTGTTGTATTATTATTAATTATTACTAAATCTACTAATCACTGTAGTAATTAAAATTAATCAACCGTAGAGTTCACATGTACTAATAATTGTATCTGTACAATAAGGCTAGAATTCTTATGTCACCAGACGCCAGTATTGCGTCAGATTCCATTATAATAAACACAACTATATCCAGTGTGTCTAAGAATTGAGTTTGATTCTCTATAAAACAACGGTGTTCTGTGTGATAATTATTTACAGATAAACTGATCCCCAACTAATGCCAAATAGAGCGTTTATAGTTACAACTGTTATCTGGTAATAAATTTAACGTCACGCGTGAATGCCCTGGAGAGACTTTAATTCATCTCCATTGCTTGTTTACCATCGTAAAACGGGCAAATAACAATATTTAACTCCTCTGAATAATAAACCCGTCCTTATTCGAGCATTTCAATCGCAACTGCGAGAAATTATATTACTCGTAGTAAATAATTTGTGTGTCAAATGCGGGACGCGGAGCGGGGGGCAGAGGAGACGCCATTGCTGGAGTGGACGCCACCGAGAACGGGGAGGAGGAAAGTCGCCACTGTGAGGTGTGAAGAATTGTTGCAGAATATAGAAACTTAGCTGGTTGATAGTGTCACGGGATACCTCGTGGTGGATCGTCAGCGAGAATTAACTTGACGTTTCGCCAGGAACCTGTTAATTGGTTCCGTGTAGACCAACGTGACCAGCCAGAGAAGCGCGTCAGCATCTAGGCTAGGCTCGACACCACGTGTTCATTATTACGACGCCAGAACCTAGGACGCGATCTTCGGCAAGCCTCAACTTACACAGTGCCCTATTAGCTAAGTACCTTTATTCCCTTTTGATGCATCATTATGGATAGGTTATAGCTGGGTAGCTTGTCGTTACGCCGAGCGACTAAAACAAACCACAGGTTATTATCTGTCTCCACTCTCCATTTTAATTTCTTGAACATAGATATTTAGCAGCCTAATATGTTGCTACTGAATATATTTTGATTTGCAGCGTGTGTGAAGAATTGCCCGAGCTGTCATTTCCCGTGTTAATCATCTCCCAGTGTTCCATGATGAGTTCAGGAGATTTCGAGGATGAGTCATAACCGATGTCTTGGAAAACGTCTTCAAGCTAAGACCCTTTTCCGTATTCCTTTAATTACATTATCTGTAGTGTATTATTACTACGGATCACTGTTTTCTGGATTAACACGTGTTTATTATAATCATTAATTTCTCATGTTCATAATCTATGTTCTTATTGGTGATTGTTTCATTGATTCTATAATTGGTCACAGGATTAGATTATTACATAATGAACTGGTGCACGAATCACACTAGTTCCTAGACATTTATGAAGTTCTAGTAATAACCCCCCAATGTAGGTGTTTGAGGCTTTGATTCAGTTAAATTATATACAGCCCATTAATTATACAAGTGATTATATTCTCTAGTATTTATCCATAGTTACTGGTTCATCTAGGAATTTTCTAATGATCACATTTTATTAGTTTCCCTCTCTTCTATAAAAGCGGGTGGTCCTTCGTAATTGATTTTCATTACATTAATATTTAAATAAATAGAGTCAAGCCCCAAATGTCCCACATTATGGTCCTTCAAACCGGATAAACATAAATTATAATTATAAATACTAATTAGTAATAACTAATCCTTGTGTGATGTAATCTAGACTAACCATTTAATTAATTGTATCTGCCAACAGCGTAACACATAAGTTAGTCTAAGTCACACCAATTCATTGCTACTTTCACCTCATGTATAAGGTAGCACTAGTGGGACACAGTCAATTACCCACAACACTTAGACCTATACCTCATACAGAAGTAAGAATCTTTAGGTCACCAGGAGCAACAGCTCATAACTTTTATAACAATTCCACACTAACACCTGCGTTAGAGTGGCCTCACCATCTAACCATTATATACTTAGGTGGTAATGACATCCATCCTACTCGTCATCCAGCTGAGGTGATCAAGCACCTTAAAGCCATAATTTCTTCTTTCAAGCTCATCAGTAATTCGGTAGTATTCACGTTAGTGGAACCTCGCCAACCAAGTCAAGATAATCGTTGGGGAGTAACACCAGAATACTACCAGAGAGCTGCTAAGTACATAAATTTCAGGCTGAAAAAACGAGTGAGATTGGATGCCACTTATATCCAATTTACAGCCAGACCTTATAGACAAAACCTGGCCAGAGATGGTGTACACTTGTCAGGTGAGTCTAGGTTGCATGTGGTTGACAAGTTGATCAACACCATCAACTATCACAAACGGCTGTGGCTAGCCAGCCAAACTTAACTGTACATAATTGTTTTCACTTGTGTGTGCAAGTGCACCCTTATAAAAACAAAACCCAAAAATACAGCACAATTATATTCACCTTACTGCACCACAATAATCTTTACCGATCTTATTAGGTAGAATTTAGACTGAGATTGTGCTGAATTTGGTACAAGCCCAGACTAAATAAATTTATAGTTCTTAGGTAGGAATTATCACGACTAGACTTAAGCTAGTCAGTAGTGTATGTATTATACTATTTGTGCTGACCCTATCCAGGGGGGGATTAAACTTTGAGATAACTCTGATTGGAGTGTCTCCATAATATTTCATCTTGTACTCATTATTTTGTATGTATCTATTTTGTGTATTGCTGGATGATTCCCATTACCTCTAATGGTGATATAGAAGAGCTAACCGGACGAGAACTAATGGTGAAGTTCAGACAATGTACAAAATATCTAGCTACTTGTTGTTAGGTAGGTACATTTAACCTCAAGTGAGGTAGAGTATAAATTAGCCACATTAAATTAGGCTACATTTAATGTTACTTGTCCACTAATGAACAAGTACCCAAGCTTCATTAGTAATACTCATACTAATCCCATGAAGTTTGGACCCAAGCCCAACATGGCTACTCCTGAACAATTAAGGAGAACCTATATTAGCCTTAAAGGTCATTTGACCAGACTAATTAACAAGGCTGAGGGCTTATCTAAAGAAACTCCCATTGACTCTTATCACTTAGAGACATCAGTAAGAGTAGCTGATCTGAAATTTGATCAAGTTAGGTCTGCAAGTCAGTCTTATATTACTCTACTGAATACCATAGAAACTGATCCTGAGGAAGTAAGTCAAATTATAGACGATATCTCCCAGTATGAAGATGAGACTCAAGATAAACTTTACATGTTATCTAAACTAGCAAAACAATCTAAATGCAATACCAGTAACACAGGGTCTCAATTCAGTAACCAACTACCAGAGGTTCGTTTACCTACTTTAGACTTACCTACATTTTCAGGATTAGATACAGAAAATTGGGACAATTTTTGGACTTCATTTGAAATTCATATACATAAGAAACCGTCTCTTGACAAGGTTTCTAAATTCTCATACCTACTTAGTCTTCTCAAAGGAGAAGCTAAATAGGTCATACATAACCTAACTCTCGATGAGAGTAATTATGAGGAAGCTATAAAACTGTTGAAGTTGAACTATTGCAACAAAGAGTTGAGTATAGCTACCCTCTATTACCAATTGCTAGATCTGAATGCACCAAATTGTAGACCAGAGTCACTTCAAAGCTTCAGACTAGAAGTAGAGTCTCTAGTAAAGGCCTTAGGTACTAAAGTTGATATACCAGCTTCAGAATGGTCAATCAAGTTACTTTTGCAGAGGAAATTACCTCGAAATATCTTAGCAGAGCTCTGCTCACACTATAATACCGAGTTTCTCACTTTTGACCAAATATTCGAGGGACTGAGAATAACGGTTAACAGGTTGAAGAAGCATGATAAAATTAAACCTGAGTCTAAACCAACTAATACTGACACTTCAGTCAAACCCAAACAGGCTTTGAATAAGTCTAGTAAATATAAATCCAAGACTACTCCATCCACTGGGAAAAGAAGTGGAAATGTAAGTACTTATTCGGTGTCTCCTTCTGAGATAACCAATGACTTGTCTACTAAAGAGACCAAGTCAAACAAGGAGAGAAGGTGTCTGTTTTGTAATCAAGGACATGCCACCTACCAATGCTCTGTTTATCCTACTTATAATACTAGGATTAAAAGGTTGCAAGAAATACACAAGTGCACCAGGTGCATGGGCTCTCATGATCCCAAAAAATGTGTAGTGCAGCTACGTTCCTGCAACAGATGCAACCAAGGTGTACATCACTACGCCTTATGTAGAAAATCTTCTACACCAACCATGACCACTGGGGAGAATTCCACGAATTCTACCACAGTACAATATTGCAAAGTGCATCAAGAAATAAATGTACTTGCTACTGAGTCAGGCAATAATACCACTCTGCCTACAGCTCAACTTAGACTAATAAACCGGAGATCTAGAGTTAACACTAGAGGTCTTTTTGATCAAGGATCACAGAAAACCTTCATTACACAACAGTTAGTAGAGCAGTTAAATTTAAAACCTGCCAAAAGTGTGAGGTTAAATATTTCTGGTTTCTTGACGAATAGTGGACCTCGTGAATACCAAGTAGTTAAGGTATTAGTGAGACTTGGATCTTTCACTAGTCCAATACAAGCGGTAGTAGTAGATAAACTTCCTACAGACCTACAGGTCACAGGGTTAGCTCGCACTGCGAGACATCTTAAACGAAACCGCATGAGGCTAGCAGATTACAAAATAAATTCTGACTGCCTCACTGACGTTGGAACACTTATAGGCGCGGATCATTATTACAAATTTATAACTGGATGCACCAGACAACACGGAATGAATTTGTTGTCATCTGCTGGAGGCAAATTGCTTACTGGACCGGTGCTTTTCCGACAAAATCCAGCGTCGACAAACCAACAGTCTAACAACATAATAGTGGCGTGACTAGGCTTTGAACAGTCACCCCTACGTTTCAGAGAAATATCTGAAGATATTGAGTCTGATCCACCTGTACATCGTCTGTGGGATTTAGACACTTTAGGTATTATCCCTGAACAACCAAGCCCTGATGATATGTGGACTTACCAGCAATATCTGGATACAGTTGTCTATAAAAATAAACAATACTGGGTAAGACTCCCATGGAAGTTGAATCATCCACAACTTCCAGTTAATTATTTTATGGCAGCCTCACAATTACAGTCTCAATTAGCACGACTACAGAAGCAGCCAGACAAACTGAACATGTATCATCAACTCATCCAACAACAACTTAACAGTAAATTTATTGAAGTTGTTGATAACGATGACCGAAAAATAAGTCATTATTTACCTCATCACACTGTGGTGAAAGACTCATTGACAACACCTATTTGTATTGTCTTTAACTGTAGTGCTAAAGTAAAGCCAAGCAGTGTGTCTTTAAATGAATGTCTCCAAACGGGACCTAGCTTAACACAAAGGCTACATGATGTGCTGTTACGATTCCGCACTGGTATTTTCGCCTATACTGCTGATATCAGCAAAGCTTTCCTCCGAGTAGGTTTGCAGGAGGAAGATCGTAACTACACAAAGTTTCTCTGGATTAAGGACCCACTGGATCCTAACAGTGATATCATCACATATCGTTTTGCCTCAGTATTATTCGGAGCTACGTCTTCACCGTTTCTGTTGCAAGCAACATTATACACACATTTGAGGAAGTCAAATAGCCCTTATAAGGCAGACATTAGCGACAACTTGTATGTCGACAATTTCCAGGGAACAACTAATGATCAAACTAATTTGGTAGAAATCTACCATGAGGCTAACCGTGAGCTATTAGGAGCCAATATGCCACTACAGTCATGGGCCTCAAATAATGAATTACTAAGCCAGGTAATCGAGAAAGAATTTCCAGGTTATCAGGTACCCAATCAATTAAAGGTTCTAGGCGTGGAATGGAACACCAGTACTGACGAGATGAATGTCAAGTCAGTACAAACCGATAACTCTCAACCCTTACCATGAGAACATTGCTCTCGTTTGTCAGTCAACCATTTGACCCTTTAGGCTTACTTAGTCCTATATTAATAAGGGGCAAACTCCTAATGCAGGAGTGCTGGCAGAAACATATGGGATGGAATGATCCGTTACCAAGTGAGTTACAAGCTAAATGGCAGATACTCTCAACGGACTTTAATCAGTTAGGTGTTTTGAAATTTCCTCGTAATGCTTCAGGACCAAACTTACCCACCAATTTGCACGTTTTCTGCGATGCCTCTGGCAAAGCATATGGCGCTGTAGCCTACTTAGTTAATAGTGCACAATCAATTTTGCTCACATCTAAAGCAAGAGTTGCTCCCATTAAGAAGAGATCTTTACCTCAAATGGAGTTGACTGCATTGCTGGTGGGAGTAAGATTGGCTCATTGCCTGACAAAGACACTCAATAATATCCACTTTGGTGAGATTGTCGTGTGGTCAGACAATGAGGCAGTCTTACAATGGGTAAGAAATAACAACAATAAGACTCCCTACGTCAGTAATAGTGTTAGGGAGATTCATGAGTTATCTGCTGGATATAAATTCAGACATGTTCCTACTAAGGACAATCCTGCAGATTATTTATCTCGAGGATTAACGATAAAACAACTTATCAAGTCTTCGCTGTAGTTCAATGGACCTTCATGGCTTGTTGGTGGTCAGTGGCCCAAACAAAAGCCACAAGTCATAGTGACCAATATCACCACTCCCATGAAAGAACCAGAACCTCAACGAATCTTAGCCATTGATCCTCACAATTATTCTAACTTAAGTAAGTTATTAAGAGTGACTGCACATGTGTTTGACTTTCTTGTTAAGATAGGAATTCGACATAAGTTTCCCAATCCTATCCTCTACTGGATCAAACGTGCACAACAAGAGACATATGGAAGCGAATATGAAAATCTTCCAGATAAATTAACTAAGTCTCTAGGAATCTGGTATGATGCCAACACTCATAATATACTAAGATGTGGAGGACGTTTGCTTCATGCAAAAATTGATCTGGACACAAAGAATCCAATTCTTCTACCACGTCACCACATCATCACTAAACTTCTAGTTTTACATCACCATCAATATGGTACTTTATATGGTGGAGTGTTAGATACTCTCACCGACCTTAGACAAAAGTACTGGCTTCCTCAAGGTCGTCAGACAGTTAAGTCAATTATTAAATTCTGTGTAATCTGTAAAAGATACGATGCTAAGGAGGTCCTTACCCAGGACCTCCACCACTTCCTGAAGAAAGAGTGGTTCATCTTCGTCCTTTTGAAACCACTGGTGTTGATTACACAGGAGCCTTACTTCTCACTGGCAACCCAGACAAGATACCAGTGAAAGCATACATTTGTCTCTTTACGTGTGCTACAACCAGAGGCGTACATTTAGAAGTGACTTCAGATATGAGTGCTAAAGCCTTCCTCCAGGCCTTCCGCAGATTTGCAGCTCGCAGATCTTGTCCCAAATTAATGATATCGGATAATGGTTCCAATTTTGTGGCAGGAGAAGCCTGTCTGCGAGAAGTCTGGAATCACCCAGAAGTACAGTCCGTCCTGCAGAGACGACAATGTCACTGGAAATTTATAGCACCAAGAGCCCCTTGGCAAGGTGGGTTCTATGAGCGAATGATAGGCACAGTCAAGAAGTGTTTAAGAAAAACCTTACACAGACAAAAGGTCAGTTACTCCGAACTCCAAACCATTGTTGTGGAAATCGAGGCGCGAGTCAATAACCGCCCATTAACATACCTGTCTGATGATTTCTCCCAGAGAGAACCTCTGAGTCCCTCACACTTGATACATGGAGGTCTACTGAGCCCTCTCATACCTTTAGCCGAAGAGGACCCCGTAGACCCTTCACATGTAACCAGAGGTGACTTAGTAGAAAGCTACCAGCATCTCTCAAGGGTTATTAACAGGTGGAATGAGGTGTGGACTCGAGAGTACCTCACAGCTCTACGAGAGTACCACTACGGAGCTTCGAGTCCTTATAATAAAGTACAACTTAAACCAGGGGACCTAGTACTAGTCGACAGTGATGGACCAAGGTCAGAGTGGCCCATAGGCAAGATTGTTGCCATTCATCCAGATCATCAAGGTGTCCTGAGAGTAGTGAAAGTTTTATGCCGAGGCAACACTACTCTAAAAACTTTAGAGAAGCTGGTTCCTCTCGAATTTGCAGAACGAGAGTATCAGCCAGAACCAGTTTCTCCAGTAGTTTCCGAGGACAGTAATTCTGATCCACCAAGCCACCGCCCCACTAGAGCTGCTGCTCAACAATGTAAGCGGAAACTGCAAGCCTATTACAGCTCTGACCAAGAGTGAATCCCTTTACATCCAATTTAGACAACTATGATGATACTGTGGTATGATGTCAAGTAACAAACCATTACAAGTCACTATGACCCAGGACATTCTCATTGCAGTAGATTCTCTGTTGTTTGAATTGTGAGATTTAAATCTTTAATTGTTGTATAGGCTATAAATAATATTATTTATCTAGAGTATCTGAGAGTTTGCAGACTTTGAGATTTTGTAACATACACATTACATGTCATAACGACACCAGTCCCAGAGTCTATTGTAAGTTTTCTTAGTTATCAGCTTTAGGTAATTCATAATAACATGTTCCATTTAACATGAAATCTGCAAGACTTAAGTTTCTTGTATGTCCTTGATAAATACAGGACATTCGTTATGTGTGTACTAACATACTAATATACTAATATTAATACCAACTTCGGGATGGGTGTGTCAGTACTCCATATTACACTGCGACCCTAAAATTCTCCCCCCCGGAGTTATGTTGGAAATTTCCAACAATAATACAACACTGTTGTATTATTATTAATTATTACTAAATCTACTAATCACTGTAGTAATTAAAATTAATCAACCGTAGAGTTCACATGTACTAATAATTGTATCTGTACAATAAGGCTAGAATTCTTACGTCACCAGACGCCAGTATTGCGTCAGATTCCATTATAATAAACACATCTATATCCAGTGTGTCTGAGAATTGAGTTTGATTCTCTATAAAACAACGGTGTTCTGTGTGATAATTATTTACAGATAAACTGATCCCCAACTAATGCCAAATAGAGCGTTTATAGTTACAACTGTTATCTGGTAATAAATTTAACGTCACGCGTTAATGCCCTGGAGAGACTTTAATTCATCTCCATTGCTTGTTTACCATCGTAAAACGGGCAAATAATAATATTTAACTCCTCTGAATAATAAACCCGTCCTTATCCGAGCATTTCAATCGCAACTGCGAGAAATGATATTATTCGTAGTAAATAATTTGTGTGTCAAATGCGGGACGCGGAGCGGGGGGACGCCACCGAGAACGGGGAGGAGGAAAGTCGCCACTGTGAGGTGTGAAGAATTGTTGCAGAATAAAGCAACTTAGCTGGTTTATAGTGTCACGGGATACCTCGTGGTGGATCGTCAACGAGAATTAACTTGACGTTTCACCAGGAACCTGTTAATTGGTTCCGTGTAGACCAACGTGACCAGCCAGAGAAGCGCGTCAGCATCTAGGCTAGGCTCGACACCACGTGTTCATTATTTCGATGCCAGAACCTAGGACGCGATCTTCGGCAAGCCTCAACTTACACAGTGCCCTATTAGCTAAGTACCTTTATTCCCTTTTGATGCATCATTATGGATAGGTTATAGCTGGGTAGCTTGTCGTTACGCCGAGCGACTAAAACAAACCACAGGTTATTATCTGTCTCCACTCTCCATTTTAATTTCTTGAACATAGATATTTAGCAGCCTAATATGTTGCTACTGAATATATTTTGATTTGCAGCGTGTGTGAAGAATTGCCCGAGCTGTCATTTCCCGTGTTAATCATCTCCCAGTGTTCCATGATGAGTTCAGGAGATTTCGAGGATGAGTCATAACCGATGTCTTGGAAAACGTCTTCAAGCTAAGACCCTTTTCCGTATTCCTTTAATTACATTATCTGTAGTGTATTATTACTACGGATCACTGTTTTCTGGATTAACACGTGTTTATTATAATCATTAATTTCTCATGTTCATAATCTATGTTCTTATTGGTGATTGTTTCATTGATTCTATAATTGGTCATAGGATTAGATTATTACATAATGAACTGGTGCACGAACCACACTAGTTCCTAGACATATATGAAGTTCTAGTAATAACCCCCCAATGTAGGTGTTTGAGGCTTTGATTCAGTTAAATTATATACAGCCCATTAATTATACAAGTCATTATATTCTCTAGTATTTATCCATAGTTACTGGTTCATCTAGGAATTTTCTAATGATCACATTTTATTAGTTTCCCTCTTTACTATAAAAGCGGGTGGTCCTTCGTAATTGATTTTCATTACATTAATATTTAAATAAATAGAGTCAAGCTCCAAATGTCCCACACATATCATGGTGAGACACATACACGACTCCAACACACATCATAGTGGGGACACATACATGACCACTGTACACATCATGGTGTCACACATACACGACCCAAACACACATAATGGTGGGACACATACATGACCACTACACACATCGTGGTGCTGCATATACACGACCATAACACACATCATGGTGGGACACATACACGACCACTACAGACATCATGGTGGGACACAAGCACCACCACTGTACACATCATGGTGGGACACATACACGACAACGACACTCATCATGATGTTGCACATACACGACACAACCACACATCATGGTGGGACACATACACGACCACTACACACATCATGGTGGGACACATACACGACCACTACTCACATCATGGTGGGACACATACACGACAACTACACACTTTATTGTGGGACATATACACGACCACTACACACATCATGGTGGGACACATACACGACAACTACACACTTCATTGTGGGACACATACACGACCACTACACGCATCATTGTGGGACACATAGACGACCACGACACACATCATGGTGGGAAACATACACCATCACAATACACATTATGATGGGACACATGCACCACCACTGCACACATCATGGTGGGACACATACACGACAACTACACATCATCATGGTGGGGCACATACACAACCACTACTCACATCATGGTGGGACATATACACGACAACTACACACATCATGGTGGGATACATACACGACCACGACACACATCATGGTGGGACACATTCACGACCACCACACACATCATGGATGGATATATACACGACCACAACACACATCATTGTGGGAAACATACACCATCACAGTACACATTATGGTGGGACACATGCACCACCACTGTACACATCATGGTGGGACACATACACGACAACTACACACATCATGGTGTTGCACATACACGACCCCAACACACAACATTTTGGGACACATACACGACCACGACACACATCATGGTGGGACACATACACGACCACTACACACATCATAGTGAGACACATAAACGACAACTACACACTTCATGGTGAGACACATACACGACCACTACACACATCATGGTGGGACACATACACGAAAACTACACACATCATATTGTTGCTCATATACGACAAAAACACACATCATGATGGGACACATACACCACCACTACACACATCATGGTGGGACACATACACGACCACTGTACACATCATGGTGGGACACATGCACAACCCTTACACACATCATGGTGGGACACATTCACGGCCACTTTACACATCATGGTGGAACACATACATGCCCACTGTACACATCATAGAGGGACACATACACGATCCTAACTCACATCATTGTGGGACACTATTATAGACTGTGGGTTGGTGGTGTTGTTGTCGTTGATCCTTCTCTACGGACAACCCAACCCACAACTCGGCAGAGTGCTTTTACTTCACTAGGAGATCACACTAGGCGTTTCTGGCTCTTGGAGAGGGGCTCGACGTCACACGTTTAGGGGATGCGGCTCCAACACTTAGCCTCGTTGTCACGTGCACACACCCACTCGAGCCGCTGTGACTCCCCACTCTCTCCTTAGGAGATATGATCTCCTCGATCCCCCTTTGACTTATTAATATTACCTTCTACCCTGTCCACAGCAGTGGTTCTTGGTTCTTTCTCTCTCTCTCTCTCTCCTTCTTTACTACCTCCTGGGAAGCCTCACTAGGACAAGGGCAAACACCAGCAAATTGGGATACATTTACTGGACAAAGCACATACACAATACATACACACATATGATAATAATGAATCCTATACTCTATAATATTACAATCAGGTTGCACTCCAACACCATCAGAACTCTATCATCAGCTTATCAAGTGGTATCCTATCGCCTGGTTCACCACCTGATACTATCAACCACCTCAAGTTGATCAAGTCTACATACACTGTTGCACTATCAACAAGAGAAATATATATATATATATATATATATATATATATATATATATATATATATATATATATATATATATATATATATATATATATATATATATATATATATATATATATAAATGTGTACAATGAAAATCAGCACGTTAATGCAATAACATATATCAGCATGAATGTTCCTTGATACACTGCAATGATCAATCGATCACTCTCAGTCCTAGAACACATACATCTGTAGGTAATCCAGCCTACGACTGCAACTCTGAACTTCAGTATAAAAAAACTCCTTGGTATAAGAATGCAAACAACCACTCACCTCTCACTGCGTCTTGCACGCTAATGACAACCAAACACTATCAACTCCCTACAAGTAATCCACCAGAACTTCCCTTCCACCTCTGGAAGTTCACTACCCTAATATCTTTAGGTTCTTCCGGGCTTCACTACCAGGATCCTCTGCAGCTCCTCCAGGCTGCTATCATGAAGTTTTCTTGAGCAACTAAGGTGCTTCACCCTTCTGCTAGGTTCCTCCACAGCTCTCTTGGCTGCTACACCATGAAGTTTCCTCGAGCAACTATGGTGCTTCTCCACCTCTACAGAAGCACGTGACACTCCTCTTCACTGCTTCTCCTCACAGCTCGAGGTCCTCTGCTTCACTACCTTGGAGTCTCATCAATTACTTCATCTATGCTGGCTTCGAAGTTCTCAGCAACTTCTTCCCCAAAGACAAACCTGCAATCCATCGACACTCCAATAAAAATGTTCCCAATTAACACATGAACAAAAATAATCACACAATATGTTTGCCTCCAACCTCTATCTGTCCTCTATATACAGTGAGAGTGGACTCCCCCGTTTTGGCCGGGTCCATACTCCACCTCGCCTGGCGGCGGTCCTCACTCGCTGGGAGGGTCTTCCTCCGTCAGGAGCCAGGCTCCCTCAGTCGCCCGCCAGCTCTCAGAGGGGATGGACGTCGCTCCGTGTTCCTCCCTCTCCACTCTCTTATTTCAGGCCTTCTGCCTTATTAAAACATGTCTAACTTATAAATAAACATCGCTACTGTCGCTGGGCACATGACCAACTACAAGCAATCACTATGAACTGGCGTATATCGTGCTTACCACAGATCGTCTGGTCGAGGGCGCTTCTTCCTCTGACGAGGCTTGGTCAGGGCGCTCCACGGCCCACAATAATGCCTCCGGGCGGCTTAATATTCACTAATTATCGCCCACGACTTGAGACCACACGTCCCCAGCTCGATTCCACAGCTGGTACGTCTGCACACTTCTCTTCTCTTCGAGATATATCACTAGGGGTTCCCTTCTGACGGGAGCTCAACGGAGCGCGGCTTTCTCCCTGCGATGTCTGGCACTCAAGTGAGGTAAGCGAGCCTCACGCCTCCAGCAAAATGTCCACATCTCCTAGCCAGTCATTTATCTGTTTTCTACTTCATTGCCCATAATCTCAAATTGTTATTCATATCCAAGCAACTATTTTACATATGGGTTATCACCTCAATTTTTGCTAGACCTTTTAGTTAGGTCAGGCTTGATGAATAACTCTCAAGGAGGGAGACTCGTTTCTCCTGTAGGCTGAGATCATAACAGACACATACACGACCACTACACACATCATAGTGGGAAACATACACGACCACTACACACATCATGGTGGGACACATACACGGCCACTACACATATCATGGTGTTGCAAATACACGACCACAACACACATGATGGCGGGACACATTCACGACCATGACACACATCATGGTGGGAAACATACACCCCTCACTGTACACATTATGATGGGACACATGCACCACCACCACTGTACACATCATGGTGGGACACATACACGACAACTACACACATCATGGTGTTGCACATACTGGACCCCAACACACATCATGGTGGGACACATACACGACCACTACACACATCATGGTGGGACACATACATGACCACTACTCACATCTTGTTGGGACACATGCACGACAACTACACACTTCATGGTGGGACATATACACGACCAATACACACATCATAATGGGACACATACGCGACAACTATACACTTCATGGTGGGATACATACACGACCACTACACACATCATGGTGAGCCACATACACGACCACTACACACATCATGGTGGGATACATACACGACCACGACACTCATCATCGGGGACACATACACGACCACTACACACATCATAGTGAGACACATACACGACAACTACACACTTCATGGTAAGACACATACACGACCACTACACACATCATAGTGGGACACATACACGACAAAAACTCACATCATCGTGGGACACATACACCACCACTACACACATCATGGTGGGACACATGCACGGTCCCTACACATCATGGTGGGACACACACGACCGTTGTGCACATCATATTAGGACACATACATGCCCACTGTACACATCATGGTGGGACACATACACGACCCCAACTGACATCATTGTTGAACACATACACGACCACTACACACATCATGGTGGGACACATACACGAACACTACACACATCATGGTGGAACACATACACGACAACTACACACATCATGGTGTTGCCCATACACGACAAAAACACACATCATAGTGGGACACATACTCGACCCCAACACACATCATGGTGGGACACATACACGACCCCAACTGACATCATTGTGGGACACATACACGACCACTACACACATCATGGTGGGACACATACACGAACACTACTCACATCATAGTGGGACACATACACGACAACTACACACATCATGGTGTTGTCCATACACGACAAAAACACACATCATGGGGTGACACATACACCACCACTACACACATCATGGTGGGACATATACACGACCACAACACGCATCATGGTGGGACATATACACGACCACAACACGCATCATGGTGGGAAACATACACCATCACAATACACATTATGATGGGACACATGCACCACCACTGCACACATCATGGTAGGATACATACACGACAACTACACACGTCATGGTGGGACACATACACGACCACTAAACACATCATGGTGGGACACATACACAACCACTACTCACATCATGGTGGGACATATACACGACAACTACACAGTTCATGGTGGGACATATACACGACCACTACACACATCATGGTGGGATACATACACGACCACGACACACATCATGGTGGGACACATACACGACTACGACACACATCATGGTGGGACACATACACGACCACTACACATATCATGGTGTTGCACATACACGACCCCAACACACAACATTTTGGGACACATACACGACCACGACACACATCATGGTGGGACACATACACGACCACTACACACATCATAGTGAGACACATACACGACAACTACACACTTCATGGTGAGACACATACACGACCACTACACACATCATGGTGGGACACATACACGACCAATGTACACATCATGGTGGGACACATGCACAACCCCTACACACATCATGTTGGGACACACACGACCATTGTACACATCATTATGGGACACATACACGACCACTGTACACATCATGGTGGGACACAAACATGCCCACTGGACACATCATGGAGGGACACATACACGATCCCAACTCACATCATTGTGGGACACATACACGACCACTACACACATCATGGTAAGAAACATACACGACAACTACACACTTTATGGTAGGATACATACACGACACCGATACACATCATGGTGGGACAAATTTACGACTATGACACACATCATGGTGGGACACATACACGACCACTACACACATCATAGTGAGACACATACACGACAACTACACACTTCATGGTGGGCCACATACACGACCACTACACAAATCATGGTGGGACACATACACGACAATTACACACATCATGGTGTTGCCCATACACGACAAAAACACACATCATAGTGGGACACATACACCACCTCTACACACATCATTGTGGGACACATAGACGACAACTGTGCACATCATGATGGGACACACACGACCATTGTACACATCATAGTGGGACACATACACGACCACTGTACACATCATGGTGGCACACATACATGCCCACTGTACACATCATGATGGGACACATACACGACCCCAACTCACATCATAGTGGGACACATACACGACCACTGTACACATCATGGTGGCACACATACATGCCCACTGTACACATCATGATGGGACACATACACGACCCCAACTCACATCATTGTGGGACACATACACGACCACTACACACATCATGGTGGGACACATACACGAGAACTACACACATCATGGTGTTGCACATTCACGACCCCAACACACATCATGGTGGGACACATACACGACCACTACACACATCATGGTGGGGCACATACACGACCACTACTCACATCATGGTGGGACACATACACTATAACTACACTCTTCATGGTGGGATACATACACGACCACGACACACATCATGGTGGGACACATACACGACCACTGTTCACATCATGGAGGGTCAAATGCACGACCCCTACACACATCATGGTGGGACACACACGACCATTGTACACATCATCGTAGGACACATACACGACAACTACACACTTCATCGTGGGACATATACACGACCACTACACACATCATGGTGGGATACATACACGACCACGACACACATCATGTTGGGATATATACACGACCACAACACACATCATAGTGCGAAACATACACCAACACTGTACACATTATGGTGGGACACATGCACCACCACTGTACATATCATGGTGGGACACATACACTACAACTACACACATCATGGTGTTGCACATACACGACCCCAACACACAACATGGTGGGACACATACACGACCACGACACACATCATGGTGGGACACATGCACAACCACTACACACATCATAGTGAGACACATACACGACAACTACACACTTCATGGTGGGGCACATACACGACCACTACACACATCATGGTGAGACACACACGAAAACTACACACATCATGGTGTTGCCCATACACGTCAAAAACATACATCATGGGGGGACACATACACCACCATAACAAACATATCATTGTGGGACACATACACGACCACTGTACACATCATGGTGGGACACATGCACAACCCCTACACACATCATGGTGGGACACATTCACGGCCACTGTACACATCATGGTGGGACACATACATGCCCACTGTACACATCATGGAGGGACACATACACGATCCCAACTCACATCATTGTGGGACGCATACACGACCACTACACACATCATGGTGGGACACATACACGACCACTACACACATCATGGTGGGACACATACACGACCACTACACATATCATGGTGTTGCAAATACACGACCGCAACACACATGATGGCGGGACACATTCACGACCATGACACACACCATGTTGGGACATATTCACGACCTCAACACACATCATGGTAGGAAATATACACCATCACCGTACACATTATGATGGGACACGTGCACCAGCACTGTACACATCATGGTGGGACACATACACGACAACTTCACACTTCATGGTGGGACACATACACGACAACGACACTCATCATGGTGTTGCACATACACGACACAACCACACATCATGGTGGGACACATACACGACCACTACACACATCATGGTGGGACACATACACGACAAATACACACTTCATTGTGGGACACATACACGACCACTACACACATCATTGTATGACACATACACGACCACGACACACATCATAGTGAGACACATACACGACCAATACACACATCATGGTAGGATACATACACAACCACGACACTCATCATGGTGGGACACATACACGACCACTACACACATCATAGTGAGACACATACACGACAACTACACACTTCATGGTTGGACACATACACGACCACTACACACATCATTGTGGGACACATACACGAGCACTACACACATCATGGTGGGACACATACACGACCACTATATACATCATGGTGGGACACATACACGACCACTATACACATCATGGTGGGACACATACACGGCCACTACACACATCATGGTGTTGCCCATACACGACAAAAACACACATCATAGTGGGACACATACACCACCTCTACACACATCATGGTGGGACACATACACGACCACTATACACATCATGGTAGGACACATGCACGGCCCCTACACACATCATGATGGGACACACACACGACCATTGTACACATCATGGTGGGACACATACATGCCCACTGTACACATCATTATGGGACACATACATGACCCCAACTCACATCATTGTGGGACACATACACGACCACTACACACATCATGGTGGGACACATACACGAGAACTACACACATCATGGTGTTGCACATTCACGACCCCAACACACATCATGGTGGGACACATACACGACCACTACACACATCATGGTGGGACACATACACGACCACTACTCACATCATGGTGGGACACATACACCTTAACTACACACTTCATGGTGGGACATATACACGACCACTACACACATCATGGTGGGACACATACACGACCACTGTTCACATCATGGTGGGACAAATGCACGACCCCTACACACATCATGGTGGGACACACACGACCATTGTACACATCATCGTAGGACACATACACGACAACTACACACTTCATGATGGGACATATACACGACCACTACACACATCATGGTGGGATACATACACGACCACGACACACATCATGGTGGGACACATACATGACCACGACACAAATCATGGTGGGATATATACACGACCACAACACACATCTTGGTGGGAAACATACACCATCACTGTACACATTATGGTGGGACACATGCACCACCACTGTACACATCATGGTGGGACACATACACTACAACTACACACATCATGGTGTTGCACATACACGACCCCAACACACAACATGGTGGGACAAATACACGACCATGACACACATCATGGTGGGACACATACACGACAACTACACACTTCATGGTGGGACACATACACGATCACTACACACATCATGGTGAGACACACACGAAAACTACACACATCATGGTGTTGCTCATGCACGTCAAAAACATACATCATGGGGGGACACATACACCACCATAACAAACACATCATTGTGGGACACATACACGACCACTGTACACATCACGGTGGGACAAATGCACGACTCTTACACACATCATAGTGGGACACACACGACCACTGTACACATCATGGTGGGACACATACACGACCACTGTACACATCAGAGTGGGACACATACATGCCCACTGTACACATCATGGTGGGACACATACACGACCCCAACTCACATCACTGTGGGACTCATACACGACGACTACACACATTATGGTGGGACACGTACACGGCCACTATACATATCATGGTGTTGCAAATACACGACCGCAACACACATCATGGTGGGACACATTGACAACCATGACACACATATTGGTGGGACACATACACGACCACTACTCACATCATGGTCGGACATATACACGACAACTACACACATCATGGTGGGACACATATGCGACAACTACACACTTCGTGGTGGGACACATACACGACCACTACACACATCATAGTAGGACACATACACGACCACTACTCACATCATGGTGGAACACATACACGACCACTACACACATCATGGTGGGACACATACACGACACCTACACACATCATAGTGGGACACATACACGGCCACTACACATATCATGGTGTTGCACATGCACTACCGCAACACACATCATGGTGGGACACATACACGACCACTACACACATCATAGTGGGACACATATACGACAACTACTCACATCATGGTGGGACACATACACGACCACTACACACATCATAGTGGGACACATATACGACCACTACACACATCATGGTGGGACACATACACAGACACTACACATATCATGGTGTTGCACATACACGACCGCAACACACATTATGGTGGGACACATTCACGACCACAACACACATCATGGTGGGACACATACAAGACAACTACACACTTCATGGTGGGACACATACAAGACAACTACACACTTCATGGTGAGACACATACAAGACAACTACACACTTCATGGTGGGACACATACAAGACAACTACACACATCATGGTGGGACACATACAAGACAACTACACACTTCATGGTGGGACACATACACGACCACTACACACATCATAGTGGGACACATTCACGACCACGACACACATCATGGTGGGACATATACACGACCACAACACACATCATGGTAGGAAACATACACCATCACTGTACACATTATGGTGGGACACATACACGACAACTACACACATCATGGTGTTGCACATACACGACCCAAACACCCCACATCATATTGGGACACATACACGACCACTACACACATCATGGTGGGACACATACACAGACACTACACATATCATGGTGTTGCACATACACGACCGCAACACACATTATGGTGGGTCACATTCACGACCACAACACACATCATGGTGGGACACATACAAGACAACTACACACTTCATGGTGGGACACATACAAGACAACTACACACATCATGGTGAGACACATACAAGACAACTACACACTTCATGGTGGGACACATACAAGACAACTACACACATCATGGTGGGACACATACAAGACAACTACACACTTCATGGTGGGACACATACACGACCACTACACACATCATGGTAGGACACATACACGACCACGAGACACATCGTAGTGAGACACATACACGACCACTACACACATCCTGGTGGGATACATACACGACCACGACACACATCAAGCTGGGACAAATACACGACAACTACACACATCATGGTGGGACACATACACGACAAAAAAACACATCATGGTGGGACACATACACTACCACTACACACATCATGGTGGGACACATACACGACCACTACACACATCATGGTGGGACACATACACGATGACTGTACACATCATAGTGGGACACACACGACCATTGCAGACATCACTGGGAGCCGGTCGGCCGAGCGGACAGCACGCTGGACTTGTGATCCTGTTGTCCTGGGTTCGATCCCAGGCGCCGGCGAGACACAATGGGCAAAGTTTCTTTCACCCTATGCCCCTGTTACCTAGCAGTAAAATAGGTACCTGGGTGTTAGTCAGCTGTCACGGGCTGCTTCCTGGGGGTGGAGGCCTGGTCGAGGACCGGGCCGCGGGGACACTAAAAAGCCCCGAAATCATCTCAAGATAAACTCAAGATCATGGTGGGACACATACACGACCACTACACACATCATGGTGGGACACATACACTGCTGCTAAACATATCATGGTGTTGCACATACACGACCGCAACACTCATCATGGTGGGACACATACACGACCACAACACACATCATGGTGGGAAACATACACGACCACAACACACATCATGGTGGGAAACATACACCATCACTGTACACATTATGAAGGGACACATGCAGCACCACTGTACACATCATGGTGGGACACATACACGACAACTACAAACATCATGGTGTTGCACATACACGACCCCAACACACATCATGGTGGGACACATACACAACCACTACACACATCATGGTGGGACACATACACGACCACTACTCACATCATGGTGGGACACATACACGACCACTACACACATCATGGTGGGACACATACACGGCCACTACACATATCATGGTGTTGCACATACACGACCGCAACACACATCATAGTGGGACACATACACGACCCCAACACACATCATGGTGGGACACATACACGACCACTACACACATCATAGTGGGACACATACACGACAACTACACACATCATGGTGTTGTACATACACGACCCAAACACACTTCATGGTGGGACACATACACGACCACTACACACATCATGGTGGGACACATTCACGACCACTACACACATCATGGTGGGACACATACACGACCACTACTCACATCATGGTGGGACACATACATGACCACTGTACACATCATTATGGGACACATACACGACCCCAACACATATGATTGTGGGACACATACATGACCATTGTACACATCATGTTGAGACACATACACGACCACTGTACTCATCATTGTGGGACACATACATGACCACTGTACACATCATTATGGGACACATACACGACCCCAACACATATGATTGTGGGACACACACACGGTCACTACACACATCATGGTGGGACACATACACGATCACGACACACATCATAGTGGGACACATACTCGGCCTCTACACACATCATGGTGGAACACATACACCATCACTGTACACATCACGGAGGGACACATACGCCACCATTGTACACATCATGGTGGGACACATACATGACCACTGTACACATCATGGTGTGAAACATACACGACCTCAACACACATCATGGTGGGACACATACATGACAACTACACACATCATGGTGGGACACATACGCGACCACTGCACACATCGTGGTGGGACACATAAACGACCCCAACACACATCATGGTGGGACACATACACGACCACTGTACACATCATGGTTGGACACATACACGACTATAACACACATCATGGTGGGACACATACACGACCCCAACACACATCATGGTGGGACACATACACGACCCTTACACACATCATGGTGGGACACATACGCGACCACTACGCACATCATGGTGCTGCACATACGCGACTCCAACGCACATCATGGTGGGACACATACACGACCACTGTACACATCATGGTGGGACACATACATGACCCCACAAACGTCATGGTGGGACACATACACGATCCCTACGCACATCATGGTGGGATACATTCACGACCACTACATACATCATGTTGGGACACATACACGATCACTGTACAACATCATGGTGGGATACATATACGACCACTACACACATATCATGGTGGGACACATACACGGCCACTGTACACATCGTGGTGGGACAAATACACGACCATTACGCAAATCATAGTAGGACACATACACGACCTCGACACACATCATAGTGGGACACATACACGACCACTACACAGATCATGGTGGGACACATACACGATCACGACACACATCATAGTGGGACATATATATGACCACGACACACATCATGGTGGGACACATACACGACCACTGTACATCATAGTGGGACACATACACCACCACGACACACATCATTGTGGGACACATACACGACCACGACACACATCATGGTGGGACACATACACCACCACGACACACATCATGGTGGGACACATACACGACCACGACACACATCAAGGTGGGACACTTACACCACCATTGTACATATCATGGTGGGACACATACACGAAAACTACACACATCATGGTGTTGCACATACACGACCCCAACACACATCATGGTGGGACACATACACGACCACTACATACATCATGGTGGGACACATACACGACCACTACACACATAATGGTGGGACACATAAACGACCACTACACACATCTTGGTGGGACACATACACGACAACTACACACTTCATGGTGGGACACATACACGGCCACTACACACATCATCGTGGGACACATACACGATAGCTACACACATCATGGTGGGACACATACACCACCACTACTCACATCATGGTGGGACACATACACGACCACTATACACTTCATTGTGGGACACATTCACGACCACTGTACATATCATGGTGGGACACATACACGACCACTACACACATCATAGTGAGACACGTACACGACAACTACACACTTCATAGCGGGACACATACACGACCACTACACACATCATGGTGGGACACATACACGACAACTACACACATCATGGTGTTGCCCATACACGACAAAAACACACATCATGTGGGGACACATACTCCACCACTCCACACATCATTGTGGGACACATACACGACGACCACTGTACACATCATAGTGGGACACATGCACGACCCCTACACACATCATGGTGGGACACACACGACCATTGTACACATCATTGTGGGACACATACACGACCACGACACACCTCATGGTGGGACACATACACGACCACTACACACATCATGGTGGGACACATACACGACAACTAAGCACATCATGGTTTTGCCCATACACGACAAAAACACACATCATGGGGGGACACATACACTACCACTCCACACATCATATTGGGACACATACACGACCACTGTACACATCATGGTGGGAAACATACATGCCCACTGTACACATCATGGTGGGACACATACACGACCCTAACTCACATCACTGTGGGACACATACACGATCACTACACATCATGGTGAGACACATACACCACCTCTACACACATCATGGTGGGACACATACACGACCACTACACACATCATGGTGGGACACATACACGACCATTACACACACTTCATGGTGGGACACATACACATATCATAGTAGGACACATACACGACAACTACACACATCATGGTGTTGCACATACACGACAACTACACACATCATTGTTGGACACATACAGCCCCACTACACACATCATGGTGGGACATATACACGACCACTATGCACTTCGTTGTGGGACACATTCACGACCACTGTACATATTGTTGGAAATTTCCAACAATAATACAACACTGTTGTATTATTATTAATTATTACTAAATCTACTAATCACTGTAGTAATTAAAATTAATCAACCGTAGAGTTCACATGTACTAATAATTGTATCTGTACAATAAGGCTAGAATTCTTATGTCACCAGACGCCAGTATTGCGTCAGATTCCATTATAATAAACACAACTATATCCAGTGTGTCTGAGAATTGAGTTTGATTCTCTATAAAACAACGGTGTTCTGTGTGATAATTATTTACAGATAAACTGATCCCCAACTAATGCCAAATAGAGCGTTTATAGTTACAACTGTTATCTGGTAATAAATTTAACGTCACGCGTGAATGCCCTGGAGAGACTTTAATTCATCTCCATTGCTTGTTTACCATCGTAAAACGGGCAAATAATAATATTTAACTCCTCTGAATAATAAACCCGTCCTTATCCGAGCATTTCAATCGCAACTGCGAGAAATGATATTATTCGTAGTAAATAATTTGTGTGTCAAATGCGGGACGCGGAGCGGGGGGCAGAGGAGACGCTATTGCTGGAGTGGACGCCACCGAGAACGGGGAGGAGGAAAGTCGCCACTGTGAGGTGTGAAGAATTGTTGCAGAATATAGAAACTTAGCTGGTTGATAGTGTCACGGGATACCTCGTGGTGGATCGTCAACGAGAATTAACTTGACGTTTCACCAGGAACCTGTTAATTGGTTCCGTGTAGACCAACGTGACCAGCCAGAGAAGCGCGTCAGCATCTAGGCTAGGCTCGACACCACGTGTTCATTATTTCGATGCCAGAACCTAGGACGCGATCTTCGGCAAGCCTCAACTTACACAGTGCCCTATTAGCTAAGTACCTTTATTCCCTTTTGATGCATCATTATGGATAGGTTATAGCTGGGTAGCTTGTCGTTACGCCGAGCGACTAAAACAAACCACAGGTTATTATCTGTCTCCACTCTCCATTTTAATTTCTTGAACATAGATATTTAGCAGCCTAATATGTTGCTACTGAATATATTTTGATTTGCAGCGTGTGTGAAGAATTGCCCGAGCTGTCATTTCCCGTGTTAATCATCTCCCAGTGTTCCATGATGAGTTCAGGAGATTTCGAGGATGAGTCATAACCGATGTCTTGGAAAACGTCTTCAAGCTAAGACCCTTTTCCGTATTCCTTTAATTACATTATCTGTAGTGTATTATTACTACGGATCACTGTTTTCTGGATTAACACGTGTTTATTATAATCATTAATTTCTCATGTTCATAATCTATGTTCTTATTGGTGATTGTTTCATTGATTCTATAATTGGTCATAGGATTAGGTATATATATGACCACGACACACATCATGTCGTAGATACATAATGAACTGGTGCACGAACCACACTAGTTCCTAGACATATATGAAGTTCTAGTAATAACCCCCCAATGTAGGTGTTTGAGGCTTTGATTCAGTTAAATTATATACAGCCCATTAATTATACAAGTCATTATATTCTCTAGTATTTATCCATAGTTACTGGTTCATCTAGGAATTTTCTAATGATCACATTTTATTAGTTTCCCTCTTTACTATAAAAGCGGGTGGTCCTTCGTAATTGATTTTCATTACATTAATATTTAAATAAATAGAGTCAAGCTCCAAATGTCCCACACATATCATGGTGAGACACATACACGACTCCAACACATCATCATAGTGGGGACACATACATGACCACTGTACACATCATGGTGTCACACATACACGACCCAAACACACATAATGGTGGGACACATACATGACCACTACACACATCGTGGTGCTGCATATACACGACCATAACACACATCATGGTGGGACACAAGCACCACCACTGTACACATCATGGTGGGACACATACACGACAACGACACTCATCATGGTGTTGCACATACACGACACAACCACACATCATAGTGGGATACATACACGACCACTACACACATCATGGTGGAACACATACACGACCACTACTCACATCATGGTGGGACACATACACGACAACTACACACTTCATTGTGGGACATATACACGACCACTACACATCATGGTGGGACACATACACGACAACTACACACTTCATTGTGGGACACATACACGACCACTGCACGCATCATTGTGGGACACATACACGACCACGACACACATCATGGTGAGACACATACACGACCACTACACACATCATAGTGGGATACATACACAACTACGACACACATCATGGTGGGACACATACACGACCACTACACGCATCATAGTGAGACACATACACGACAACTACACACTTCATGGTTGGACACATACACGACCACTATACACATCATGATGGGACACATACACGGCCACTACACATATCATGGTGTTGCACATACACGACCGCAACACACATCATGGTGGGACACATTCATGACCACGACACACATCATGGTGGGAAACATACACCCTCACTGTACACATTATGATGGGACACATGCACCACCACCACTGTACACATCATGGTGGGACGCATACACGATCACTACACACATCATGGTGGGACACATACATGACCACTACTCACATCTTGGTGGGACACATACACGACAACTACACACTTCATGGTGGGACATATACACGACCAATACACACATCATAATGGGACACATACGCGACAACTACACACTTCATGGTGGGACACATACACGACCACTACACACATCATAATGGGACACATACACGACCACTACACACATCATGGTGGGACACATACACGACCACGACACACATCATGGTGAGACACATACACGACCACTACACACATCATGGTGGGATACATACACGACCACGACACACATCATCGGGGACACCTACACGACCACTACACACATCATAGTGAGACACATATACGACAACTACACACTTCATGGTGGGACACATACACGACCATTACACACATCATAGTGGGACACATACACGACAAAAACACACATCATGGTGGGACACATACACCACCACTACACACATCATGGTGGGACACATACACGACAACTGTGCACATCATGGTGGGACACATGCACGGCCCCTACACATCATGGTGGGACACACACGACCGTTGTACACATCATATTAGGAGACATACATGCCCACTGTACACATCATGGTGGGACACATACACGACCCCAACTGACATCATTGTGGGACACATACACGACCACTACATACATCATGGTGGGACACATACACAAACACTACACACATCATGGTGGGACACATACACGACAACTACACACATCATGGAGTTGTCCATACACGACAAAAACACACATCATGGGGGGACACATACACCACCACTACACACATCATGGTGGGACATATACACGACCACAACACGCATCATGGTGGGACACATACACGACCACTACAGACATCATGGTGGGACACAAGCACCACCACTGTACACATCATGGTGGGACACATACACGACAACGACACTCATCATGGTGTTGCACATACACGACACAACCACACATCATGGTGGGACACATACACGACCACTACACACATCATAGTGAGACACATACACGACAACTACACACTTCATGGTGAGACACATACACGACCACTACACACATCATGGTGGGACACATACACGACAACGACACTCATCATGGTGTTGCTCATATACGTCAAAACCACACATCATGATGGGACACATACACCACCACTACACACAACATGGTGGGACACATACACGACCACTGTACACATCATGATGGGACACATGCACAACCCCTACACACATCATGGTGGGACACATACACGGCCACTTTACACATCATTGTGGGACACATACATGCCCACTGTACACATCATGGCGGGACACATACACGATCCCAACTCACATCATTGTGGGACACATACACGACCACTACACACATCATGGTGGGAAACATACACGACCACTACACACATCATGGTGGGACACATACACGGCCACTACACATATCATGGTGTTGCAAATAAACGACCGCAACACACATGATAGCGGGACACATTCACGACCATGACACACATCATGGTGGGACATATACACGACCTCAACACACATCATGGTAGGAAACATACACCATCACCGTACACATTATGATGGGACACGTGCACCAGCACTGTACACATCATGGTGGGACACATACACGACAACTACACACATCAAGGTGGGATACATACACGACACCGATAAACATCATGGTGGGACACATAAACGACCACTACACACATCATAGTGAGACACATACATGACAACTTCACACTTCATGGTGGGACACATACACGACAACGACACTCATCATGGTGTTGCACATACACCACACAACCACACATCATGGTGGGACACATACACGACCACTACACACATCATGGTGGGACACATACACGACAACTACACACTTCATTGTGGGACACATACACGACCACTACACACATCATTGTATGACACATACACGACCACGACACACATCTTTGTGAGACACATACACGACCACTACACACATCATGGTGGGATACATACACATCCACGACACTCATCATGGTGGGACACATACACGACCACTACACACATCATAGTGAGACACATACACGACAACTACACACTTCATGGTTGGACACATACACGACCACTACACACATCATTGTGGGACGCATACACGACCACTACACACATCATAGTGGGACACATACACGACCACTATACACATCATGGTGGGACACATACACGACCACTATACACATCATGGTGGGACACATACACGGCCACTACACATATCATGGTGATGCACATACACGACCGCAACACACATCATGGTGGGACACATTCATGACCACGAAACACATCATAGTGGGACATATACACGACCACAACACACATCATGGTGGGAAACATACACCCTCACTGTACACATTATGATGGGACACATGCATCACCACCACTGTACACATCATGGTGGGACACATACACGACAACTACACACATCATGGTGTTGCACATACTCGACCCCAACACACATCATGGTGGGACACATACACGACCACTACACACATCATGGTGGGACACATACATGACTACTACTCTCATCTTGTTGGGACACATGCACGACAACTACACACTTCATGGTGGGACATATACACGACCAATACACACATCATAATGGAACACATACGCGACAACTACACACTTCATGGTGGGACACATACACGACCACTACACACATCATAGTGAGCCACATACACGACCACTACACACATCATGGTGGGATACATACACGACCACGACACTCATCATCGGGGACACATACACGACCACTACACACATCATAGTGAGGCACATACACGACAACTACACACTTCATGGTGGGACACATACACAACCACTACACACATCATAGTGGGACACATACACGACAACTACACACATCATGGTGTTGCCCATACACGACAAAAACACACATCATGGTGGGACACATACACCACCACTACACACATCATGGTGGGACACAGACACTACAACTGTACACATCATGGTGGGACACATGCACGGCCCCTACACATCATGGTGGGACACACACGACCGTTGTGCACATCATATTAGGACACATACATGCCCACTGTACACATCATGGTGGGACACATACACGACCCCAACTGACATCATTGTTGGACACATACACGACCACTACACACATCATGGTGGGACACATACACGAACACTACACACATCATGGTGGAACACACACACGACAACTACACACATCATGGTGTTGCCCATACACGACAAAAACACATCATAGTGGGACACATACTCGACCCCAATACACATCATGGTGGGGCACATACACGACCCCAACTGACATCATTGTGGGACACATACACGACCACTACACACATCATGGTGGGACACATACACGAACACTACACACATCATAGTGGGACACATACACGACAACTACACACATCATGGTGTTGTCCATACACGACAAAAACACACATCATGGGGGACACATACACCACAACTAGACACATCATGGTGGGACACATACACCACCACTAGACACATCATGGTGGGACACATAGACGACTACGACACACATCATGGATGGATATATAACCGATCACAACACACATCATGGTGGGAAACATACACCATCACAGGACACATTATGGTGAGACACATGCACCACCAACTGTACACATCATGGTGGGACACATACACGACAACTACACACATCATGGTGTTGCACATACACGACCCCAACACACAACATTTTGGGACACATACACGACCACGACACACATCATGGTGGGACATATACACGACAACTACACACATCATAGTAAGACACATACACGACAACTACACACTTCATGGTGAGACACATACACGACCACTACACACATCATGGTGGGACACATACACGACCACTGTACACATCATGGTGGGACACATGCACAACCCCTACACACATCATGTTGGGACACACACGACCATTGTACACATCATTATGGGACACATACATGACCACTGTACACATCATGGTGGAACACAAACATGCCCACTGGACACATCATGGAGGGACACATACACGATCCCAACTCACATCATTGTGGGACACATACACGACCACTACACACATCATGGTGGGACACATACACGACCGCGACACACATGATGGTGGGACACATACACGACCACTACACACATCATGGTATGAAACATACACGACAACTACACACTTTATGGTGGGATACATACACGACACCGATACACATCATGGTGGGACAAATTTACGACCATGACACACATCATGGTGGGACACATACACGACCACTACACACATCATAGTGAGACACATACACGACAACTACACACTTCATGGTGGGCCACATACACGACCACTACACAAATCATGGTGGGACACATACACGACAACTGCACACATCATGGTGTTGCCCATACACGACAAAAACACACATCATAGTGGGACACATACACTACCTCTACACACATCATTGTGGGACACATAGACGACAACTGTGCACATCATGGTGGGACACATGCACGGCCCCTACACACATCATGATGGGACACACACGACCATTGTACACATCATAGTGGGACACATACTCGACCACTGTACACATCATGGTGGGACACATATATGCCCACTGTACACATCATGATGGGACACATACACGACCACTACATACATCATGGTGGGACACATACACGAGAAAATACACACATCATGGTGGGACACATACACGACCACTACACACATCATGGTGGCACACATACACGACCACTGCTCACATCATGGTGGGACACATACACTATAACTACACACTTCATGGTGGGATACATACACGACCACGACACACATCATGGTGGGACACATACACGACCACTGTTCACATCATGGTGGGTCAAATGCACGACCCCTACACACATCAAGGTGGGACACACACGACCATTGTACACATCATCGTAGGACACATACACGACAACTACACACTTCATGGTGGGACATATACACGACCACTACACACATCATGGTGGGATACATACACGACCACGACACACATCATGGTGGGACACTTACACGACCACGACACACATCATGTTGGGATATATACACGACCACAACACACATCATGGTGCGAAACATACACCATCACTGTACACATTATGGTGGGACACATGCACCACCACTGTACATATCATGGTTGGACACATACAGTACAACTACACACATCATGGTGTTGCACATACACGACCCCAACACACAACATGGTGGGACACATACACGACCACGACACACATCATGGTGGGACACATGCACAACCACTACACACATCATAGTGAGACACATACCCGACAACTACACACTTCATGGTGGGACACATACACGACCACTACACACATCATGGTGAGACACACACGAAAACTACGCACATCATGGTGTTGCCCATACACGTCAAAAACATACATCATGGGGGGACACATACACCACCATAATAAACACATCATTGTGGGACACATACACGACCACTGTACACATCATGGTGGGACACATGCACAACCCCTACACACATCATGGTGGGACACATACACGGCCACTGTACACATCATGGTGGGACACATACATGCCCACTGTACACATCATGGAGGGACACATACACGATCCCAACTCACATTGTGGGACGCATACACGACCACTACACACATCATGGTGGGACACATACACGACCACTACACACATCATGGTGGGACACATACACGGCCACTACACATATCATGTTGTTGCAAATACACGACCGCAACACACATGATGGCGGGACACATTCACGACCATGACACACATCATGTTGGGACATATTCACGACCTCAACACACATCATGGTAGGAAACATACACCATCACCATACACATTATGATGGGACACGTGCACCAGCACTGTACACATCATGGTGGGACACATACACGACAACTACACACATCATGGTGGGATACATACACGACACCGATAAACATCATAGTGGGACACATACACGACCACTACACATATCATAGTGAGACACATACACGACAACTTCACACTTCATGGTGGGACACATACACGACAACGACACTCATCAGGTTGTTGCACATACACGACACAACCACACATCATGGTAAGACACATACACGACCACTACACACATCATGGTGGGACACATACACGACAACTACACACTTCATTGTGGGACACATACACGACCACTACACACATCATTGTATGACACATACACCACCATGACACACATCATGGTGAGACACATACACGACCAATACACACATCATGGTGGGATACATACACAACCACGACACTCATCATGGTGGGACAGATACACGACCACTACACACATCATAGTGAGACACATACACGACAACTACACACTTCATGGTTGGACACATACACGACCACTACACACATCATTGTGGGACACATACACGACCACTACACACATCATGGTGGGACACATACACGACCACTATACACATCATGGTGGGACACATACACGACCACTATACACATCATGGTGGGACACTGTTACGGCCCTCTCGGGTCGCAACTGGGTTCGTACTCTGATGTCGTTAGAGGAAGGGTATCCGGCCCCAAGCCAATAGTGGCTTTCAAGGGATGTGATCCACAACGCAAGTAAATTAAAATGGGAAGGGAAATAAAGTCAAAACTTAATATAATATAATAACCGCCACCAATAAATAATATATAAAAGGTTACACAGGGGGAGGGGTATTAACAATATTATTAACAAAGTAGTCTTCTTCTGAAGACCCTGGATCTTCTCGGTGCCAAGTTCTCGGTGCTCTCGTGGCCTCACGACGAATCCTTCGAAAAGCTGAGTCTACCCCGGCCACAGGCCAGCCAAAACACAGATCCACTGGGGGCACTGCCGTGGAGGCCGTCAACCACAAGTCCAGCAGACTGCTGGCAGGTTCCGGATCAGCAACGCTGGTCAGGCCACTCCACGAGCGATTCTAGGGTAGCGCCCTAGTCAGGAGCCTCGTGTGATACCACAGATCACTCTCCTGTCCACAATACCCCAGTGGTCAATCGTCTCCACCAGTCAGTCCCGGGTACGACAATCCTTCAACTGCCACTTCACTGGCAGGGTAACACCACAGTGTTCATCCGGGAGGCGACTCACAGCTGCTGCAGCAAACACTTGGTGACGAGACGGCTGCCTTGGGTAGACTGACTCAACTTCCATTACAGCAGTACCAGGTCGACTCTGTAAGCAGACACGTCATCAATAACAGGGACACACAAAAACACCTCACTTACAGGCTCAGACACAAACGCCCGACGTTACAAGCCATCCATAGATGGCTTGTTGTCTGAGCACTACCTCACCAGAGGTCAGCAGCGGCTGTGTTGTGAGCTGAACAGGACTGGAAACTGGCCCTTGTGGCCAGTACACCTCGTCCTCACCAGGTGTCGTCGTCCATTTGGAGGGGGTTTCGGGAGCTGACCCACAGATGGCGTGGTCGTCACTTCTCCAGGCTCGGACGCTGGATCCGGGTCCGTAACACCTCCCCACCAAAAAGAATTTGGTTTGGGGTTCTATAAAGAGAAACACAAACCAAATTAGTACGGGGACACAACTCCAAATGGACTCACATGCTTTATAAACTGGAGCGGCGAGGCTGCCTTGTCCATAGAACTTTCCTACTGGGCAACTCTGGCACAAAGGAAACTTGCAGATTGAAGGCAATGACCTGCCTGATGTAATCGTCCACATCTCCACTGCGATGTCCAGCAGGGGCTTCATCTCACATCTCTCGAGTAAGGATCGGTATAGACACGATGTGGGGGCGACTCGACACTTCCTTGTGTCGTGGCACCGATGATGGCTGGTCACAGACGGTATTTCTAGTACCGGTCCGGCGGTCCTTCAGGGAGTCGGGTACCTGGAATACAGGGGTCTGATAATTTAGAGTGACAGCGACAGCGGGTAAAACAGTACTTACAGCATACTCCTCTACTAGGTCCACCCCTAGTCCCAAAGGGGCTGCTCGTACATTGAAGATGGCATTCGCTCTGCCACCGTCAGGTCGACCAACGTTCCGTATAACGCTGCATTGAGGCTCAGCAATCACGCGGGGGTGTCACACATCATTGTGGGACACATAGACGACAACTGTGCACATCATGGTGGGACACATGCACGGCCCCTACACACATCATGATGGGACACACACGACCATTGTACACATCATAGTGGGACACATACTCGACCACTACACACATCATTGTGGGACACATACACGACCACTACACACATCATGGTGGGACACATACACGACCACTATACACATCATGGTGGGACACATGCACGACCACTATACACATCATGGTGGGACACATACACGGCCACTACACACATCATGGTGTTGCCCATACACGACAAAATCACACATCATAGTGGGACACATACACCACCTCTACACACATCATTGTGGGACACATAGACGACAACTGTACACATCATGGTAGGACACATACACGGCCCCTACACACATCATGATGGGACACACGACCATTGTACACATCATGGTGGGACACATACACGACCACTGTACACATCATGGTGGGACACATACATGCCCACTGTACACATCATGATGGGACACATACACGACCCCAACTCACATCATTGTGGGACACATACACGACCACTACACACATCATGGTGGGACACATACACGAGAACTACACACATCATGGTGTTGCACATTCACGACCCCAACACACATCATGGTGGGACACATAAACGACCACTACACACATCATGGTGGGACACATACACGATCACTACTCACATCATGGTGGGACACATACACTATAACTACACACTTCATGGTGGGACATATACACGACCACTACACACATCATGGTGGGACACATACACGACCACTGTTCACATCATGGTGGGACAAATGCACGACCCCTACACACATCATGGTGGGACACACACGACCATTGTACACATCATCGTAGGACACATACACGACAACTACACACTTCATGGTGGGACATATACACGCCCACTACACACATCATGGTGGGATACATACACGACCACGACACACATCATGGTAGGACACATACATGACCACGACACACATCATGGTGGGAAACATACACCATCACTGTACACATTATGGTGGGACACATGCACCACCACTGTACACATCATGGTGGGACACATACACTACAACTACACACATCATGGTGTTGCAATACACGACCCCAACACACAACATGGTGGGACACATACACGACCATGACACACATCATGGTGGGGCACATAGACAACCACTACACACATCATAGTGGGACACATACACGACCACTACACACATCATGGTGAGACACACACGAAAACTACACACATCATGGTGTTGCTCATGCACGTCAAAAACATACATCATGGGGGGACACATACACCACCATAACAAACACATCATTGTGGGACACATACACGACCACTGTACACATCATGGTGGGACAAATGCACGACCCCTACACACATCATGGTGGGACACACACGACCATTGCACACATCATGGTGGGACACATACACGACCACTGTACACATCATAGTGGGACACATACATGCCCACTTTACACATCATGGTGGGACACATACACGACCCCAACTCACATCACTGTGGGACTCATACACGACCACTACACACATTATGGTGGGACTCATACACGACCACTACACACATTATGGTGGGACACGTACACGGCCACTATACATATCATGGTGTTGCAAATACACGACCGCAACACACATCATGGTGGGACACATTCACGACCGCAACACACATCATGGTGGGACACATTCACGACCACTACTCACATCATGGTCGGACATATACACGACAACTACACACACATCATGGTGGGACACATATACGACAACTACACACTTCGTGGTGGGACACATACACGACCACTACACACATCATAGTAGGACACATACACGACAACTACACACATCATGGTGTTGCTCAAACACGAACACTACACACATCATGGTGGGACACATACAGAACCACTACACACATCATTGTGGGACACATTCATGACCACTGTACACATCATAGTGAGACACATACACGACTCCTACACACATCATGGTGGGGACACATACATGACCACTGTACACATCACGGTGGCACACATACACGACCAAAACACACATCATGGTGGGAAACATACATGACCACTACACACATCATGGTGGGAAACATACATGACCACTACACATATCGTGGTCCTGCATATACACGACCATAACATACATCATGGTGGGACACATACACGACCAATACAGACATCATGGTGGGACACATATACGACCACTACACACATCATGGTAGGACACATACACGACCACGACACACATCATGGTGAGACACATACACGACCACTACTCACATCATGGTGGGATACATACACGACCACGACACACATCATGGTGGGACACATACACGACTACTACACACATCGTAGTGAGACACATACACGACCACTACACACATCATAGTAGGACACATACACGACCACGACACACATCATGGTGAGACACATACATGACCACTACACACATCATGGTGTTGCACATACACGACCCCAACACACATCATGGTAGGACACATACACGACCACGACACACATCATGGTGGGACACATACACGACAACTACACACTTCATGGTGAGACACATACACGACCACTACACACATCATGGTGGGACACATACACGACAACTACACACATCATGGTGTTGCCCATACACGACAAAAACACACATCATGGTTGGACACATACACCACCACTACACACATCATTGTGGGACACATATACGACCACTGTACACATCGTGTTGGGACACATGCACGACCCCTACACACATCATGGTGGGACACACACGACCATTGTACACATCATGGTGGGACACATACACGACCACTGTACACATCATGGTGGGACACATACATGCCCACTGTACACATCATAGTGGGACACATGCACTACCCCAACTCACATCATGGTGGGACACATACACCAACACTACACACATCATGGTGGGACACATATACGACCACTGTACACATCATGGTGGGACACATGCACGACCCCTACACACATCATGGTGGGACACACACGACCATTGTACACATTATGATGGGCACATGCACCACCACTGTACACATCATGGTGGGACACATACACGACAACTACACACATGGCTGATGGGATTGATAGAATCTCACCATGGATACTAAAGGAAGGTGCAGAAGCACTAAGTGTGCCACTCTCTATGGTGTATAACAGGTCACTGGAAACAGGAGACTTACCAGGAAGTTGGAAGACAGCTAACGTGGTCCCAATATACAAAAAGGGTGACAGGCAAGAGGCACTGAATTACAGGCCAGTTTCCTTAACTTGTATACCATGCAAGGTGCTGGAGAAGATCGTGAGGAAAAGGCTCGTAGAGCATCTGGAGGGAAATAACTTTGTAACGCACCACCAACATGGGTTCAGAGATGGTAAATTGTGCCTCACAGGTTTAGTAGAATTTTTTGACCAGGCAACGAAAATTAGGCAGGAAAGAGAAGGGTGGGCCGACTGCATTTTCCTGGATTGCCAAAAAGCCTTTGACACAGTACCCCATAAAAGGCTGTTAAAAAAGTTGGAGCAACAGGCAGGAGTAAAAGGGAAGGTGCTCCAGTGGATAAGGGAGTACTTAAGCAACAGGAAACAGCGAGTAACGGTGAGGGGGGAGACATCAGAGTGGCGAGATGTCACCAGCGGAGTCCCACAGGGCTCAGTACTTGGACCCATCCTGTTTCTAATATATGTGAACGATCTTCCAGAGGGTATAGACTCATTCCTCTCAATATTTGCTGATGATGCAAAAATTATGAGAAGAATCAAGACAGATAAAGATAGACAGAGACTACAGGATGACCTGGATAAACTGGAGGAATGGTCTAGAAAATGGCTGCTAAAGTTCAACTCAGGAAAGTGTAAGGTGATGAAATTAGGCGAAGGGAGCAGGAGGCTGAACACAAGGTATCATCTGGGAGGGGAAATCCTGCAAGAGTCAAATAGAGAAAAAGATTTGGGGGTTGATAACACACCGAACCTGTCCCCAGAGGCACACATCAAAAGAATATCATCAGCGGCATATGCTAGTCTGGCCAACATAAGAACTGCCTTTAGAAACTTGTGTAAGGAATCTTTCAGAACCCTGTATACCACTTATGTAAGACCAATCCTGGAGTATGCAGCTCCAGCCTGGAGTCCATACCTAGTTAAACACAAGACAATGTTAGAGAAGATTCAGCGGTATGCCACCAGGCTCGTCCCTGAACTGAGAGGATTGAGCTACGAGGAAAGGCTAAAGGAGCTGAACCTCACATCCCTGGAAAACAGAAGAGTAAGGGGAGACATGATAACCACCTACAAAACTTTCAGAGGAATTGACAGGGTGGACAAAGACAAACTCTTCAGCACGGGTGGGACACGAACAAGGGGACACAGGTGGAAACTTAGTACCCAGATGAGCCACACAGACGTTAGAAAGAATTTTTTTCAGTGTCAGAATAGTTAATAAATGGAATGCACTAGGAAGTGATGTGGTGGAGGCTGACTCCATACACAGTTTCAAATGTAGATATGATAGAGCCCAGTAGGCTAAGGAATCTGTACACCAGTTGATTGACAGTTGAGAGGCGGGACCAAAGAGCCAAAGCTCATCCCCCGCCAGCACAATTAGGTGAGTACATCATGGTGTTGCACATACACGACCCCAACACACATCAAGGTGGGACACATACACGACCACTAAACACACATCATGGTGGGACACATATACGACAACTACACACTTCATGGTGGGACACATACACGACCACAACACACATCATAGTAGGACACATAAACGACAACTACACACATCATGGTGTTGCACATACACGACAACTACACACATCATGGTGTTGCACATACACGACAACTACACACATCATGGTGGGACACATACAGCACCACTACACACATCATGGTGGGACACATGCACGACCACTGTATACACCATAGTGGGACACATGCACGACCCCTACACACATCATGGTGGGACACACACGACCATTGTACACATTATGGTGGGACACATACACGACCACTGTACACATCATGGTGGGACACATACATGCCCACTGTACACATCATGGTGGGACACATACACGACCACTACACCCATCATGGTGGGACACATACACGACCACTGTACACATCATGGTGAGACACATACACGACTCCTACACACATCATGGTGGGGACACATACATGACCACTGTACACATCATGGTGGCACACATACACGACCAAAACACACATCTTGGTGGGAAACATACATGACCACTACACACATCATGGTGGGACACATACACGACCACGACACACATCATGGTGGGACACATACACGACCACGACACACATCATGGTGGGACACATACACGACCACGACACACATCATGGTGAGACACATACACGACCACTACACACATCATGGTGTTGCCCATACACGACAAAAACACACATCATGGTGGGAAACATACACCACCACTACACACATCATGGTGGGACACATGCACGACCACTGTATACACCATAGTGGGACACATGCACGACCCCTACACACATCATGGTGGGACACACACGACCATTGTACACATTATGGTGGGACACATACACGACCACTGTACACATCATGGTGGGACACATACATGCCCACTGTACACATCATGGTAGGACACATACACGACCACTACACACATCATGGTGGGACACATACACGGCCACTACACATATCATGGTGTTGCACATACACGACCGCAACACACATCATGGTGGGACACATACACGATCCCAACACACATCATGGTGGGACACATATACGACAACTACACACTTCATGGTGGGACACATACACGACCACAACACACATCATAGTAGGACACATAAACGACAACTACACACATCATGGTGTTGCACATACACGACAACTACACACATCATGGTGTTGCACATACACGACAACTACACACATCATGGTGTTGCACATACACGACAACTACACACATCATGGTGGGACACATACAGCACCACTACACACATCATGGTGGGACACATGCACGACCACTGTATACACCATAGTGGGACACATGCACGACCCCTACACACATCATGGTGGGACACACACGACCATTGTACACATTATGGTGGGACACATACACGACCACTGTACACATCATGGTGGGACACATACATGCCCACTGTACACATCATGGTGGGACACATACACGACCACTACACCCATCATGGTGGGACACATACACGACCACTGTACACATCATGGTGAGACACATACACGACTCCTACACACATCATGGTGGGGACACATACCTGACCACTGTACACATCATGGTGGGACACATACACGATCCCAACACACATCATGGTGGGACACATACACGACCACTACACACATCATGGTGGGACACATACACGACCACTGTACACACATCATGGTGGGACACATACACGGCCACTACACACATCATAGTGGGACACATTCACGACCACGACACACATCATGGTGGGACATATACACGACCACAACACACATCATGGTAGGACACATACACGACACCTACACACATCATGGTGGGACACATACACGACAACTACACACATCATAGTGGGACACATACACGACCCAAACACCCCACATCATGGTGGGACACATACACGACCACTACACACATCATAGTGGGACACATACACGACCACTACTCACATCATGGTGGGACACATACACGACCACTACACACATCATGGTGGGACACATACACGACACCTACACACATCATGGTGGGACACATACACGGCCACTACACATATCATGGTGTTGCACATGCACTGCCGCAACACACATCATGGTGGGACACATACACGACCACTACACACATCATAGTGGGACACATATACGACCACTACACACATCATGGTGGGACACATACACGACCACTGTTCACATCATATTGGGACACATACACGACCACTACACACATCATGGTGGGACACATACACAGACACTACACATATCATGGTGTTGCACATACAAGACAACTACACACATCATGGTGAGACACATACACGGCAACTACACACATCATGGTGAGACACATACACGACCACGACACACATCATGGTGGGACACATACACGACCAATACACTCATCATAGTGAGACACATACACGTCAACTACACATTTTATGGTGGGACACATACAGTACCACTACACACATCATGGTGGGACACATACACGACGACTGTACACATCAATGTGGGACACACACGACCATTGTAGACATCACTGGGAGCCGGTCGGCCGAGCGGACAGCACGCTGGACTTGTGATCCTGTGGTCCTGGGTTCTATCCCAGGCGCCGGCGAGAAATAATGGGCAGAGTTTCTTTCACCCTATTCCCCTGTTACCTAGCAGTAAAATAGGTACCTGGGTGTTAGTCAGCTGTCACGGGCTGATTCCTGGGGGTGGAGGCCTGGTCGAGGACCGGGCCGCGGGGACACTAAAAAGCCCCGAAATCATGTCAAGATAACCTCAAGATCATGGTGGGACACATACACGACCACTGTACACATCATATTGGGACACATACACTGCTGCTAAACATATCATGGTGTTGCACATACACGACCGCAACACTCATCATGGTGGGACACATACACGACCACAACACACATCATGGTGGGAAACATACACCATCACTGTACACATTATGATGGGACACATGCAGCACCACTGTACACATCATGGTGGGACACATACACGACAACTACAAACATCATGGTGTTGCACATACACGACCCCAACACACATCATGGTGGGACACATACACGACCACTACACACATCATGGTGGGACACATACACGACCACTACTCACATCATGGTAGGACACATACACGACCACTACACACATCATGGTGGGACACATACACGGCCACTACACCTATCATGGTGCTGCACATACACGACCGCAACACACATCATAGTGGGACACATACACGACCCCAACACACATCATGGTGGGACACATACACGACCACTACACACATCATGGTGGGACACATACACGACAACTACACATATCATGGTGTTGCACATACACGACCCAAACACACTTCATGGTGGGACACATACACGACCACTACACACATCATGGTGGGACACATACACGACCACTACACACATCATGGTTGGACACATACACGACCACTACTCACATCATGGTGGGACACATACATGACCACTGTACACATCATTATGGGACACATACACGACCCCAACACATATGATTGTGGGACACATACATGACCATTGTACACATCATGTTGAGACACATACACGACCACTGTACTCATCATTGTGGGACACATACATGACCACTGTACACATCATTATGGGACACATACACGACCCCAACACATATGATTGTGGGACACATACACGGTCACTACACACATCATGGTGGGACACATACACGATCACGACACACATCATAGTGGGACACATACACGGCCTCTACACACATCATGGTGGAACACATACACCATCACTGTACACATCACGGAGGGACACATACACCACCATTGTACACATCATGGTGGGACACATACATGACCACTGTACACATCATGGTGGGAAACATACACGACTTCAACACACATCATGGTGGGACACATACATGATCACTACACACATCATGGTGGGACACATACGCGACCACTGCACACATTGTGGTGGGACACATAAACGACCCCAACACACATCATGGTGGGACACATACACGACCACTGTACACATCATGGTTGGACACATACACGACTATAACACACATCATGGTGGGACACATACATGACCCCAACACACATCATGGTGGGACACATACACGACCCTTACACACATCATGGTGGGACACATACGCGACCACTACGCACATCATGGTGTTGCACATACGCGACTCCAACGCACATCATGGTGGGATACATTCACGACCACTACACACATATCATGGTGGGACACATACACGACCACTGTACACATCGTGGTGGGACAAATACACGACCATTACGCACATCATGGTAGGACACATACACGACCTCGACACACATCATAGTGCGACACATACACGACCACTACACAGATCATGGTGGGACACATACACGATCACGACACACATCATAGTGGGACATATTCATGACCACGACACACATCATGGTGGGACACATACACGACCACTGTACATCATAGTGGGACACATACACCACCACGACACACATCATTGTGGGACACATACACGACCACGACACACATCATGGTGGGACACATACACCACCACGACACACACCATGGTGGGACACATACACGACCACGACACACATCAAGGTGGGACACTTACACCACCATTGTACATATCATGGTGGGACACATACACGAAAACTACACACATCATGGTGTTGCACATACACGACCCCAACACACATCATGGTGGGACACATACACGACCACTACATACATCATAGTGGGACACATACACGACCACTACACACATAATGGTGGGACACTTACACGACCACTACACACATCTTGGTGGGACACATACACGACAACTACACACTTCATGGTGGGACACATACACGACCACTACACACATCATCGTGGGACACATACACGATAACTACACACATTATGGTCTTGCATATACACGACAACTACACACTTCATGGTGGGACACATACCCCACCACTGCTCACATCATGGTGGGACACATACACGACCACGACACACATCATTGTGGGACACATACATGACCACTGTACACATCATGGTGGGACACATACATGACCACTGTACACATCATGGTGGGACACATACACGACCCCAACTCACATCATTGTGGGACACATACACGACCACTACACACATCATGGTGGGACACATACACGACCACTACACACATCATGGTGGGACACATACATGGCCACTACACATATCATGGTGTTGCACATACACGACCACTACACACACATCATTGTGTTGCACATACACGACAACTACACACATCATGGTGGGACACATACACGACCCCTACACACACATTATGGTTGGACACATACACGACAACTACACACATCATGGTGGGACACATACACGACCCCTACACACACATCATGGTGGGACACATACACGACCCCTACACACACATCATGGTGGGACACATACACGACCCCTACACACACATCATGGTGGGACACATACACGACAACTACACTGTTACGGACCCAGGCCCAGCGTCCGAGCACGGAGCAGTGACGACCGCGCCATTTGTGGGTCAGCTCCCGAAACCCCCTCCAAATGGACGACGCCATCTAGTGAGGACAGGAAATACCAGCCACGAGGGCTGGTTTCCCGTCCTGATCAGCTCATAACACAGCCGCTGCTGACCTCTGGTGAGGTGACGCTTAGACAGCAACGCCATCTATGGAGTGGATAGGTGGGCGTTTGTGTCTAAGCCTGTAAGTGAGGTGCCCTAGAGTGTAACTAGTACTGATGACGTGTCTGATTACAGAGTCGACCTGGGACTGCTGTAATGAACGTTGGATCAGTCTACCCAAGGCAGCCGTAGAACCTCCACGCATTTGCTGCTGAAGCTGTGAGTCATCCCCCGGATGAACACTGTTGTGTTAGCCTGCCTGTGAGGTGGCAGAACCAGGGATTGTCGTACCCGGGGCTGACTGGTGGAGAAGACTAACCACTGGGGTGTTGTGGTGAGGAGAGTGATCAGCGGGATCACACGAGGCTCCTGCCTAGGGCTCGCAACCCTAGTATCGGTCGTGGAGTGGCCTAACCTGCGGAACTGATTGGAACCTGCCAGCTACAGGCTGGATTTGTGGTTGAAGGCCTCCACGACGGTGGCCTAACCTGCGGAACTGATTGGAACTTGCCAGCTACAGGCTGGATATGTGGTTGACGGCCTCTATGACTGCGCACCCAGTGGGACTGTGATTTGGCTGGCCTGTGGCCAGGGTAGACTCGTTACGAGAATCTAAGGATTAATCGAGAGGCCACGACAAGAGGACCAAGGGCTAAGCATCGTTGAGCACCGTGAAACGTCCTGAGTCTTCGGAGGAAGACAAGGGATTGTAAATAAGTGTAGTAATAGTAACAGCGTGTGACTGTTTATATATTTATTTATTAGTGGTGGTGAATATATATTTAAGTTTAAGTGCAGTTTTATCCCTTCCCCTTTAATTTACTTGCGTTATGGAACACACCTCTTGAAAGCCACTACTAGCTTGGGGCCGGATACCCAAGCTCTACTAACATCAGAGAAAGAACCCAGTTGCGACCCAAGAGGGCCGTAACATAATTTTACTTTACGGTGGGACACATACACAACCCCTACACACACATCATGGTGGGACACATACAGGACCATTGTACACATCATGGTGGGACACATACACGACCAATGTACACATCATGGTGGGACACATACATGACCACTGTACACATCATTATGGGACACATACACGACCCCAACACATATGATTGTGGGACACATACACGGTCACTACACACATCATGGTGGGACACATACACGATCACGACACACATCATAGTGGGACACATACACGGCCTCTACACACATCATGGTGGAACACATACATCATCACTGTACACATCACGGTGGGACACATACACCACCATTGTACACATCATGGTGGGACACATACATGACCACTGTACACATCGTGGTGGGACACATAAACGACCCCAACACACATCATGGTGGGACACATACACGACCACTGTACACATCATGGTCGGACACATACACGACTATAACACACATCATGGTGGGACACATACACGACCCCAACACACATCATGGTGGGACACATACACGACCCCTACACACATCATGGTGGGACACATACACGACCATTACACACATCATGGTGTTGCACATACGCGACTCCAACGCACATCATGGTGGGACACATACACGACCACTGTACACATCATGGTGGGACACATACACGACCCCATACACGTCATGGTGGGACACATACACGATCCCTACGCACATCATGGTGGGATACATTCACGACTACTACATACATCATGGTGGGACACATACACGACCACTCGAGGAGTCCACCTGGAAGTGACTCCTGCTATGTCTGCAGAAGGCAGGACTTCCGCGGGTTTAGTGCACCAGATTCTGACTTATATTGTCATATCTAATAATAGATCCAACTTGATGAGGCATGCCTGATGGAGGTCTGGGAACAACCAGCTGTTTGCAATGCCTTAAGACAATGACAATGCCTTAAGACAAAGACAATGCCTTAAGACAATGACAATGCCTTAAGACAAAGACAATGCCTTAAGACAATGACAATGCCTTAAGACAAAGACAATGCCTTAAGACAATGACAATGCCTTAAGACAAAGACAATGCCTTAAGACAATGACAATGCTTTAAGACAATGACAGTGCCTTAAGATAAATACAATGCCTTAAGACAGAGACAATGCCTTAAGACAAAGCCTGAAGAAAAAGACGATGCCTTAAGACAAAGCCTTAGGACAAAGACAATGCCTTAAGACAAAGCCTTAAAGACAAAGACAATGCCTTAAAACAAAGTCAATGCCTTAAGACAGAGACAATGCCTTAAGACAAAGCCTTAAGACAAAGACAATGCCTTAAGACAAAGACAATGCCTTAAGACAAAGACAATGCCTTAAGACAAAGACAATGCCTTAAGACAAAGACAATGCCATAAGACAATGCCTTAAGACAGAGACAATGCCTTAAGACAGAGACAATGCCTTAAGACAGAGACAATGCCTTAAAACAAAGCCTTAAGACAAAGACAATGCCTCAAGACAAAGACAATGCCTTAAGACAGAGACAATGCCTTAAAACAAAGCCGTAAGACAGAGACAATGCCTTAAAACAAAGACAATGCCTTAAGACAGAGACAATGCCTTAAGACAAAGCCTTAAGACAGAGACAATGCCTTAAGACAGAGACAATGCCTTAAGACAGAGCCTTAAGACAAAGATAATTCCTTAAGACAAAGCCTTAAGACAAAGACAATGCCTTAAGACATAGACAATGCCTTAAGACAGAGACAATGCCTTAAGACAAAGACAATGCCTTAAGGCAAAGACAATGCCTTAAGACAAAGACAATGTCTTAAGACAATGACAATGCCTTAAGACAGAGCCTTAAGACGAAGACAATGCCTTAAGACAGAGACAATGCCTTAAGACAAAGACAATGCCTTAAGACAAAGACAATCCTACTGGATATCCATACCACCCAGAGCAGCAGTCGCCAACGTTTCGCACCTCACGGACCACTAAGTTTCACACCTCACGGACCACTAAGTTTCGCACCTCACGGACCACTAAGATTCGCACCTCACTGACCACTAAGTTTCACACCTCACGGACCACTAAGTTTCACACCTCACGGACCACTAAGTTTCGCACCTCACGGACCACTAAGTTTCGCACCTCACTGACCACTAAGTTTCACACCTCACGGACCACTAAGTTTCACACCTCACGGACCACTAAGTTTCGCACCTCACGGACCACTAAGTTTCGCACCTCACTGACCACTAAGTTTCACACCTCACGGACCACTAAGTTTCACACCTCACGGACCACTAAGTTTCACACCTCACGGACCACTAAGTTTCACACCTCACGGACCACTAAGTTTCACACCTCACTTACCACTAAGTTTCACACCTCACGGACCACTAAGTTTCACACCTCACGGACCACTAAGTTTCATACCTCACGGACCACTAAGTTTCACACCTCACGGACCACTGAGTTTCACACCTCACGGACCACTAAGTTTCACACCTCACGGACCACTAAGTTTCGCACCTCACGGACCACTAAGTTTTACACCTCACGGACCACTAAGTTTCACACCTCACGGACCACTAAGTTTCACACCTCACGGACCACTGAGTTTCGCACCTCACAGACCACTAAGTTTCGCACCTCACAGACCACTAAGTTTCGCACCTCACGGACAACTAAGTTTTACACCTCACAGAGCACTAAGTTTCACACCTCACAGAGCACTAAGTTTCACACCACACAGACCACTAAGTTTCACACCTCACGGACCACTAAGTATCACACCTCACGGACCACTAAGTTTCACACCTCCCAGACTACTAAGTTTCACACCTCCCGGACCACTAAGTTTCACACCTCACGGACCACTAAGTTTTACACCTCACGGATCTCTTAGTTTCACACCTCCCGGACCACTAAGTTTCGCACCAACTGAAACTATCTAACTCCCCCTTCCCCCTACACACACACACACACACACACACACACACACACACACACACACACACACACACACACACTGAGTGGCCCTACTCATGAGAAAGGAATGGAGTTTTAAGGAGATGGCCATCCCGGGCTGTGAGGAGTTCAGAGACTACATAGCAGGCACCATGACAATGGGAGGACCAAGAATAGTAGTAGCAGTGATATATAACTCTCCACCAAATGACAGGAGACCCAGTCAAGAGTATGAAAACAACAACATGGCAGTTAACACTATAATTGAGATGGCAGCCTCTACTGCCTGTAGAAATAGATCCCACCTGCTCATCATGGGTGACTTCAATCACCGAAGGATTGACTTGGAGAACAAGGAACCGCATGGAGGCGAGGATATGTGGAGAGCCAAACTATTGGAGGTGGTGACAAAAAACTTTTTAACCCAGCATGTCGGAGAACCCACAAAGATGAGAGGCAATGACGAACCAGCGAGACTCGACCTAGTCTTCACTCTGAACGACTCTGACATAAGAGAAATCGGTTTTGAGGACCCAGTAGGAATGAGCGACCACAGTGTACTGGTGTTTGAGTACTTGATTGAAGAAGGGTTATTGAACTCGAGGAGGGATACCGAAACCAAAAGGTTAGCATACCGAAAGGGAAACTATGAGGGGATAAGAAAATTCCTAACAGATATAGCATGGGAAACAGAGCTCAGGGGAAAGACGGCCCAAGATATGATGGATTACATCACGCAGAAGTGCAAGGACGCAGCAAACAAGTTTGTCCCAGTTCAAAAGGAAAACAGAGAAATGAAAATGAGAAACCCATGGTTTAATCAGAGATGTAGGCTAGCTAAGCAGCAAAGTAACAGGGCATGGAGAAACTATAGGAATAACAGGACATTGGAGAGCAGAGAAAGATACCAGAATGCCAGGAATGAATATGTCAGGATGAGAAGAGAGGCAGAAAGACAATACGAAAATGACATCGCAAGCAAGGCAAAGACTCAGCCTAAATTGTTGCATAGCCACATCAGGAGAAAAACAACAGTAAAGGAACAGGTTATGAAATTAAGGATAGGGGCGGAAGAATTCACTACAAATGACAAGGAAGTGTGTGAGGAATTGAATAAGAAATTCCAGGAGGTCTTCACCTTAGAGCAAGGAGAAATTCCAGAGGTAAGAGAGGGAATAGCTAACCAGGAACCACTGGAAGACTTTGAGATTACCAGCGGGGAAGTAAGGAAGTGTTTACTAGAGTTGGATGTGACAAAGGCTATAGGCCCAGATGGAATCTCCCCTTGGGTTCTAAAGGAAGGAGAAAGAGAACTGTGTCTACCACTCTCCATAGTGTATAACAAATCACTGGCAACAGGGGAACTGCCAGATATTTGGAAAGCAGCTAACGTAGTCCCGATATACAAGAAAGGGGATAAACAGGAGGCACTGAACTACAGGCCAGTGTCCCTAACCTGCATACCATGCAAGCTGATGGAGAAGATTGTGCGAAAAAAACTAGTGGAGCATCTGGAGCGAAGGAACTTTGTAACACAGCATCAACATGGGTTCAGGGATGGCAGGTCCTGCCTCACAGGGTTACTTGAATTCTACGACCAGGCAACAAAAATAAGGCAAGAAAGAGAAGGGTGGGCAGACTGCATATTTTTGGATTGTCACAAAGCCTTTTGATACAGTGCCACACAAGAGGCTAGTGCGAAAGTTGGAGATGCAGGCTGGAGTGAAAGGGAAGGTACTCCGGTGGATAGAGGAGTACCTAAGCAACAGGAGACAACGAGTCTGTGTGATGGGTGAGGTCTCAGATTGGAGAGACGTTACAAGTGGAGTCTCGCAGGGGTCAGTCCTTGGACCTATACTGTTTCTGGTATATGTAAATGATCTCCCAGAGGGTATAGATTCGTTCCTCTCAATGTTTGCCGACGATGCAAAAATTATGAGGAGGATTGAAACAGAGGATGATAGTAGGAGGCTACAAGATGACCTAGATAGACTTAGTGAATGGTCCAACAAATGGCTGTTGAAGTTCAACCCGAGTAAATGCAAAGTAATGAAACTAGGCAGTGGAAACAGGAGGCCAGACACAGGATACAGAATAGGAGATGAAGTACTTAATGAAACAGACAGAGAGAAAGATCTAGGAGTTGATATCACACCAAACCTGTCTCCTGAAGCCCACATAAAGAGAATAACGTCTGCGGCATATGCGAGGCTGGCTAACATCAGAACGGCGTTCAGGACCCTGTGTAAGGAATCATTCAGAATCTTGTACACCACATATGTAAGACCAATCCTGGAGTATGCGGCCCCAGCATGGAGCCCGTACCTTGTCAAGCACAAGACGAAGCTGGAAAAAGTCCAAAGGTATGCCACTAGATTAGTCCCAGAACCAAGAGGCATGAGTTATGAGGAAAGGCTGCGGGAAATGCACCTTACGACACTGAAAGACAGAAGAATAAGGGGGGACATGATCACAACCTACAAAATCCTCAGGGGAATCGACCGGGTAAACAAGGATGAACTATTCAACACTGGAGGGACGCGAACAAAGGGACACCGGTGGAAGCTGAGTACCCAAATGAGCCACAGAGACGTTAGAAAGAACTTTTTCAGTGTCAGAGTAGTTAGTAAATAGAATGCACTAGGAAGTGATGTGGTGGAGGCTGACTCCATACACAGTTTCAAATGTAGATATGATAGCGCCCAGTAGGCTCAGGAATCTGTACACCAGTTGATTGACGGTTGAGAGGCGGGACCAAAAAGCCAAAGCTCAACCCCCGCAAGCACAATTAGGTGAGTACAATTAAGTGAGTACACACACATACACACACACACAGGTCCCCCCCTGCCCCCAGTCACCCCCCAGATCCCCCCAGACCCCCAGAGAAAGGGAGAACTCTAGTACAAGAGTTTCCATGAAGAATCTCAAGGTTTGGTACACCAATGCTGATGGGGTATCTAATAAAGCAGAAGAGATAAAAGAAAGAGTGAGTGAGGCAGATCCTGACATAGTTGCAATTGTGGAAACTAAAATTATTGACATGATCTCAGATGCAATCTTTCCTGAAGGGTACCAGGTGATACGAAAAGAGAGGACACAGAGACAGGGAGGGGGAGTAGCACTCCTAATAAAGCGAAAATGGAAGTTTGAAGACCTGGGAAATCGGGTTCCCAATGAGCGCACAAGCTTCATACATGGAACTCTGACAGTAGATGGGAGGAAGATTGTGATCTTGGTAATCTACAATCCCCCACCAAACAGTAGAAGACCCAGGAAGAAGTATGATGACAACAACAAGGCATGTATAGATGAACTGCAGAAGGCAGCAACACTAGCCCACAGAATGAGAGCGAAGCTGCTGATCATGGGGGACCTAAATCATGGAGAGATAAATTGGGAATCAAGGAATCCCCATGGAGGGGACGAAACGTGGGGAGCAAAATTAGTAGATGTTATAGACAGGAATTTCCTGACACAACAAGTGAAGGAATACACAAGGGAAAGAGGAGGAGATGCACCGAGCCTATTAGACCTGATTTTCACCCAGAACGTAGAAGATATCGAGAATTTAGAGCATGAAATACCTCTAGGGGCCAGTGACCATTGTGTCCTAGTCTTTGACTACATGATGGAATTCAAACTTGTGACCATGGGACAAGAGATCTGGGAAAGGAGAGCTGACTACAGGAAAGGGGACTATAAGTGGATAAGGGACTATCTGGGTGAAGTGCAGTGGGAGGAAGAAATTAGAGGAAAAACAGTCCAAGATATGATGGACCTAGTCATACAGAAATGCCAGGAGGCCGAAGAGAGATTTATACCAACAGTAAAGGGAAAAAATAAGAAGGAATATAACCCATGTAGAATCGGCTCTGATACACAATGTACCCAACATGAACTTGAGTCCTGGCTTTGTTGCTGTGGACTCTTCCCTTTCACAGTATATACTCAAATGCTCTAATCTTTCTAACAAACGTGACTTAACATAAGCTTACCCCTTCCATTTATCTTTCTTTCTCTTTCCTTTTCTTTCTCTCTTCTCCCCTTTTTCTGTTCATTGTCTTCTCCTACGCTCCCTTGCTATCCTCTTCTTCTTCCTATTACTATCTCCTTCTCATTCGGTGGTTATAATAGGAGCTGCCTCGTATGGGCCAATAGGCCTGCTGCAGTTCTCATTATTACTACTATCCCCTACACCTTACTTTCCTCCTCAGCTCTCTCTTGCCTATTTATTGCCTGTCTCTACCTCCTCTTCATTTACGGGCTATTCATGCCCGTGCCACCTTTTGGGTGGCTTAATCTTCATCAATCAATCTCCTCTTCACAATCGACCTGAGAATGGTCCAGGACGGACCGAAACCTCGTCGTCCCTTCAACTTCTAGTGTGTGGTCTGGTCAACAAAATAATAACCCATGGTTTAATAGACAGTGTCAGGAAGCAAAAATGGCCAGCAGGCGGGAGTGGAGGAAGTACAGAAGACAAAGGACAGAGGACAACAGGATCAGATGCAACAGAGATAGGAACGATTACATTAACATAAGACGAACATCGGAAAAGGACTATGAGAACGATATTGCAATCAAATCGAAAAAACAGCCTAAGTTACTACACAGTCATATAAGAAGAAAAATGTCGGTGAACGACCAAGTGACAAGACTAAGGAAGACAGAGGGCGCATATACTGAAAGTGACAAGGAAATCTGCGAGGCACTGAATGCCAGTTTCCATGGAGTGTTCACTACCGAGCCTGAGCAGCTCCCATTGTTGGAAGGGGTTACCCTAGATGAAAGACTATCAGATATAGAGGTGACAGCAGAGGAGGTAATGAAACAGTTGACAACTCTAGATGCAACTAAAGCAGTTGGACCAGACAAAGTATCACCGTGGATACTAAAAGAAGCAGCGCAGGCCCTCAGCGTGCCTCTGGCAATGATCTTTAATGAGTCACTTATGTCGGGAGAATTGCCCAGTTGCTGGAAGAAGGCAAATGTCGTGCCGATCTTCAAGAAGGTGATAGGGAGGAGGCACTTAACTATAGACCTGTATCACTGACAAGCATCCCCTGTAAAATACTGGAAAGAATAATTAGGCTAAGACTGGTTGCACACCTGGAGAACATTAGGTTTGTGAACAAACATCAACATGGGTTCTGGACAGGGAAATCGTGCCTAACAAACCTTCTGGAATTCTATGATAAAATAACGAGGATAAGACAGGAGAGAGATGTTGACCAGACTACACACTAGAAGTTGAAGGGACGACGACGTTTCGGTCCGTCCTGGACCATTCTCAAGTCACAATCGACTTGAGAATGGTCCAGGACGGACCGAAACGTCGTCGTCCCTTCAACTTCTAGTGTGTGGTCTGGTCAACATACTTCAGCCACGTTATTGTGACTCATCGCCTGCACAGGACAGAGATGGTTGGGCAGACTGCATATTTCTAGACTGCTAAAAAGCCTTTGATACAGTATCGCACATGAGACTGCTGTTCAAGCTCGAGAGGCAGGCGGGGGTGGGGGGAAAGGTCCTAGCATGGATAAGGAACTACCTAACAGGAAGGAGCCAAAGAGTTACGGTAAGGGGCGAGAAGTCGGACTGGCGAACAGTAACAAGTGGAGTACCACAAGGATCGGTGCTGGGACCAATTCTATTTTTTGTATATGTTAACGACATATTTACAGGCATAGAGTCCTACATGTCGATGTTTGCGGATGACGCAAAGTTGATGAAAAGAGTTGTGACAGATGAGGATTGCAGGATCCTCCAAGATGACCTGAACAGGTTGCAGAGATGGTCAGAGAAATGGCTACTGGAATTCAACACGAGCAAATGTAAAGTTATGGAAATGGGACTAGGAGATAGGAGACCAAAGGGACAGTACACAATGAAGGGGAACAGCCTACCTGTGACGACGCGCGAAAGAGACCTGGGTGTGGACGTAACACCTAATCCATCTCCTGAGGCACATATAAATAGGATAACGACAGCAGCGTACTCTACACTGGCAAAAGTTAGAACATCATTCAGAAACCTAAGTAAGGAGGCATTTAGGGCGCTTTACACTGCCTACGTGAGGCCAGTCTTAGAGTATGCCGCCTCATCATGGAGTCCCCATCTGAAGAAGCATATAATGAAACTGGAAAAGGTTCAGAGGTTTGCAACGAGACTCGTCCCAGAGCTACGAGGGATGGGGTATGAGGAGCGCCTGAGGGAACTGTGCCTTACGACACTAGAAAGAAGAAGGGAGAGGGGGGGACATGATAGGAACGTATAAAATACTCAGAGGGATTGACAGAATGGACATAGACGAAATGTTCACACGGAATAGTAACAGAACGAGGGGACATGGATGGAAGCTTGAAACTCAGATGAGTCACAGAGATGTTAGGAAGTTTTCTTTTAGCGTGAGAGTAGTGGGAAAATGGAATGCACTTCAGGAACAGGTAGTGGAAGCAAATACTATTCATAATTTTAAAACCAGGTATGATAGGGAAATGGGACAGGAGTCATTGCTGTAAACAACCGATGCTCGAAAGGCAGGATCCAAGAGTCAATGCTCGATCCTGCAGACACAACTAGGTGATTACACGCACACACACGCACACACACACACACACACACACACACACACACGCTAAGGGGCCTCGTAGCCTGGTGGATAGCGCGCAGGACTCGTAATTCTGTGGCGCGGGTTCGATTCCCGCACGAGGCAGAAACAAATGGGCAAAGTTTCTTTCACCCTAAGTGCCCCTGTTACCTAGCAGTAAATAGGTACCTGGGAGTTAGTCAGCTGTCACGGGCTGCTTCCTGGTGTGTGTGTGTGTGTGGTGTGGAAAAAAAAAAAAAAAAAAGTAGTTAGTAAACAGTTGATTGACAGTTGAGAGGCGGGCCGAAAGAGCAAAGCTCAACCCCCGCAAAAACACAACTAGTAAACACACAAGAGTCCGAGAGAGAGAAAGACCTGGGGGTTGATATCACGCCAGACCTGTCCCCTGATGCTCATATCAAGAGGATAACAGCAGCAGCATATGCCAGGTTGGCTAACATAAGAACGGCCTTTAGAAACTTGTGTAGGGAATCTTTCAGAACATTATATACCACATATGTCAGACCAATCCTGGAGTATGCGGCTCCAGCATGGAGTCCATATCTAGTCAAGCATAAGACTAAACTGGAAAAGGTTCAAAGGTTTGCCACCAGACTAGTACCCGAGCTGAGAGGTATGAACTATGAGGAGAGACTACGGGAATTGAACCTCACTTCGTTGGAAGACAGAAGAGTTAGGGGGGACATGATCACCACATTCAAGATTCTCAAGGGAATCGACAGGGTTAATAAAGACAGGCTATTTAACACAAGGGGCACACGCACTAGGGGACACAGGTGGAAACTGAGTGCCCAAATGAGCCACAGAGATATTAGAAAGAACTTTTTTAGTGTCAGAGTGGTTGACAAATGGAATGCATTAGGAAGCAATGTGGTGGAGGCTGACTCCATACACAGTTTCAAGTGTAGATATGATAGAGCCCAATAGGCTCAGGAACCTGTACACCTGTTGATTGACGGTTGAGAGGAGGGACCAAAGAGCCAGAGCTCAACCCCCGCAAGCACAACTAGGTGAGTACACACACGCACAGAGGAAGCAGCCCGTAACAGCAGTCTAACTCCCAGGTACCTATTTACTGCTAAGTAGCAGGGGGCATCAGGGTTAAGGAAACTCTGCCCATCTGTTTCCGCCGGGTGCGGGGATCGAACCCCGGTCCCTAGCTCCATGAGTCTAGAGTGCTGTCCACTCGGCCACCCAGCCCCCGAGTGTGTACTCACCTATTTGTACTCACCTTTTTGAGCTTGCAGGGGTTGAGCTCTGGCTCTTTGGTCCCGCCTCTCAACCGTCAATCAACAGGTGTACAGGTTCCTGAGCCTATCGGGCTCTATCATATCTACACTTGAAACTGTGTATGGAGTCAGCCTCCACCACATTGCTTCCTAATGCATTCCATTTGTCAACCACTCTGACACTAAAAAAGTTCTTTCTAATATCTCTGTGGCTCATTTGGGCACTCAGTTTCCACCTGTGTCCCCTAGTGCGTGTGCCCCTTGTGTTAAAAAGCCTGTCTTTATTAACCCTGTCGATTCCCTTGAGAATCTTGAATGTGGTGATCATGTCCCCCCTAACTCTTCTGTCTTCCAACGAAGTGAGGTTCAATTCCCGTAGTCTCTCCTCGTAGCTCATACCTCTCAGCTCGGGTACTATTCTGGTGGCAAACCTTTGAACCTTTTCCAGTTTAGTCTTATGCTTGACTAGATATGGACTCCATGCTGGAGCCGCATACTCCATGATTGGTCTGACATATGTGGTATATAATGTTCTGAAAGATTCCCTACACAAGTTTCTAAAGGCCGTTCTTATGTTAACCAACCTGGCATATGCTGCTGATGTTATCCTCTTGATATGAGCTTCAGGGGACAGGTCTGGCGTGATATCAACCCCCAGGTCTTTCTCTCTCTCTGACTCTTGAAGTATTTCATCTCCCAAGTGATACCTTGTATCTGGTCTCCTGCTTCCTACTCCTATCTTCATTACATTACATTTGCTTGGGTTAAACTCTAACATCCATTTGTTCGACCATTCCTGCAGCTTGTCCAGGTCTTCTTGAAGCCTCAAGCTGTCCTCCTCTGTCTTAATCCTTCTCATAATTTTGGCGTCGTCAGCAAACATTGAGAGGAATGAGTCAATACCCTCTGGGAGATCATTTACGTATATCAGAAACAGGATAGGTCCAAGCACCTTGTGGGACTCCACTGGTGACTTCCCGCCATTCTGAGGTCTCACCCCTCACTATAACTCTCTGCTTCCTATTGCTTAGGTACTCCCTTATCCACTGGAGCGCCCTACCAGTTACTCTTGCCTGTTTCTCCAGCTTATGCATCAACCTTTTATGGGGTACTGTGTCAAAGGCTTTCCGACAGTCCAAAAAAATGCAGTACGCCCATCCTTCTCTTTCTTGCTTAATCTTTGTCACCTGATCATAGAATTCTATCAAGCCTGTAAGGCAAGATTTACCCTCCCTGAACCCATGTTGATGGGTTGTCACGAAGTCTCTTCTCTCCAGATGTGTTACTAGGTTTTTTCTCACAATCTTCTCCATCACCTTGCATGGTATACAAGTTAAGGACACTGGCCTGTAGTTCAGTGCCTCTTGTCTGTCACCCTTTTTAAATATTGGTACTACATTAGCAGTCATCCATACTTCTGGTAGGTCTCCCGTTTCCAGTGACCTACTATACACTATGGAGAGTGGCAAGCAAAGTGCTCCTGCACACTCTTTCAATACCCATGGTGAGATTCCATCCGGCCCAACAGCTTTTCTCACATCCAGCTCCAATAGGTGCTTCTTGACCTCATCTCTTGTAATTTCGAACCTTTCCAAGGTCACCTGGTTTGCTGCCACCTCTCCTAGCGCCGTGACTTCTCCCTGTTCTATTGTAAAGACCTCCTGGAACCTTTTGTTGAGTTCTTCACACACTTCTTTGTCATTCTCTGTGTACCTGTCCTCGCCCACCCTAAGTTTTATCACCGGTTCCTTCACTGTTGTCTTCCTCCTGATGTGACTGTGTAGTAGCTTTGGTTCGGTCTTGGCTTTATTAGCTATATCATTTTCATACCTTTTCTCAGCTGCTCTTCTCACACTAACATACTCGTTCCTGGTTCTCTGGTATCTCTCTCTACTTTCTGGTGTTCTGTTATTACGGAAGTTCCTCCATGCCCTTTTGTTCAGCTCCTTTGCTTTCATACATTCCCTATTAAACCACGGATTCTTCCTTTGCTTCTCTGTTTTTTCCTGTTGGGCTGGGACAAACCTGCTTACAGCCTCCTGACATTTTTGGGTGACATAGTCCATCATGTCTTGTACGGACTTGGTTCCGAGTTCTGTGTCCCAATGTATATCCCATAGGAAATTATTCATCTCCTCATAGTTTCCCTTTCGGTACGCCAGCCCTTTGTTTCCCAGTTCTTTTTTGGGGGTGATAATTCCTAGCTCAACCAGGTACTCAAAGCTCAATACACTATGATCACTCATTCCCAAGGGGGCTTCCAACTTAACTTCCCTTATATCCGACTCATTTAGGGGGCCTCGTAGCCTGGTGGATAGCGCGCAGGACTCGTAATTCTGTGGCGCGGGTTCGATTCCCGCACGAGGCAGAAACAAATGGGCAAAGTTTCTTTTACCCTGAATGCCCCTGTTACCTAGCAGCAAATAGGTACCTGGGAGTTAGTCAGCTGTCACGGGCTGCTTCCTGGGGGTGGAGGACTGGTCGAGGACCGGGCCGCGGGGACACTAAAGAGCCCCGAAATCATCTCAAGATAACCTCAAGAGGGTAAATATCAGATCAAGCAAGGCTGGTTCATCCCCTCCTCTCGTTCTTGTCGGTCCCTTGACGTGTTGACTTAGAAAGTTTCTTGTTGCCACATCCAGCAGCTTAGCTCTCCATGTGTCTGGGCCTCCATGTGGGTCTCTGTTCCCCCAATCTATCTTTCCATGGTTGAAGTCTCCCATGATTAGTAGCTTGGATCCGTTCCTGCTAGCCACAGAAGCTGCTCTCTCTATTATATTGATGGTGGCCAAGTTGTTTCTATCATATTCCTGTCTGGGTCTTCTGACATTCGGTGGGGGGTTATATATGACTACTACTATAATTTTCTGTCCTCCAGTTGCTATGGTGCCTGATATGTAGTCACTGAAACCTTCACAGTTCTGAATTACCATCTCTTCGAAACTCCAACCTTCTCTTAGTAGCAAAGCTACACCACCTCCTCCTCTCCCTTCTCTCTCTTTCCTCACTACATATTAGCCCTGTGGAAACACTGCGTTTGTTATGGTGTTTGTTAGCTTTGTTTCTGTGAGTGCTATTATGTCTGGGTTTTCTTCTAGTGCCCATTCTCCGAGTTCACTTGTTTTATTAGTAATTCCATCTATGTTAGTGTACATTGCCTTGAAGCTAACTTTCTTCAGTTCATTTTCTTGTCCCTTTCTTGGCGAGCATTCTGCTGGTGTGGGAAGCTTTTCAGTGGGTGAGATGATCTGTGAGGTGGTTTGCAGGGTTTCAGGGGAGTTTGGGGTGAGGGGGTGGGGGTTTCATGGAAGGGGGGACAGGTAGGGTGTGGGTTAAGGAGATAGGGGGGACATGGAGGATACGAGGTGAGGGGGGAGGAAGGATAGGGAGGGTATGGGATGAAGGGGGAGGGGGGACAGGGGGGGAAAGGTGGGAGGGGGGACAGGGGGGGAAAGGTGGGAGGGGGGACAGGGGGGGGAAAGGTGGGAGGGGGGAAATGATGGGAATGGGGAAGGGATGACAGGGTAAGAATGGGGTGGGGGGGAGGGAGGGTTGGGTGGGGGCAGGTAGGGTGAGGGGAAGGGAGGGTTTCTATGCAGAGAGGGGTGGTGGGGTTGCCCTCCCCTCTGGTGTTGCTGGGATGCTGGTTTTGGGTTCGCCTCTTGTCTCTGGGACTGTTGTGTTGGGGGCTGTGATTTCCTGGTTTGCTTCTCCCTACCTGCGCTTCCTCCTTGCCTCTGCTGCCCTGGCTATCTCCTCCTTCGTCCTGTCCCTCTGCAGGAATACTTTCTTGTATCCCTCCACATGCTGCAGTCGACTCTTCCTTTCGAGAATATCCTCCTTCGTGGTTTCGTTTGTAAACACCACCTTTACAAGTCGGTTTCTGTCCTTGTTGTACCAGCCCAACCTGAAAACCTTCTCAATGTTTCGTTCAGCCCCTTCCATCTGTAACCCCTTCAGTAGCCCCTGTACTGCCTCTCTATCCTTGCTATTCCATTCTTGCCTGTTGGATCCTTCCTGTTCTTTGATGCCTACAACTACCACTGATCTTTTCCTCTCCAGCAGCTGAGTGGTACACCTTGCTGCTTCCTGTGAGGTGGCTGCTTGCATCGCTACCTCCCTCACTGTGTCCATAGCTTCTGAGCTCTTTTTCAGTATGTCTGCAAATGTTTCAGGTACAGAGGCATTTCCTTCCAATGTAACATTCCCACCTTCCCTTTGGATGATAATCTGATGCTCGGTCTTTATATTTTTTTCTGTGAGGGATTTGATCTCCTCCCTTGCTGATGTCAGCTCACTTTGCAGGTTGTTAATTGTAATCCTCATTTCCTGCATCTCCTTCCTGAATCCCTCCAGAACTTGGGTTAACATGTCCCTCGTTTGATCAATTTGGCTGTTCCCTGTGTCCCTGTTGCGTCCACCTGCCATGTTGCCCTTGTCAAGAGAGAGAGAGCAAGAATAGTCCTAGTGTGAGTGGGTGTGGTGGGGGGGGGGGAGTGTTTTGGGAGAGTGGGAGTGGAGGTGGGGGGGGGGGGGGGAGTGTGTTGGGAGAGTGAGATGGTGGGTTAAGAGATGGGTGAGGTGTAGTCTTCAGATTACGGCGGGTGGGGGAGGATTCCACCATCTGATCACCATTTGGTCTGGGAGACATCTCCCGTCACGCAGGGTGCAGTCGCACCTCCACAGATCTCCAGTAACATCTATTGATACTGGTGATGGCTCAAAAGGGCCACCACTTACGAGCTATTCATGCCTGTGCCACCTTTTGGGTGGCTTCATCTTCATCTTAACACATTCACAAAGGAGACATCTCCCGTCATGCAGGGGGCATTCGCACCTCCACAGATCTCCAGTATCAGCTCTTGATACTGGTAATGGCTTAAAAGGGCCACCACTTACGGGCTATTCATGCCCGTGCCACCTTTTGGGTGGCTTAATCTTCATCAATCGGGGGAGGATTAGCGGCTTATCTGGGTTCTTAGTGAGCTCACAGTTGCTGTCCCTGTTACCTGTCTACCACGATTGTATTATTACGATTGTATTAATGAATGGAATGCAATAGTGTCTATGGTATGATATTATATAAACCTTGTACACTGTTGGAGACTTATGAGAGACACTTACCAGCCAGCCCCCCACAAGCACTCTAGGTGAATACACGGCGTGACGTCGGTAATCCTGTGAGGTCTTCAGGTCTCCACTTGTGTCCCGGCTGATGCTTCCTCAAGAAGTCGATCTTCACTAGCTATCTTCTCTAAATTCACTAAGATAATTTACCGCGAGATGTGATCAATGTGTTACAATACAATGCTACTGTTAAATTTACACTGTCCCGATTCTCACTGCACAGTACACCCGCTCCCTTGAACCCTATTGTTCCCTCGGTTAACGCGACCGCTAACCCTACACGTCTGCTCACGATCAAAGCTGACCCAAGACTGTGTGTGTGTGTGTGTGTGTTTGTGTGTGTGTGTGTGTGTTTCTGTGCTTGTACTCTGGTGTGACTGCAAGTACTTACAGGCCTACGTGGGTTTCAGTGTACTCACCAACTTGTGCTTGTGGGGGTTGAGCTCTGGCTCTTTGGTCCCGCTTCTCAACCGTCAATCAACTGGTGTATAGATTCCTGAGCCTACTGGGCTCTATCATATCTACATTTGAAACTGTGTATGGAGTCAGCCTCCACCACATCACTGCCTAATGCATTCTACCTGTTAACTACTCTGACACTGAAAAAGTTCTTTCTAACGTCTGTGTGGTTCATTTGGATACTCAATTTCCACTTGTGTCCCCTTGTTTGTGTACCACCAGTGTTAAACAGTTTATCCTTATCTACCCTGTCAATTCCTCTGAGAATTTTGTAGGTAGTGATCATGTCTCCCCTTACTCTTCTGTCTTCTAGTGTCGTGAGGTGCATTTCGCGCAGCCTTTCCTCGTAACTCGTGCTTCTTACTTCTGGGACTAGTCTAGTGGCATACCTATGAACTTTTTCCAGCTTCGTCTTGTGCTTGACAAGGTACGGGCTTCATGCTGGGGCCGTATACACCAGGATTGGCCTTATACATACGTGGTATATTTTTTACACATGTTCCTGAAGGCAGGCAGTTCTGAAGTTAGCCAGCCTCGCATACGCCACCGATGTTATTCTTTTGATGTGGGCTTCAGGAGACAGGTTTAGCGTGATGTCAACTCCTAAATCTTTCTCTCTGTCCGTTTCATGCAGGATCTCATCTCCCATTCTGTATCAAGTGTCTGGCCTAGTATTTCCTCCACCTAGTTTCATTACCTTACATTTACTTCGGTTGAACTTTAGTAGCCATTTGTTGGAACATTCCTTCAGTTTGTCTAGGTCATCTTGTAGCCCCATACTGTCTTCCTGTCTTAATCCTTCTCATAATTTTTGCATCTTCAGCAAACATTGAGAGGAACAAGTCAATATCCTCTGGGAGATCATTTACATATATCAGAAACAGTATAGGTCCAAGGACTGATCCCTGAGGGACTCCATCGGTGACCCCTCGCCACTCCGAGACCTCACCTCTCACAGTGACTCGTTGTCTTCTGTTGCTTAGGTACTCCTTTATTCAGTGGAGTTTTTTTCGCACAATCTTCTCCATCACTTTGCATGATATCCAAGTTAGGGACACTGGCCTGTAGTTCAGTGCCTCTTATCTATCACCCTTCTTGTATATCAGGACTACATTAGCCATCTTCCAAATTTTTGGCAGTTCACCAGTGATTTGTTGTACACCATGTGTGTGTGTGTGTGATTGCGAGTATGTGCGTTTTTATGTGGGTGAGAGTGTGTGCCTGTAGCTTACAGTTAAGAGTGTGGAGGTCTAGTAATTTAGCAGATTACCCAGTTCCCAAGTAAGCTCACAAATAAGGTATAGCGAGTAAACTTATACTTGCTCCATTATCTCATTAGCTTAATGGCATAACTAATTAGCACTAACTACACAAGCTATAATCCTATCCCTATTTACAGGTAACGGTTTTTCCACTCCTCCTATCTTATTGTGAGGTGTAGTAACCGTATATAAGCCAGCGATTTGAGAATAACAAACACGGGAGACATCTCCCGTCACGCAGGGTGCAGTCGCGCCTCCACAGATCTCCAGTATCAGCTCTTGATACTGGTAATGGCTCAAAAGGGCCACCACTTACGGGCTATTCATGCCCGTGCCACCTCTTGGATGGCTTAATCTTTATCAATCATCAATCAATCGAATAACAAAACCTCCACAGATCTCTTGATACCAGCTCTACCAGTATCAAGAGTATCAGCTCTTGATACTGGTAATGTCTCAAAAGGGCCATCACTTACTAGCTATTCATACCCGTGACACCTTTTGGGTGGCCTAATCTTCGTCAATCAATCGAATAGCAAAAATCCAACCCCGACAGAGAGAGTGCATCTTCTGCCAAACTGTCATAGAAAAGCCATTACTTCACTATCTTCTGGAATGTGAAGCAACCAAAGACCTTAGAAGAGCTTTCAGAGTCCCTGAATCTTGCAGTAACCATCCTGAAGCCATCAACACTGCCACCCTTATGGTCAAAAAAGGTGTCCAGCAGCTGGACACCCTCATAAAGACTGTCAAGCAGTATCCTCCCTCGCGATAACAGCTTGACGATTAAATGCAACCTCAGAATACTGAAAAGAATTACTGAACAAAAAATTGTACCACTTACGGGCTATTCATGCCCGTGTCACCTCTTGGGTGGCTTAATCTTTATCAATCAATCAATTAATCGAATAGCAAACCAGTACAATTTCCAGTCAAGAATGTAGCACTCGGCGAAGGCAGTTCTAATCGTCTCCAAGACGCTACAGCTTCGACACAGAACAGACAGCAGACTAGGACTGCATCCAGCTACAACGCTCTCCCACATAGAGCTCCACGACTCCGGCCACACTCAGCTCTCTGCTCTGCTCCAGGCTTCGTCTCAACGTCTACGACACTGCTGTACCCAGGACTACTAAATAAATATGAAACTCACTAAACACTGTGTATCTTATCTACCCATCAACGTAACATAATCGTACGTTACAAAGGTCCTTTCCTCTTGTCTCAATCAAGATTACTATATTGTTATTGAATGAAATGCAAGAAGTTACTATGATATGATATTATATAGATCTTGAACACTGCTGAAGACTTCAGAGAGGCACTTACCAGCCACCACGTACCCTCACCACAGGCCCAGCAAGACACCTAGGCAAGTCTCACAGTGCGGCGCTCTTCCCTCTGCGTCCAGCGATGTATATGCACCGGTGTTGCCACTCCAATTTGGTTTCTTTACTCTATCTGATCTATCGTATGCGAGTTCACTATGATACGTTGCTCACCTGCTTGCTGCACACTGCATGAGGCCAAATATCTACCCTCTATATCACTTCAATGTCCCGAACTATTTGACGCTAATTCTCGGACCTGCATTGACACGTGTCAATGCACCGCCGACGACCTACTGGTTGTCTGATGTGGGTTCTCTGGGAGGGTGGTTGGAACCGTGAAACGCTGCTTATGTAAGAACTTACACCGCCAGAAAATAGACCTCCAAGAATTACAAATCGTAGTCACCAAATCCCGAGCCAGTAATTGATCACTGACTTCTCAGATGTTAGTGTCTTACCACTGCGCCACGAAGACTGCTAATGTGATGTATCAGTGACAAAATCTGTGGGAGTCGTGATGAGGATTGCAATCCCCTTTACCAAGCGTAGCCTGGTTGTGTGGGGAGTGTCCGCGATAATATCCACCACATTGCTCCCAATCCTCATCATGGCTCCTATGGATTTTCTCATTGTTGTTATTAATATTATTATTTATATTATAATTATTATTATTTATATTATAATTATAATTATTATTATTATTATTATTATTATTATTATTAATATTGAGAAAATCCGTAGGAGCCGTGATGAGGGTTCGAACCTGTGCGTTGGGTGTTCCCATGCATATCCAACAGATTTTCTTATTGATACAGTCACGTTAGTATGGTTACTCGCTGTGTATTATTATTATTTTATAAAAACCCACATTTATTTATTTGTGAAATGAATATAAAAATATTACACCAAGTCTTTCGCACTCTCCTGAGTGCTGTGTCAAGGTCTAAGTGTGTTGTTGTTGATTTAAGAGCGACGACGATCGTGGGATCGGAAGCGCCCCGGTGTACCCGTGATGGGTTAATCGCGAAGCCTGGAAAGGTGGAACGCCAAGCCAAATCGCGAAACGAGTGACGCCAAACACTATAAACTAATATGCCATACGGCAAATAAACGCACAGACGGGCAGATGATTGGGGAGCCCCAGGAGTCCCTCAGGGTGACAATTAGCACCGGCCCCGCCCCACACAGAGAACACCAGGTAGCACAACCAAAACTCGGCCTCCAACTAAAACGCAAAAAGTCACCCAGTGTCCCAGGCAGAGCAAAAGCCGGCCGCCCACCACGACTGAGGGCACACCAGGAGCCCACCATGCCAAGACCCGCCAACCCCCGGCATCTCACGGCCAAGCCGGTCCTTGCATGAACACAGTCACCCCGCCGGGAGAACCAGCCAGAACACGCCAAAAAAATCTATCAACAATCCCGTGACCAAGGCGATATGTGCGCCAGACATCGTACAATCGGACCGCTGAAGAGGGATGACAAACGGCAGTAGCAAAGCCAAAACGGGAAAACAGGACGTGATCCGGCGGCTCCCAGGCGGAGGTGTCCAGACGTCCGCTCGGCGTCAAGGTTGAACCAGGAGTCCGGTCTAAGTGTGTTGTTAGAACGAGACTTACATCTTAACGACTAATGAATTATCGTTGATTACGCTGCACGAACTTTCAAACTGTAAGTTGTTGAGATGTAAGTCTCGTTCGAACCACACGCTCATACCTTAAGAAAGTACTCAGGAGAGTGTGAAAGACTTGGTGTAACTAAATATTATTATTATTATAAATATCACAAATACATAAGTGTGGTTTTTATCCTATGTTATTATGTCTGTTGGAAGACATTACCATTACTTCTTCTTCTTCTTCTTCTTCTTCTTCTTCTTCTTCTTCTTCTTCTTATTATTATTATTATTATTATTATAGAAGAAGGTAGCAGCACATTGCTGTGTATTCTTAAGCTTGTTAATAAAAATAAACATTTTACTTTTGGAATTAATTAATGTTAGTTTAAAAACTTACAGTTTGAAAGTTCGCGCTGCGTCATCAACGATAAGGAACCTCAATATTACAATCATATTCATTCAAAAGTATATCCATTTGAACTTAATTTTTTTAACGTCACTGTAAATTTATACCTTTTAATTTAATGAGATTGTTGAGAAGTTTGCATGAAACTGAGGCTTAGGTCGCCATTATCGATGCGACGCCTTATTGTTGTTCTACGTCACCACCAGAAGATCTATCATGGCTGGTGGTCAGTGCCTCTGTTTGTGATCGTAAATGCAGGCATCGGGAGGAAAAAACTTCATGCAAGCTGCACCTATCGTAAATTAGAAGTGATCGTAGCCACCGCTGCTGCAAAGACAAACTCCGCAGAGGGAACTGTAGAACACCATCTCCATTGTCCGTTGGTATCCCTCCAGGACTGGTCTGCGCTGCCCTCAGCTCGACACCAAAATAAGACAATTAGGCTTCCAGCGGATTAGTTGAGTCTCCAGGAAACGCCCCACGTAAAAAGAACAACTGCAGTCATCAGGGGATAACCTTCACTTAAACTGCACGATTATGGAGAAGAAGAAACCTCACCAGTGTACAGAGTGTGGAGAAAGATTCAGTCATCTTGTAAATATGAAAAGTCACATGTTGGTGCATACGGATCATGACTGTCCAGTGTGTGGAAAAACATTTGGCCTAATTTATCATATGAAGAGTCATATGGTGGTGCATTCGCAAGATAAACATCACGAGTGTCCAGAGTGTGGGAAAAGATTCAGGCGTCTTGGAAATATGAAGCGTCACGTGTTGGTGCATACGAATGATAAACCTCACGAGTGTCCGGAGTGTGGGAAAAGATTCCGTCATCTTAAATCTATGAAAAATCACAGGTTAGTACATTCGGGTTCTAAACCTTTTGAATGTGCTGAGTGTGGAAGAAGATTCAGAGATCGTTCAGGTGTAATTAATCACATGTTTGTGCATTCTGGTGTTAAAGCTCATGAGTGTCCAGAGTGTGGGAAAAGATTCAGTCAACTTGGATCTATGAAAACTCACCTGTTGGTGCATACGGGTGATAAACCTCATGAGTGTCCAGAATGTCGAAAAAGATTCAGTCTTCTTGGAAATATGAAGACTCACATGCTAGTGCATACGGGTGATAAACCTCATGAGTGTCCAGAATGTGGGAAAAGATTCAGACATCTTGGATCTATGAAGACTCATGTGTTGGTTCATACAGGAAATAAACCTCATGAATGTTCAGAGTGTGGGAAAAGATTCAGTCTACTAGGAAATATGAAGAAGCACATGTTAGTGCATACGCATTATAAACCAGTTCAGCGAGTGCAGAGTGAGGGAAAGGATTTTAAGTACCTTGTATTATGATAGATATATCACATATTAGTGCATCCAGTGCCTTGTATAGTGACTGTTGTGAGCCTCTTGTTGAATCACTTGTGATACAAAGATTATTGATGTGTGTATTTGTGTAAATGCTTGTATATATATGTTTTTGTATATGTGTAGATGTATATGTACATGTATATATAGGTGTATGTGCGAGCATGTATAACATTAATAATTGTGTAACTAGCGTCAAAAGATTATTTGCTTAGCTAAACAAAATTGGGGGTTCAGTTCCTGAACCGATTACACAACCCACGGGATGGGTATGGGATGCATATTAAAGAAAGAAATTGAATTGAATAGTGCATCCAGACAATAATCTTTACTAGGCATCTGATGGTGTTTATGTTGGATAAATCTTAGGGTTAATCATTTAATTTTTGGTATTTTATTTTATATATTCAAGAGTTCTTACATTCTTGTAAAGCCAGTAGCATGCATAGCATTTCAGGCAGGTCGTTAATCCTAATTTTTCCCCCGAATACAACCCACCAAATCGTATAACAACCAGGTACCCATTCACAGCTGGGTGAATATGGGCTACAGTTAAGGATTGGTATCCGGTCAGTCCTTCCTGGCCAGGATACAAACCCAGTCCGAAGCATTCGCAAAGCGCCGGATGAGTGCTTTGTCACTACGCCACGGAGACTACTACATTGTTTAGCAGATAGATTTACTTAAATGTATTTATTTTAAATATAGCAGTAGCAGTATACTTCTACTGCAACATTTAAGTGCCACATTATTGTAGCAGATACATATCAGGATATTATTTTTTTACTAATCCAGTATACTGTTTGGAAACTGTGTTTTGCCATAAAAATACTGTACTACCATCATGTCAGTTGAATGTCCAACAAAGGTTTTTAGTAAAAGTTAGATGATCCTCATAGACTTGGAAAGGTATGGTTGCATGAATTCTTGAAATTGTAGATTGGTAAACAAATAATGTAGTATTTTTGCAAAAAGAAGCAAAACTAAAATGGATTTTTTTTAAATTATACTATTCATTTAGGTCTTATTAAGAAATATATACAGTTTATAATATAATATAATATAGACTTAAGTATCTACTTTAAGGACATTTTCTTTCCATTAAGCCTTTTATTAAACATATGAACAGTGAGTAGAAAAAGTTTTGTATGTTCTCAAGATGAGTCTTGTTTTATTAACAGGAATAACAGTGATTTTCATCTAGGAATAAATACTCATCAGTATTCATGCTTCAACTGATTTAAATATTTTTTAATATTATTTTTTTCAATTATTGATTACATGGATTTTATTTTATATCTTGCTTCATGACTGACTATTAGATATACTGTATATATCAAGCTCGGTTCTAGATATAAGACCCAGCTCTAACAAGTCAGGCCTGGTCTCGGGCCGGTCTTGTGGAGTAGAAGAACTCCCAGAACCCCATCAAGCAGGTATATGACTGGCATATATATCAGGTTAGCATATATTTTGGCTTTAGGCCACATTTTTCCAACTCAGACATATTATCTAGCTTTGCCAATTACATTTGTCTGGGTTAGACATTTATGCATGTCCGGCTCCGATGTTCATATATATCTGGCTCACATGTTTATGTAATAAATATCCCACTCGGACGTTTATGTATCCAGCTCGGACAATTATGTACGTTTGGCTCGGACGTTTATGTTTGTCCAGCTCAAACATTTATATATGTTTGGCTCACATGTTTATGTAACATAAACGGCTCAGACATTTATGTATTTCTGGCGTGCACATTGAGGTATGTCTGGTCCTGACATTTACATTAACCTTACTTGTGCAGTTATATCAATCTGAATCTTGAACTTATATTAACCTATAACTTGGTTTTCTTTCAGCCAGACCTTAGTACTGTAAATTAAGTCTGACTAGAATTTTTTTTATTCTGGTAATATTTAATTCTTGATTGGTAGCCTAGACTAGGTCTAATAGTTGCTTTATCAGTGCAATTTTGTAAAACTATTATTTTTAAGGGTATTTAATTAAATTTAATATTTTAATTTTCATATATTGGTTTAAATTTAAAGGTTGTCTGTTCAAAATGATCAGACCTTTGATCAGTACGTTATATAGGCCTGTGTTGCATTGTATTAATTAGATTGATAGATTAATTTCTTGTTAATTTAATGTGACTAATGTAAGTTATTGTCTTTGAATTATTTGGTTATATTATATATGACATGTTAATTACCTTATAGTTCAATTTTATTGACAGTTCTCTCTACGTTGTTATGACTAGCAGTTTATTTCTGTAGCTGCTCACTTCTTCTCTACCCTTCCCCCCATTCTTGCCTCACCAACCAGGTGTTGCATGTAAAAGTGTAAGCCATAAGGAATTAATGGGCTTTATGACATGTAGTCTATAAACATACTTGTTAACCAGCATTAATGACAATTACCTCCCTTTTATTACTGCATGAGTGCTATGATGTTCCAATCAGTTCTGCCAAGAGTTTCTGAAGCCTAGAGATATTTCAGAACACCAAGTATGACTCTCAGCCAAGGTTACTTTTGATAGATCCAGATTATAGAAATCAGAGTTTCCAAGGGTAGCAAGTTAGAATGAGTAGTATATAAGATTAACTAGGGACCAAGATAGGGTAAGATGCTATTAAGATAGGTTAGGAAATATTATGGTTCTTACAGTATTTTGTAAGGACTGATGGACTTGCCATTCTTGACTATTCTTTCACGTCTTCTGTTTTGACGCTGGGTGTTTGGGGAGGCATACACTCACCCATAAAACTGGTAATAAAGGTCCATAATATTAGTCTAAATCTTGTTTTATTGTATTTTTTTTACTTTCGAGAGTATCCCATACTTGATGGTCTCTGCAATATAATATAACAGTATTCACCTAGTTGTGCTTGCAGGGGTTGAGCTCTGCTCTTTTGCCCTGCCTCTCAACTGTCAATCAACTGTTTCTACTACTACACGTACTTCTATTTTTTTTTCCTCCACACCACACACACACCCCAGGAAGCAGCTTGTGACAGCTGACTAACTCCCAGGTACCTATTTACTGCTAGGTAACAGGGGCATAGGGTGAAAGAAACTCTGCCCATCATTTCTCGCCGGCGCCTGGGATTGAACCCGGGACCACAGGATCACGTGTCCAGCGTGCTGTCTGCTTGGCCGGCCGGCTCCCTAGGTGTACATACACTACATACAGTGTACATACAGTGTATGTATGGCAAAGTTTGTTAATAGGTAAGGTGTATTTGTAAGTACTGTACTTGAGGGTTGTTATAGTACTTGAATATCAAATTTGAGGTTATGTTAAATGTTTTAATCAGCTTCACAGTAGCTAAGAATTCAAGGCTTAAGGAAAATATTTACTTTGTCAGTATAGTTAATTTCACTGCATGCACTATAGGCAGTATTTAGTAGGCTTTCTAAACATAGAGACTTTACACAGCTGTTTAGTTGGCAAGTAACCTTGATAGAAATCCTGCAGGGAAAAGTGTATAATTAAGGATAGGAGATGCTATGGTTCCTCTTGAAAGAAGAGAATTATATACAGTATTCACCAATGTTAGAGCTTGGGAACCCCACCTTCTGCCAGATTGTTCTCAGTGGTGAGACTATACACATGTAAAGAGAATAGGTTATGCTATGGTATAGCATGAAACACTTAAATCAAGTATTCAAAACTTTTGTTAATTGTTGTAACTTTATGTTAATACTGTAATTGATTTGCTAATTATGTTAAAAGATTTTATCTTATGCTGTTAGTAATACTTTTAATTGTTTTGTTGTTGGTTAACTTTTTGACTTGAGTCACCTGTTCACCTCAAACATCAGAGGTCCACAGCTGTTCAACACCCTCCCAGCAATTATTAGAAATATTGTTGGAACAAAGGTGGATGTATTCATGAGGCACTTTAGTTCTTTTATTATGCACTCCATACCCATCTTGTGGGTGGTAGTGGAAAGGGTTACAGAGGCACATAATGGGCTCAGGGACTGAACCCCACAATTCATTTAGCTAAGCAAGTTACAATCTTGATGAGCTAGTTACAAAATTTAGTATAAGTCGTCACATCATCAATAAGTTCGAGAGTGACCACAAGTACAGTTTGTAAATTAAGCAACTGACATATGTGGAGAGCTAGTGTCACAACCCATATGTTTGTCCTGCGCACCACCCCTCATTCAGTCGGCAGCATTGGACAGGCTACAATCACTTAGTTACTACAGTTACTACCTCTCGTCCTGTCTAAGCTCGATTATGGTTGCCCTGCTTACTCGTCTGCTTCTCCTTCTACTCTTCTGCTTCTCCTTCTACTCTTCGCCGTCTTGATGCTTTGCACCATACTGGGTTGCGCCTCAGTTCTGGTGCCTTTCGTTCGACTCCCATCCTTAGCTTGTATGTTGACACTGGCTTCCTATCTCTCCAGGACCGCCATGATTGTTACTGTCTTCGCTATCTTGCGCGGTCCTTACAACATCCTTCCTCTCGCCTCTGTCGTGCTTTAACTTTTACCCCTCCTGCGGTTCCTGTTCCTCTTCACCACCTCCCTCTTTCTGTCCGGTTGTCTCGCTTACAGGATTCTCTTTCCATTCGTATTTCTAATATTTCTCCTCGTGTTGTCCCCGTGGAGAGTCCCCCTTCCGCAGTTTTGTACATCCTTGACCCGCATCCCTAAAGCTTTTACCTTTCCTACGGTTCTAAAAGCCTTTTCCTTGAGCACTTTTCTTCTCGCTCCCACCCCGTTTCCATCTTCACCGATGGGTCTAAGTCTGCGGACGGTGTTGGCTACTCTGTTGTTTTTCCTGATCACATTTATATGTGTCGCTTACCTCCAGAGACTAGCATCTTCACAGCGGAGCTTTATGCTTTATGCTCTATGCTCTTCGTTTCCTGCTCTCTCATTGTCAATCTTCCTTTGTAGTTGTTGTTGACTCTCGTAGTGCCCTCATGGCTCTCAGGTCTTTTAATCCGGTTTATCCAGTTGTTGTCGAGATCCAGCATTGGCTGTTTCTTGTTCACAGTAAATTTAAGTCGGTTGAGTTTTGTTGGGTTCCCAGCCATATTGGTGTGTCTTTAAATGAGCGTGCGGATGCTGCCGCCAAGGAAGCTGTCCGCTCTTGTCCCATCTCTCATAAGGTATTCCTTATTTCGACTTTTACCCGGTTATCCATTCCTCCATTCTTAACCGTTGGCAGGCTTGTTGGTCGTCTGTTACTGGTCTCTTAAAAGTTGTGTGTCCTCGTGGCCGTCCTCCTACCACTGTCACCAGTGATGGGAAACGGCTCTGGCGAGGTTCCGTATTGGCCATACTCGCTTAACTCGCTTAACTCATGGTCACTTGATGGAGCGCCCCCCTGCTCCTTATTGTCCTAATTGCATTGTCCTTCTTACTGTCGTGCATATCCTTGTTGAATGTCCTGACTTCCAGGACCAGCATGTGTTTTGTTTTCCGACCATCCCCCGCGGTCGCTTGTCTCTCGATAGTATTCTTGGTGACTCGGATACTTTTGATATCGTTCGCCTTATGCGTTTTTGTTCTCGTATTGGCATCCTTGGTGATATTTAGCGCCTTCTGATTATCCCGCACATTTGATGGTGCTACATAGCCTTCCCGGTTTGGTGCCGTCCATCAAACCAGGAAGTTTGGTGCCTTCCATTAATCCATCACTATGTGATGGAGTGGTAAAAGATACATGAATTCAGAGACAATTCAATAACCAATGTTATAATGATGTGTAAATATTTCATTCAAAATGATCTGCTACCAAAATTTTTAGCCAAATATGAATGTAAAATATCACATAGTGATGGAGGGTTTTAGATAAATTCTTGCAAGAAGTGCCGGACCAGCCAGGATGTAGTGGATATCTGGGCCAGTGGGCCGCTCCAAGCAGCCGCCTGTTGAACCAAGTTGTCACAAGTCGAGCCTGGCCTCAGGCCGGACTCGGGAGTAGAACTCCAGGAACTCTCTCCAGGTATGCTCCAGGTAACCTGTGTATATACTGCATATCAATATTTATAATTTTGTTTGTAATGACTTATTATATTCCTTATATGCCTCCACTGTGGCTGTGTGGCAAACTTTGCCACCATGGCTAAGCTAACACTTGAAATACAGCACTGAAGTGACTATTACTGGTAAGGGATGGTGCCAATTGTAACCATAGTAAAATGTAAAACATACAAGGTGACTGTCACACACTGTAACTAGGAGTGTTCTTATAATAAATACACAAACATGCTACATATAATGCTTTTATTTATTCTTGGATAATTCTTCAGTATGTTACCTAGGCACTTTTATTTTCTAATTCTAGGTTATTTGGGTAATTAAGGAAGCAACGAAAGTATTAAGACATAGGGGAGTAAGTAATTATCAAAAGAAGTCACCAAGTCTAGAAGGCTATTTAGTAAAATCATTAGTGTGTAACCATTTTAATGCTTCAGGAACTATATATTAAAAACTATTACTAATTGAGTACCAAGAGGCCACAAAAATCATTAGCTTTATAGTCTAAAAAAATTATTATTATTATTGTCCTTGTATATAAGTCACAAGATGCAATTCGTTAGCTGTTCAAAGACCAAACACATGAAAATCAAATACTGTCTAGAAAGCCTCACAAATCCAGTCCCAAACATCACCTTGCTTGGTGACTTAACTCCCCCCGTTTTCAGCCGTTGCCGTCGTGAGGGGGCTTGGTGTGATGCTCCATGGGACAGTCCTCTTGTCCGTTTGAAGCCTTATGCTCCTGTTGCCATCTTCACCAATTGTACTGGATGCTTTTCCCTCTTTATGTTTAATTTTTCCTCCCATTACCCCTCTTCTTTCTGAATTCCCGCCGACTTTTTGCCATTTTTTATTATTCTTTCAGATGTCTTCTGTTTTGACACCGGGTGTTTGGGGAGAGACATTTTCTCACCCATAAAACTGTGAGACTTAAACAGTCCCCTTGCTCGACTGACGTTGAACGAGGGGACGCTTTTATTGTCAATCTTTGCCTTCGTTGCTGAGCCCAATCTCTATGGACTGGCGGTTCTTAAGGTGGCGAGTGCAGGGTGTATACCCACGATGGGTATACCCTGGGAGGGACCCCGTCTTGTTGGGTGTCTTATCCTCTAATTGTGGCTTATGGTGGGTATGGGGGGCTTATTCGTGGATTAAATTTGTATCTGTTCGTTTATATATGCTGATATCTGACCCTCTATTTAACTTCTCAGACTTGTGGGGTGGGCGACATGGGGACGCAAAGTACACCGTCTCCCTCTTTCTCTGACATGGCTTATGCTCATGTGTTGCGTTCCACTTCTTCTTGCCCTCTCCCACTTTCTCAGTTTTGCAACCGTTTCCAGGCCTTAGACCCGGACACCTCCACCACCATCTCACCTGCTCCTTTGATTTCTGAGTCAGAGGGTCTTCCTCTTGGTTCTCTGTCTGGTGTTTCCTTCCTTTCCAGTCTTCCCCTGTCTCTAGCTGTGCCCTCTTTCCCATCTCGCATCAATCCTCCTCCTCGGCCCTCCCCCTCTGTCTTTTGGCCCTTCTCACCGCCTGTCTGCCCAGGCCATTGTCCATCCTTTCGCAATCTTTATCTAGACCGCTCCAGTTCTCCTCCTGCTGATGTCGCCCAGCACATTGCTGCTGGTACACCTGTCTCTTTACGCCAGAAACGTAAGTCTGGCTCCTCTTCTTCCTTCTCGGCAGGTAAGAAGGCATTGCTCTCTTCCTCGCCTTCTGACTCCGACTCTATTCTTGCATCCCCTCCCATTTCGGTGGTTGAGTCCCCTGTCCCAGCTATGGAGGTTTCATTGGTCCTCGATTCTCTCTCTGATGCCCTTGATTCCCCACCCCCGGATTCCTTTGACCGCCCCTCTCCGATGCCCCCTCCTACTCCGGACTGTCCATCCGCCTCTGATCCATCTTACCACTCCCTTGACTCCATCGTCCTTGCTAGATTTACCTATGCCCCGTAACCCCGATTTCACTAATCCTGATCTACTTGGTATACTGTGTTCTTCTCTGCCTTTGTTTCTCCCTTGTTCTCTGTTCTTGTTCTCTCTATTCTTGACAATGTTATTCTCCAATGGAATATATGTGGATTTTATGCCAACTTCTGATCACACAGTTTTTGCCACTTAGTGTCTGTCTCCAGGAGCCGATGCTTGGTGCTCGTCCTGGTCGCTTCCAGGGTTATTCCTTCCTCTCCAATTCCCCCTCCAGCTTTTGTTGGGGCCAATAACTCTTAACTGCTCTCATGATTCGTATTGATGTTCCCTTCGTTCCCCTACTTTTTCAGTCGCACATTCAGTGTTCTGCGGCCCGTATCTTTGTGAGTAAATGGTATACAGTCTGTTCCAGTTATCTCCCCCCAAAGTCCCACTTTCTCTTCCTGACCTTAAACCTCTGTTGGACTTATTTTTTGAGCCTGTGTTAAAATCAGTTAACATCACTCCTGTTGGGTGTATTTAACTGTCGGCATACCCTCTGGGGTGATGATCTGACAAACACCTGGTGCCGCCTTCTCGAACCATTTGTCCTCTCTTCTGAATTCTGGTGAACCCATTCATGTTGACTCCTGCACTCGAACCCTCTCCTAGATCCTGTCTTGATCTTTCTCTCGGCTCGTCTTCTCTTTATTTAGATTTCATATGGTGGGTTCTTGATGACCTCCATAACAGTGGCCATTTCCCCATCCTTGTTACCCTTTTCTCTTTTCACCCTCCCTTCTTCCCTTCTTCCCTAGATGGCAGTTCCCCAAGGCTGGCTGGAATCCATTCACCCACTCTGCCTCTCCCTTGGGCCCTTCTTTTTCATGACAACATATTAGATGCTCTCCTCTGCTCTGTTCCTCGCTATACCTCCTGGGGCACGCTGAAGTTCGTTCCCAGGTGGAATGCAGACTGTGATTGGGTTGTCCACTGTAAGTGGACAACCTGGAAGAAACACCGACGCCGACAGACGGCTGCTTTTTTTTTTTTGGAAGGCGAGTGCAGTGGCCCGTAAGGCCATCTGTGCGGATAAACGTGAGAGTTGGAAGTCTTATGTCTCCACTATTACGACCGACACTCGTTTGCCCCAGATCTAGAAGAAAATTAATAAGATTGAGGTTAAGTTTGTTCCAAATGTTTCATCAGTCCTTCAACTCCGTGGTTGTATTGTGGTGGATCCAGTGTCGGTTGTGACCGAACTGAGTTCCCACTTTTTGACTGTTAGATCCGATTCTCATCTCCCTCCATCTTTCCTTATTCGCAAGCCCCTTCTTGATTCTTGTTCTTTAGATTTTCGCACACATCTCCAGCTTCCCTATAACAATCCCTTCTCTCTCCCTGAACTCCAGTCTGCCCTGACCCTGTGCGGTTCTACAGCAGCGGGCTCAGATGAGTCATTATGAGATGCTTCCCCATCTCCCTCCATGTGCGTTTCAGTATTTACTGAATCTGTATAACCGTATCTGGAAGTTGTCGTCAGTCCCTGAGGATTGGCTTGATGCGATTGTTCTTCCTTTTCAGAAACCAGGGTCTCTACGGGACATCCCCTAAGGACTTACACCCCTATTGCTCTAACGAGTTGCAGCTGCAAACTCTTTTGAACGTATGGTCAATGTCCGTCTGATGTGGTTCTTGGAACACTATCACCACCTCTACCCCTTCACAGTTTGGCTTTTACAAGTGTTGCAGCACGACTGATGTCTTGGTGAACTTGGAGGTCTATATTCGTATTGCTTTTGCTGTGAAGACGTCCGTTGGTACTCTCCTTTTTGATCTGGAAAAGGCATACGACACCACCTGGAGATACCATATTCTGTCCCAACTCCGTTCTTTTGGCCTTCGTGGTAATCTCCCTCTCTTTCTACAAAGCTTCTTCTCTAGTCGTTCCTTTAGAGTGAGTCTTGGTACCACTCTCTCTGCCTCTTTTTTATAATCCGAAGGTGTGCCCCAAGGTAGTGTTCTGAGCACTACTCTTTCTTTTTTTTTACTGGTTGCCCTCCATGGTCGTCTTTCTTCCCTTCCCTCTGCTATTTTTCTCAGCTCTCTATGTTGACGATCATACTCTTTGCTGTCGAGGTGATTACTCGCCTTTCCTCTAACTGCGGCTTCAACTTGCAATTGATGTCGTGTCGTCCTGGGCCACCAATTGCAGCTTCAAGTTCTCTACAACTCAAACTCGTGCTATGGTTTTTACCCGGAAGCAGGTCGTTCTTCATCTCCCTTTGTCGCTTTATGGTAATCCATTTTTGTATAAAGGTTCTGCTAAGGTTTTGGGGTTAATCTTTGACACTCGTTTGTCTTGATCGCCCCATATCTCTCATCTCCGAGTTGACTGCTTTAGGGCCCTTAAACCTATTTATTTATTTATTTATTTATTTATTTATATATATACAAGAAGGTACATTGGGTTTGTGAGAATACATTAGATAGTACAGTATTTACATTCTTGTAAAGCCACTAGTACGCGCAGCGTTTCGGGCAGGTCCTTAATCTAGCAGATAATTTTAAGTAGGTAATTTCTATCAGAATTGATAAATGATAAAGATACATTACAAGAGAAAAATGAGATGAGAGAGATAAGTAGGTATATTAAAGCACATTGTTATATTAAAGCTCTGATTGATTACATTGACAGCTTGATTAGTAATTTAAACAAGGTTAATAGACACCATACAGCAGATTGACAGCACATATAAGACAACAATGATCACAATGGTAAAGATGTTCAGATTGGGTACATAAAGATTGGGAGACTGGGTAGCAAAAGATACAGATAAACAAGATTTATAAACACCATACAACAGATTGGCAGCACATATAAGAAAACAGCAATGATCACAATGGTAAAGATGTTCAAATTGGGAACATAAAGGTTGGGAGATTGGGTAGCAATTGATACAGTGCAATTTTAAGGCAAAAAGTGAAAAACTATGAAGATGAAAGTAGGTACTTTTTAGTATTGATTTTGAATGATGTAAAAGTTGGACAGCTTTTCAATTCAGTAGGGAGTGAGTTCCATGAACTGGGTCCCTTTATTTGCATAGAGTGTTTACACAGATTAAGTTTAACTCTGGGGATATCAAAGAGATATTTTAAGGTTAAGGTTACTACTTAAGGTTTTGTCCCATACTTCTTGGGGGCGCTGATAGACGAACGCTCCTCTCTTTACACTCCTCTCTCGTGCTGTATAAACTCAATTATGATTGCGATGCATACTCATCTGCCTCTCCATCTACTCTTCGCCGTCTTGATGCTTTGCACCATACTGGGCAAAAGAGCCTTCGGCATACCCTCGAAAGGCACCAGAGCCTTAGCTCTGGTGCCTTTCGTTTGACTCCTTCCGTAAGCCTGTATGTTGAAACCGGCATCCTGTCTCTACAGGATCGTCATGATCGCTATTGTCTTTCCTACCTTGCGCAGTCCCTACAACACCCTTCACTCTCACTTATGTCCTACTTCGACTTTTACCACTCCTGTGGGCCCCTGTTCCCTTTCACATCCTACCTCTTTCTGTACGGGTGTTTCGCTTGCAAGGTTTCTTTCGGTTCGTGTTACCAATATTTCTCCTCGTGTCGTTCCATCTTTGCCCCCGTGGAGGGGCCCCCCCCTTCCTAAGTTTTGTAAAACATTGACCAACGTGACTAAAGCTTTTACCCCTCCTACAGTTCTGAAACACCTTTTCCTTGAACATTTTTCTTGGCACTCCCACTCCATTTCCATCTTCACAGATGGGTCTAAGTCAGCAGACGGTGTAGGCTACTCTGTTGTTTCCTGACCACACTTCTATATTCACCTATTTATATTCACCTATTGTGCTTGCGGGGGTTGAGCTTTGCTCCTTCGGCCCGCCTCTCAACTGTCAATCAACTGTTACTAACTACTATTTTTTTTTCTCACACATGCACACACACATCCCAGGAAGCAGCTCAGTAACAGCTGTCTAACTCCCAGGTACCTATTTAATGCTAGGTAACAGGGGAATTCAGGGTGAAAGAAACTTTGCACTATTTGTTTCTGCCTGGTTCGGGAATCGAACCCGGGCCACAGAATTACGAGTCTTGCGATCTGTCTACTCCATGCAGCTACCAGACCCCCATATATGTGTCACAACCTGTTCTCAGGGTTCCACAGTACTCCTGAGACATACTCTTGTTAAATAATAAATAAATAAATAAATAAATAAATAAATAAAATGTTTATTTAGGTAAGGTACATACATACAAGAAATTTTTTACAAAGATTGGTTGACTTATAGGTAGAGCTAGTACATACAATGCCTAAAGCCACTATTACGCAAAGCGTTTCGGGCATGAAAAACTTAAATGACAAGCTTAATACTAATTGAGCATAAAGAGTAAAATGAAAACAAGAAATGAAAACATAGCTGAAAAAGCAGAACAAATACAATTCTGTCGACAAACAGCGCTCTTTAAAAAAAACCAGACATTGGTTGACAATAGAAGGGTAAGGTAGGTTACAGGGAATTTATTAGGTATAGCTTCGTTTTTATCTTAAACTGGTTGAGAGAGGTACAGTCTTTAACATGGTTGGGAAGGTCATTCCACATTCTGGGCCCCTTGATTTGTAGAGCATTTCTAGTTTGATTAAGTCGTACTCTAGGAATATCAAAACTGTATTTATTTCTGGTGTAGTGCTCATGGGTTCTGTTACAACCTTCTATGAAGCTTTTGAGATCAGGATTGGCATTACAGTTTAGCGTTTTATATATGTATAATACACATGAGAGAATGTGCAGTGACTTAATGTCTAACATATTCAGAGATTTGAGTAGGGGTACCGAGTGATGTCTGGGGCCAGAGTTGGATAATGTCCTAATAGCAGCTTTGTGTTGAGTAATTAGAGGACGTAAGTGATTTTGGGTAGTAGAGCCCCAAGCACAAATACCATAGTTGAGATATGGATAGATAAGGGAGTAATAGAGAGTCGCCACGGCAGGGCGGGGTACATAATATCTGATCTTAGAAAGAATGCCAACAGTTTTTGAAACTTTTTTTTATATATTTAGAATGTGTCCCTGGAAATTCAGCTTGTGGTCAATGAGAATGCCAAGGAATTTGCCATCTAATTTGTTACAAATTTGGGTATTGTTTATTTTGAGATTTATTTGATTAGAGGATTTATTGCCAAACAGAATATAGAAAGTTTTGTCAATGTTAAGGGTGAGTTTGTTGGCAGTTAGCCAAAGATGGACTTTATTTAGCTCAGTATTTACTGTGGCATTTAGAGCAAGGGGGTCAGGACTGGAGTAAATGAAGGTTGTGTCGTCAGCAAATAGCAAATAAAGCAAATAAATGTTGACATACATGTCAACCAACAAACTCACACTAAACATAAAAAAGACCTACTACATCTTATTTGGAAACAAACCAACAAATGCAATTCAGTTTCAGATAGACAATGTTAACATCGGCAATTGGAAAGTTCCTTGGCCTATACTTAGACAAGAGTTCAACTTCAGCACCCACATACAACACATAACTTCGTCTCTAAAACGATTGGTATACTCTCTAAAATCAGATATTATGTGCCTAACTCAACTCTCCTCTCTCTACACAATGCACTAATTTATCCTTATCTTACATACGGTATCTGTGTATGGGGTTCAACAACTGCAAACTACCTCAAGTCCATCATCACCCAGCAGGACTCGCTGCCGGCGCCATTGCTAGCTGGCCGCACACGGATTTGTTCCCGGAAAAACTCACGATTCTGAGCACCCATCAGCTCCAGTCATCGTGGTTTTGTGAGGAAGAATACATCAGTACTCCAAGACCCAGACAATATCTAGTTTTGAAGGAAACAATTCCGATTTCGTCTACAATTGACGGAGAAACAACGTTGTTGATCATCTGCTGTCCAGCTGACTGGTATTCTGCGCAACCCAGTACGCAGGCGACCCAAACTCTCGTACCGCACTTTTTTTTTTTGTGTGAGGACCATATCACTGACCAGGTCACTTAGAGTCCTACCCTGAAGGGCGAGGCGATATCCCACAGGCATTGCCACAAGGGGGCACCTTAGAAGGTGTACTGAGCCTGACAGGGAAAGGTAGACCAAACAGCTCATTTAGGTGTTAGGTATCCATGATTCAACCTGGGGGAATCCTTCTACGACCTCCGTTGGAGAGGAATGCATTTCACCAGGCCTAGGGGTGTCTCAGGCATTAGGTAGAGCAGTGGTTCGGTCCTTACTACGTGGAGAGAGTCATGGGGAAGGCTAAGAGAAAGAGGAAATGGAGACAGCTTTCAGACGACGAGGGACGGTGGACCGAGGTGCAGCAGGCACCGAAGAAAACTGCTATCGAGGCTTCACCACTTGCTTCTACCAGCAAGACAGCAGACATAATGGACCTAGAGAGGACAGCACCAGTCACACACCAGCCAGTGTCAGACAATGCTTCTCTGTCCACAACCCAGCCACAAGACGACAGTATGAGACAGGAGAGGACACCACCAGTCACACACCAGCCAGTGTCAGACAATGCTTCTCTGTCCACAACCCAGTCACAAGACGACAGTATGAGACAGGAGAGGACACCACCAGTTTCACGCCAGCCAGTGTCAGCCATTGTTCCTCTCTCCACAGCCCAGCCGCAGGACAGCAGTATGAGACAGGGGAGGACACCACCAGTCTCACACCAGACATCGCCAGACTCTGCACATCTTCCAAAATTCAAGATAATGCAGACAGACCACTTTCCTACAGCATATGGAGTAGTAACGGCGATGGAAAAGGAACAACCAGAGCTCAAACTTTCCATCACAGTCAACCTGAAAGTAAAAATAATAATGACACCACAAGACCAACAGACTGCACATTACTTAGAAAAAGTAAGAGTCCTGCAAGGGAAACCTGTATGCTTGGAAAAGCTGGACCCTTCAGAAAGACGCACACGAGTCGTGCTTTTGGGATACCCAATCGACTTTCCCCTGGATCCAGTACTAGAACACAACCAAATCCTGAATGCGGAACGATGCCGTACAAAAGTAGACAAGGCAGCGACACGTCAGGTTCTGGTGACCGTCATGGGACATGTGCCAGAAACATTCAATCTTGGAAACTGGGGAATATACCGACAGACACCATACGTCCCGGACCCCCTACGCTGCTTCAGGTGTCAGAAATACGGCCACCATCAGTCACGCTGCACCGGACAGGAGAGATGCGGAGTGTGCAGCCTGAGACATCCAACCAAAGACTGTATAGCCAAGCACAAGGCAAACCAGACCACAACAGCCAAATGTCCAAATTGTGAAGGCAAACATCATGTCTGGAGCACAACCTGCTCTGTGCGGAAAGAAAAAGTGCAGACAGCTCAGGCCAGGATAAACACACAGACCAGCACTACATACACCAACACCAACGTCTGGAACACTCGTGCACAGCCACAACACACACACACTCTCACAGAGCAAAATTTCACGAATCTACTAATTCCAAATCAGAAAATACACAAAAGTGCTGCAGAAATACAGCAAATGCAAAAGAGCAAAACACAATTTGCAGACTTCCAACAACAGTCGGGTAGTCAAGACACCAGAACATCAACATTTACAACAGCAACTGCAAGAAGCAGTGACCACCCAAGATCAACAGAATCTTACAACACAAGAGACAGACAACAACAGCCAATGCAGTCTGATATGCAACAACACCAACAAAGACGTATTGAACAGCAGAGATGCACAGGTTCCAACAACACAAGAAAGGGCCACGAACAATCAATGCAGTCCGACATGCAGCAATACCAACAACAAAGTGATGAACCACAGTTATGCACAGATTACAACAATGCCGGGGATGACCATGAACAATCAGTGCAGCCCGACACGACTTGCGAGGTGGAGAATATAGAGGTCGATTCCGAAGAGGAGTTCTGGTAGAACAGATAACACCAACCGAAACCGTCGTCTGGCCATTATGAATACTGCAGTGGAACATACAAGGTCTTGGGAATAAAAACCACACTCTTCAGGAGGCTGCAATCAGCACGAAAGCAGATATAATCATTTTGGAAGAAACTCTTTTCCCGGCCACGAAATCCTTCAAATTAACTGGATATCAGCACTATGTTATACCGTATGAGCAGGGGAAGACAAAGAGGGTTAATGACCCTAGTCAGGAACACTATACCCAGCAAGAAAATAGACCCAGTTTCATGTGGGGATGGAGTAGAGGTATTAGCAGTAACAGTGAATATGGCTAATATTGAGCTCCTCATATACAACGTTTACAAGCCCCCTAGACGTAAACTAGAAGCAGAGGCAGTGCTTGCCTTGGCCACGCAGGAAAATGTAATTATTGCTGGAGATTTTAATGCTCATCATCCAGAGTTAGGTGCAACTGGGCCAGCCAATGCAGATGGGCGCCATTTAGCTGCAGCTCTGCGAGAAGTACCTGAAATTACACTTCTCAACACTGGGGAACCCACTCACATTCTAGGAGGTTCCCTTGATCTTACGTTCATCTCCACAGCACTCAAGCATCAGGGGAAGTGGGAAGTAGACCCGGTGATCACCAGTGACCACTATGCTACTGTCATAACACAATAAACTTAGAACCACCTCCTACACCACCTGCACAACCTAGGTGGAATTTAAAAAAGGCCCACTGGAATATATACCAAGAGGAACTTGAAAAATGGTATGCAACATACACGCCACCTGAGGATTTGAACATACACGAGACCAATCTGCAGGAAGCCATTGCAGCTGCTGCGAACAAAGCTATTCCAATCATTATCGCAGGTAACACAAAACGAAAGAACTACTGGTTCTATAGTAATGACGTTAAAGAACAGAACCACAGAGTCAACATCTTCAGAAAACATTTAAAGAGAAACCCCACACCAGAAGGAAGAACTCTGCTAAGAGCGGTGATATCTGAAGCAAGATGAGTTTCTAGAGAAGTAAAGGAGGCAAGATGGCTTGAGTGGTGTCAAACTCTAAATGAACATAGTAGTCTTGGCAAGATATGGGGTCAGATTAAAACTATATCAGCTCGACCAGCCCGGCCACAGGCCTGTATTCAACCATTGCAGGAGGCTGAGAGACTTGCTCTCCAATTTGCAGAAAGAACATCTTCATATCAGCTTCCTGCAATGGTCCGACGGCAGCAAGAACTATTAAAACAAGAGAGGTTGACAGTCATTCATGAGAGCATAGCTATAAATGACGAATGTGACTGTCCCTTCACCACACAAGAACTAATCAGGGCCAAAAAAGGTGGTAAGGACACTGCACCAGGTGCTGATAACATTACATACTCAATGGTCGCACATGCAGGTCCTGCTGGAAAACAAGGAATATTGGACGTCATCCATGCATCTTAGCAGCAAGGCAAACTACCGCCCTCTTGGAAGAAAGCAGACATCATACTGATTCCTAAGCCGAAAGAACCTGGCAATTACAGACCCATTTCATTAACATCATGCATTAGTAAAACTGCAGAACGGATGGTCTTAAATAGGCTACTGTGGAAGACTGGAGACCTTCATAAACATATATTTGGCTTCACTAGAGGAGTAGGTACTGCCAACTGCATAGCAACATTACTAGGAACAGTTAACTCGGGTCCTGCTATAGTGATCTTCCTTGATCTAGAAAAAGCTTTCGAACTTGCAAGCCCGCAAGCAATTTTACATACCTTAGTTAAAAAAGGTGTAAAGGGAAAAATGCTAGCATGGATTCAAGATTACCTAAGTCACAGGTATGCCAGAGTAAAGTTGCAAGGACAAGTGTTGGACTACCACCTGCGATAAACACCATCAATACATTTGATATAACAAACACAGTCACTGAGAAGGGTGTCGACGAAATACATGCAGACTTTGTTATGCACGCCCCTTGGAAATCTCCGCCAGCAGACTTTAATATTATGGTTATTGAAGTAAAAAAGAACCAGACAAATCCTCATCTGCTACGTAACATTGCACAGATGTATATAGAAGCAAACTTGGCATCCGACAGCTTCACTTACTTCACAGATGGATCAGTAGATCAGCAGGGACAAGAAACCGGAGCTGCAGTTAAAGCAGGAAACTCTGTAAATAGTTGGAGGCTCTCAAATGGGTGTTCGACTTTACAAACAGAGATGCTACCCATTCAAAAGGCTTTGGAACATGCTCTTGCTGAACACCGACAACATGTTATCATACATACAGATTCGAGAACCGCCATTGAAACCTTGCAACAAGAACACATATGTGATAGCATCCATCTGATCACCAATGTCATATCATTAATGCAAACACTCAAACGACAAGGCCGTTGGGTACTTATCAACTGGGTGCCAAGTCATGTGGGAATAATAGGAAATGACATTGAAGACGAAGCTGCAAAACTTGCAACTAAGAGAAGAAATGTAGACATTTACATACCACAGATTCTATCACAGATTAAGAAAGTAATTAGAAACAGAGCAATGCAGGTGATGTACAGTGACCACAACACAGCAGTTGCAACATCAGGATCTGCGGGTTGGTACAAGAATTCAACCAACTACGAACCACTTAGTTTGATGAAAGGAGTAGTAGAGCAACAGAAGTACACTTACATCGCATCAGGCTTGGATACCCATGTGCATGGGAAATAGGCTTACAGGTTCCGGAAGATGAGAGGAAATGTCAACACTGTGGAGAAATGCCCGACAGGCCACTGGAACATTATCTAACACAGTGCACAGTTACAAACCCATTAAGATTTCAACTTAGATTCAAGAGAGCAGAAGAAGTTGTTAAACACATATGGCAAAGTCTTACTGAAGCGACCATACGAGTCATAAATACTCATATTCCGCCCAAAAAAAACAGAAACAAGCAACACTTAGTGGGCCAGCCAGAGGCTTAGGGCCCGCGCAGTGGGCCAGCCAGAGGCTTAGGGCCCGCGCAGTGGGCCAGCCAGAGGCTTAGGGCCCGCACAGTGGGCCAGCCAGAGGCTTAGGGCCCGCACAGTGGGCCAGCCAGAGGCTTAGGGCCCGCGCAGTGGGCCAGCCAGAGGCTTAGGGCCCGCGCAGTGGGCCAGCCAGAGGCTTAGGGCCCGCGCAGTGGGCCAGCCAGAGGCTTAGGGCCCGCGCAGTGGGCCAGCTAGAGGCTTAGGGCCCGCACAGTGGGCCAGCCAGAGGCTTAGGGCCCGCGCAGTGGGCCAGCCAGAGGCTTAGGGCCCGCGCAGTGGGCCAGCCAGAGGCTTAGGTCCCGCGCAGTGGGCCAGCCAGAGGCTTAGGGCCCGCGCAGTGGGCCAGCCAGAGGCTTAGGGCCCGCACAGTGGGCCAGCCAGAGGCTTAGGGCCCGCACAGTGGGCCAGACAGAGGCTTAGGGCCCGCACAGTGGGCCAGCCAGAGGCTTAGGGCCCGCGCAGTGGGCCAGCCAGAGGCTTAGGGCCCGCACAGTGGGCCAGCCAGAGGCTTAGGGCCCGCGCAGTGGGCCAGCCAGAGGCTTAGGGCCCGCGCAGTGGGCCAGCCAGAGGCTTAGGGCCCGCACAGTGGGCCAGCCAGAGGCTTAGGGCCCGCACAGTGGGCCAGCCAGAGGCTTAGGGCCCGCGCAGTGGGCCAGCCAGAGGCTTAGGGCCCGCGCAGTGGGCCAGCCAGAGGCTTAGGGCCCGCGCAGTGGGCCAGCCAGAGGCTTAGGGCCCGCACAGTGGGCCAGCCAGAGGCTTAGGGCCCGCACAGTGGGCCAGCCAGAGGCTTAGGGCCCGCCCAGTGGGCCAGCCAGAGGCTTAGGGCCCGCACAGTGGGCCAGCCAGAGGCTTAGGGCCCGCACAGTGGGCCAGCCAGAGGCTTAGGGCCCGCGCAGTGGGCCAGCCAGAGGCTTAGGGCCCGCACAGTGGGCCAGCCAGAGGCTTAGGGCCCGCACAGTGGGCCAGCCAGAGGCTTAGGGCCCGCCCAGTGGGCCAGCCAGAGGCTTAGGGCCCGCACAGTGGGCCAGCCAGAGGTTTAGGGCCCGCGCAGTGGGCCAGCCAGAGGCTTAGGGCCCGCCCAGTGGGCCAGCCAGAGGCTTAGGGCCCGCACAGTGGGCCAGCCAGAGGCTTAGGGCCCGCGCAGTGGGCCAGCCAGAGGCTTAGGGCCCGCGCAGTGGGCCAGCCAGAGGCTTAGGGCCCGCACAGTGGGCCAGCCAGAGGCTTAGGGCCCGCGCAGTGGGCCAGCCAGAGGCTTAGGGCCCGCGCAGTGGGCCAGCCAGAGGCTTAGGGCCCGCACAGTGGGCCAGCCAGAGGCTTAGGGCCCGCGCAGTGGGCCAGCCAGAGGCTTAGGGCCCGCCCAGTGGGCCAGCCAGAGGCTTAGGGCCCGCACAGTGGGCCAGCCAGAGGCTTAGGGCCCGCGCAGTGGGCCAGCCAGAGGCTTAGGGCCCGCGCAGTGGGCCAGCCAGAGGCTTAGGGCCCGCGCAGTGGGCCAGCCAGAGGCTTAGGGCCCGCACAGTGGGCCAGCCAGAGGCTTAGGGCCCGCGCAGTGGGCCAGCCAGAGGCTTAGGGCCCGCGCAGTGGGCCAGCCAGAGGCTTAGGGCCCGCGCAGTGGGCCAGCCAGAGGCTTAGGGCCCGCACAGTGGGCCAGCCAGAGGCTTAGGGCCCGCACAGTGGGCCAGCCAGAGGCTTAGGGCCCGCCCAGTGGGCCAGCCAGAGGCTTAGGGCCCGCACAGTGGGCCAGCCAGAGGCTTAGGGCCCGCACAGTGGGCCAGCCAGAGGCTTAGGGCCCGCGCAGTGGGCCAGCCAGAGGCTTAGGGCCCGCACAGTGGGCCAGCCAGAGGCTTAGGGCCCGCACAGTGGGCCAGCCAGAGGCTTAGGGCCCGCCCAGTGGGCCAGCCAGAGGCTTAGGGCCCGCACAGTGGGCCAGCCAGAGGTTTAGGGCCCGCGCAGTGGGCCAGCCAGAGGCTTAGGGCCCGCCCAGTGGGCCAGCCAGAGGCTTAGGGCCCGCACAGTGGGCCAGCCAGAGGCTTAGGGCCCGCGCAGTGGGCCAGCCAGAGGCTTAGGGCCCGCGCAGTGGGCCAGCCAGAGGCTTAGGGCCCGCACAGTGGGCCAGCCAGAGGCTTAGGGCCCGCGCAGTGGGCCAGCCAGAGGCTTAGGGCCCGCGCAGTGGGCCAGCCAGAGGCTTAGGGCCCGCACAGTGGGCCAGCCAGAGGCTTAGGGCCCGCGCAGTGGGCCAGCCAGAGGCTTAGGGCCCGCCCAGTGGGCCAGCCAGAGGCTTAGGGCCCGCACAGTGGGCCAGCCAGAGGCTTAGGGCCCGCGCAGTGGGCCAGCCAGAGGCTTAGGGCCCGCGCAGTGGGCCAGCCAGAGGCTTAGGGCCCGCGCAGTGGGCCAGCCAGAGGCTTAGGGCCCGCGCAGTGGGCCAGCCAGAGGCTTAGGGCCCGCACAGTGGGCCAGCCAGAGGCTTAGGGCCCGCGCAGGAATATCCCTAAAAAAAAAATGACCCAGCAAAAATCTGCAATCAGGACAATAACAATCAGGACAATAACAATCAGGACAATAACAAGCTCTGCTTTCAGACAACACTCAGCCTCCCTGTTTAAATCACTAAACATGCTAAACATAAAATCACTCCACACATTCTCTTGTGTCAACTACATTTACAAAACCTTGTTCTTAAAAGCAAACTCTGCTCTGAAACTCTCCCTGGACAGATGCAATAGGACCCATTATCACCACACCAGAAATAAATATCTCTGATATCCCCAGAGTCAAACTTAATCTGTGTAAACACTCTACGCAAATAAAGGGACCCAGTCTATGGAACTCACTCCCTAACGAATTGAAAAGCTGTTGTCCGACTAACAGCCTTATTCAAAAACCAAGCCAAAAAGTACCTAATGAACAGTACCTACAGTACCTATGAAAAATACCTATTGAACAGACATTGTGTGCTACCCAATCTCCCAATATATATGTACCTAAGCCATACAACTTTACCATTGTGATCATTGCTGTCATCTTATATGTGCTTGGTACTACATAGCCTTCCCGGCTTTGTGCCTTCTTTGATAATTACTTTCTTATTTACTGATACATGCTATCAATGTAGAGCAACAGAAGTGCCTACTATATCGTGCCTACTAATCTTTGTCAAATTATCAATCAAGCTGTCAGTGCTATCAATCAAAGCTATCAATGTGCTTTAATCTTTGTCAAATTTTCTTACAATGTACCTGTTAACATTTTATAAATTTTGCTAGAAATTACCTACTTAATATTATCTGTTAGATTAAGGAACTGCCGAAACGCTGCGCGTTCTAATGGCTTTACAAGAATGTAAACACATCATGCTATGTACTCTCATAAACCCAATGTAGCTTCTTGTATATATGTAAATAAATAAATAAATACTGCTTATAGTGGCCATGCTGTGTTGTTTAACAATTCCTCTGGTATATTCAAGGCTTGGGCACAACCAGGGTGAACTCTTATGGTTACTGACCCTCTTAACCATAAGGCTGTCTCCCCTCTGCCCACCTTCCATCTTTCCTAACCTGCCTGCCAGCCTACCTGACAGCCTGCCTGCCTGCCAGCTAGCCAGCAAGCTAGCCAGCAAGCTAGCCTGTCAGCCAGCTAGCTAGCCTGCCTGTCATTCTACCAGGCAGCTAGCTTATCAACTAGCTATCCTGCCTGCCTGACAGCCTGCCTGCAATTCTGTTGGACTGCGTGCATCCTGCCAGCCAGCCTGCCTGCCTGCCATCCAGGCAGCCTGTATACCGATTTGTCTGCCATCCGGCCTGCCATTTTGCCTGCCGTCATGTCATCCTGCTTGCCATGCTGCCAGCTTGCCTGCCATCCTGCCGGCGTGCTTTCCATTCTGCCACCCAGCTCGCTTTCCTACCTGCCTGCCTGCCTGTCATCCTGGCAGTCTGCCTGCCACCCTGCCTGCCTCTTTAGCATAGCGGTTCGAGAAATCACAAGCAGACTGTCCAATGAGCGCAACATCTGGTTCCTGGATGATGGCACTCTGGCAGGCCCACAAGCCTCCCTGCTGGAAGACCTGCAGCTGGTGAAGTCACAGGGGGAGACCCTGGATCTCGTTCTTAACCCCTCCAAGTGTGAAATTATTTCATCCAGTGAGGTAGTCATTAATGCAGTGAAATCAATTTTACCAGAAGTCTCAGTCATTGAACCCACCGACCGCCCTCTACTTGGAGCACCTCTGGGCCATAATGCCATTGCTGCACTACTCGAAGAAAAGTTTAACGATCTAAAGAGGATGGAAGAGAGAATAGGGGACTTGGACTCCTATGATGCCCTCCACTTTCTTACAAAGTGCCTTACCTTGTCCAGGCTAACGTACTTTTTAAGGTGTGCACCCACTTTTGGCAACCCACTACTAAGTCAATATGATGAGCTCCTCAAGTCAATATTGAGGAAGGCACTCAACCTAGATTTAGATGACCGTCAGTGGGACCAAGCAACACTACCAGTGAGATTTGGGGGAATAGGCATACGAAAGGCAACTGAGGCAGCACTTCTATCATTCGTATCCTCATGCACAACGGCCAACGAATTAGTAGGGAAGACCCTACCAGAGCATATGAGAAACTCAGTGGTAACTCATGGTCAAGAGTTCAATGAAGCAGCTGTTCAATGGGAAACCATTGCCCACCCTCTACCCCGACCACAAGACCCAAAAGACCACAAGCAGACCCACAGGGTTAGCCCCATGATGGAAAAGACTGCCACAAACGTCGGAAAAAAAATATTTACTAATATATTCATTCAAAGAAAACAAGATTGCAGTGGAATTTTCCCCGGAAGAAAACGGGGTATCATTGCCATGTCGCCATTAAATTCACCAGCTAATAATATTGGGAATTCATCTTAAAACATTGGTCTTTAGACTGTAAACATCATAAAAAAAATCCCTTGAACGAAGTTAATTATCAGTGCTGAAATAGATTAAATATAAACCCTCTTTCCACTCCTTGATAAAACGCATCTGGTGAACAGCCGATGTGGGAGGGAGAGAGGGGAGTGGCCATTTTAACTCTGGACAGTTCAAACGTGTCATGTCATCTCGTGTACTTGTGCGTAACAAGTTATTGCCGAGGAGTTAGACAGCACAAATTGATATCATCGTTACCAGGGAAGGCATTATATCCGTACAGTATACTAAATGATTTGTAGAGCTCTTATTTCATTGTGTAATCTTACTGTTATGGTTATCAACAATAAATCCAAGGGGAGCAATAATCTTGTTGGGATTGAGTACTACAGATGTTGGAGGTAGCATGTTTGGAGCAGATGCTCTTTTGTTTATGATCTTGTTAATAATATTTCATGTACCTGATAATGTTTTGTTGTTGTTACTGGCGGAGAATAAAAACCATGTGGACGAAGATTGTTTGTCTGACCAAAACCATAACAGTGGCGACGAGGATTAAACATTGCTGGCAGAGAGCCTGGGTACGAGACGTGGTGTGAGGATCAAGACAGTGCAGGGTACGTCGTGTGGACGAGTGGACGCTTCGCATATAACAGTGGAGTGTGCTACACCGTGGCCATGGCTACCATGTCAATCGAGCCGTTAAACACGGCCAAGATCTCGTTGGACCTGTGGCTCAGCCTGCTGGAAGCAAACTTTCAGTACCGGGAGATTAAGGAGGACGCCAACAAGAAAGCGGTACTCTTAGTTTCACTGGGTTCTGAAGCGTAGTGTTCTCGGAAATTTGTGTGCACCTGAGCTTCCGCACACGAAGACCTATGTAGACTTGATTGCTTTGCTTAAACGTCAGTATGTGGTGAAACCTTCATATCACAGGAGTTTGATGGATTTCCAGAAGAGGACGAAAAAGCAGCAGGAATCCGTACAGGATATATTTGCGGAATTGAAGGCTTTGGCTAACCACTGCTACTTCGGAGCACAGTTGGACGGCAGGGTTAGGGACCAGTTGTTCATGGCAGTGGAAAAGGAGAATTATTTCCCTAACCTGGTGGCAGAAAACTTGGATCTACAATCGATGACATCATGGACAGTGCTCGAGAAGATACTGAACCTGGAAAGGGCTTTTGGAAGTAAGACTTCTACTCAGGAAATTATGGTCGTACAGAGCCAGACCAGATGTACACACTGTGGATACAATCACATAAGTAGCAAGTGCAAGTTTAGTGCCTATATATGCAACTTTTGTAACAAGGAAGGACACTTGCAGAGAGTGTGTAGGGAATATCTGAACAGGAACAGCAAGGCCTGGGAGAGGAGACGACCAGGGAATGCAGGAAGAAGAGGTAGTGGTACTGTGGTCAAGGCAGTAAAGGAAGGTAACCAGTCTGAAGAAGCTGCAGGTGAGGAAAACCGACTATATTCGGTGAAAGAAAAGGTATGTTCAGTGAAGTCACAAGTGGTGAATTTTGTAATTAATGGGAAGTTAGTTCCCTTGGAACTGGACACTGGTGCTGCAGTGTCAACATTGTCTGGAGATTGGGCAGATACCTTGCAATTGAATGTAAAACCAGGTAAAAAATCATTAAGTGCTTTTGATAGTGTACCGATTAAGGTCTATGGCAAGGTGTCGGCAAAAGTATGTTATAATGGAAAAGAAATTAACCAGGATTTTTATGTAGTGGATTCACATAATCCTAGCCTATGTGGTAAGGATCTCATGGAAAAAGTGGGAATTTTCTTGGCGGGCCTAGATGAATGGTCGATAGTTAAAACAATTAAAAGTGCCAAACAAATGTTAGACAAATATTCAGTGGAGGCAGATAAGCCAATTAATAGCATGGTGGCAAAAATTCACCTGAAAAGTGGGGCTTCACCTAAATTTTTCAAGGCAAGAACAGTGCCGTTTCATTACAAGCAATTGGTAGAATCAGCCCTGGAAAAGCATGTGGCAGAAGGCATCTTAGAGCCAATTACACATAGTGAGTGGGCAGCCCCAATAGTACCAGTGTTGAAGGCAGATCGGAAATCCTTGAGAATCTGTGCAGACTTCAAGGAACTGAACAACCGTATACACTGTGAGAAGTACCCTTTACCTAAGATAGATGAGTTGTTGTCAGTGGTCTGCAAGGGGAGCAATTTTTTCTAAGATTGACCTGAAAGATGCTTACTTGCAAATTCCGGTAGAGGAGGAGAGCCAGAAATTGTTAGTGATTAATTCCCACAAGGGGTTATTTAAGTATAAAAGACTTCCTTTTGGACTCTCCTCGTCTCCAGCAATTTTTCAGAGATTCATGTCCCAGTTGTTAGTTAACATTGAAGGTGTGGCTAGTTTTTTAGATGACATTATTGTATGTGGGGAGAATGAGGAAGAGCATGATGCTTGATTAGAACAAGTTTTGAATCTTTTGCAAAAGCACAATGTGAAGATTAATAAGGAAAAAACAACGTTGAAGACCAAGGCCATTGAATACCTGGGGTACCATATTTCAGGTAAGGGCTTTACTCCTCACAAAAATGTAGCTGCTATAATAGATGCCCCAGCCCCAACATCAGTTGGGGAAGTACAGTCTTTTGTTGGGATGGTTACATATTTTTGTAAGTTCGTGAAGAACTTTTCAACAAAATTAGCACCCTTGTATGAATTGTTGAAAAAAGGGGCTAGATTTAAGTGGGCAGCAAGAGAGGAAAATGCATTCAGGAATATTAAGCAGGAATTGATCAATTCTCCAGTGCTCACTAATTTTACAGGTAGACTCCCGTTAAAACTGGAGGTAGATGCTTCCCCAGTAGGAGTGGGTTGTGTATTATTACAGGAAGTAGATGGTCAGGATAAAGTAGTATATTTTGCTAGCAAGAAATTATCTCCTGCAGAACAGAATTATTCTCAGTTAGATAAAGAAGCCTTAGCTTTGGTATATGCTGTAAAAAAACTGAGGTATTTTCTGCTGGGGAGGAAATTTCTTGCTAGAACAGATCATAAACCCCTGCTAGGATTGTTTGGCAGAGGTAAGCAGATTCCAGTTAATGCCAATGCTAGAATTCAAAGATGGGCATTACTACTCTCTCAGTTTGAGTATGATTTAGAGTTTAAGCCAGGCAAGGATAATGTAGTAGCTGATGCATTAAGTAGATTGCCTGTGACAGAAGAATTAAATTCCAGTATTCCAGTGGAGTATGTTAACCTGGTGGAATCTATGTCTTTTGAGGATATATCATTCCAGACTATTAGGAAGGCCACTGGTAGAGATCCTAAATTAAGTCTGTTGTTGAAAAATGTCAAATATGGTTGGAATGATAATTTGTTATTGTCAGAGTATGCTGCAGTAAAGGCTGACCTTAGTATTCACCAGGATGTACTCTTGTACAGGAATAGTGGTGGTGCCTGGGGAACTAAGATGTAAGATTTTGGAACAGCTGCATGTAGGCCATAATGGCATAAATGCTATGAAAGCAGAAGCTAGAAGTTGGGTTTGGTGGCCAAAAATAGACCAGGATATTGCTGAGGTAACAAAAAATTGTCATATTTGCTTTAAGAATTATCAGAAACCCCAGGCCCCAGTACTTTCTTGGCCATGCACTGGAAAACCCTGGTCTAGACTTCATGTAGATTATGCGGGACCTATGGATAACAAATATTACCTAGTGGTGGTGGATTCATACAACAAATTTCTGGATGTGCATGTGTGTAATTCCACCACATCATCTGTAACTTGTGAATTACTAAGGAAAACATTTTGTAATTTTGGATTGCCAGACATAATTGTCTCCGACAATGTTCCTTATTTTGTTTCTGTGGAAATGGAGGATTTTTTTTCGAAAAAATGGTATTAAACATGTAACACCTGCCCCCTATAATCCATATTCAAATGGTCTAGCAGAGAGAGCAGTGAGATCCTTGAAAGAAGGGTTAAAGTGGTTTACGGAAGGTATTAATAATACAAGGCTTTGTAGATTTTTATATAATCAAAGGAAAACTGTTCATTCTACTACTGATAAATCTCCTTCTGAATTACTGTTTAATAGACACTTTAAAGTGCACATGGAAGCAGTAAAGACAGATCCCAATAAAGAGAAATCGGTAACTAGCTTGGCCAGTCAGTTGGCTCAGGGAGAGGAATTGTTGTTTAATGAGGGGGATGCAGTATATGCAAGGAATTTTGGAAGTGGAAAGCCCTGGGTGGAAGGGAAAATTAAGGAAGTCCTGGGCCGCAGGAATTTCACCGTGCAAGTGCAGAGTTTTGGGAACATTAAATGGAAAAGGCATGCAGATCAGCTCATGCCAAGGTTCACAGGGAATTTTGAAGACCCTTCAGGTGGGGGTGGGACAACTAGTGATATCCATCCTTATAATGAAGGGATAGCAGCACCTGCAGGAGACCGGGAGGCAGAGCAAGGGGCAGTAGAGGGTAATGGGGATACAGTTAACTCTATGGACTCTACAAGGAGTAATTCAGAAGAATGTTTCCCAGAAGTAGCAGGTCAGGACTCCCAGTTGAGAAAATCAGGAAGAGTCATACAACTGCCTGATAGACTTAACCTGTAGGGGTAGAGTTTATTTAAAAGGGGAGGAATGTTGGATTAAGTACTACAGATGTTGGAGGTAGCATGTTTGGAGCAGATGCTCTTTTGTTTATGATCTTGTTAATAATATTTCATGTACCTGATAAATGTTTTGCTGTTGTTACTGGCTGAGAATAAAACCATGTGAACGAAGATTGTTTCTACTCAGCCTCAACCATAACAAACAGCTTCCTCCATCAACAGAACGCTCACCAAGAAGGGGACAAGAGAATGAACAGAAGTGAGCTTCATAGTAATGTACACTAACATAGATGGGGTTACAAATAAAACAAGTGAACTTGGAGAATGGGCACTAGAAGAAAACCCAGACATAATAGCACTCACAGAAACAAAGCTAACGAAAACCTTAACAAATGCAGTGTTTCCACAGGACTACTATGTTGCGAGGAAAGAGAGAGAAGGAAAAGGAGGAGGAAGTGTAGCTCTGCTGATAAGAAAAAGCTGGAGTTTTTAAGAGATTGTTATTCAGGGCTGTGAAGATTTCAGTGACTACATATCAGGCACCATAGCAATTGGAGGACAAAAAATTATAGTGGTAGTCATATATAACCCCCCACCAAACGACAGAAGACCCAGACATGAATATGACAGAAACAACATGGCCACCATCAATATAATAGAGAGAGCAGCTTCTGTAGCTACCAGGAACGGATCCAGGCTACTAATCATCGGAGACTTCAACCACGGGTAGATAGATTGTGAGAACAGAGACCCACATGGAGGCCCAGACACACGGAGAGCTAAGTTGCTGGACGTGGCAACAAGAAAATTTCTAAGCCAACACATCAAGGGACCGACAAGAATGAGAGGAGAGGATTAACCAGCTATGCCTGATCTGATATCTTCCCTAAATGAGTGGGATATAAGGGAAGTTAAGTTGGAAGCCCCCTTGGTAGTGAGTGATCACAGTGCATTGATCTTTGAGTACCTGGTAGAGAAAGGAATTATCTCCATAAAAAAAACTAGGAAACAAAGGGCTGGCGTACTGAAAGGGAAATTATGAGATGAGAAAATTCCTAAGGAATATACTATGGGGCACAGAACTCAGAACTAAGTCCGAACAAGACATGATGGACTATGTTACCCAAAAGTGTCATGGGGCAGTAAACTGGTTTATCCCGGCCCGACAGGAAAAAACCGAGAAACAAAAGAAGAATCCGTGATTTAATAGGGCATGTATGGAAGCAAAGGAACTGAACAAAAGGGCGTTTAGGAATTTCCGAAATAACAAAACACCAGAAAGCAGAGAGAGAGAGAGAGAGAGAGACCAGAGAACCAGGAACGAGTATGTAACTGCGAGAAGAAAAGCTGAGAAAAAGTATGAAAATTATATAGTAAACAAAGCCAAGACCGAACCCAAGCTACTCCACAGTCACATCAGGAGGTTAACAACAGTGAAGGAAACTTGATGTGATGAAAATGATGATGAAACTTAGAACGGGTGAGGACAGATACATAAAGAATGACAGAGAGGTGTGTGAAGAACTCCACAAGAGGTTCCAGGAGGTCTTCACAATAGAGTAAAGTGAGGTCACTGTGCTAGGAGAGGTGGCAGTAAACCAGGCGGCCTTGGAAAGGTTCGAAATTACAAGTGATGAGTTTAAGAGGCATCTGTTGGATCTGGACGTGAGAAAGGTTGTTGACCTGGATGGAATCTCACCAAGGGTACTGAAAGAGTGTGCAGAAGCACTTTGCTTGCCACTCTCCATAGTGTATAGTAGGTCACTGGAAACGGGGGACCTACCAGAAGTATGGAAGACTGCTAATTTAGTCCCAATATACAAAAAGGGTGACAGACAAGAGGCACCGAACTACAGGCCAGTGTCCTTAACTTGTATACCATGCAAGGTGATGGAGAAGATCGTGAGAAAAAACCTAGTAACACATCTGGAGAGAAGGGACTTCGTGACAACCCATCAACATGGGTTCAGGGAGAGTAAATCTTGCCTTACAGGCTTAATAGATATCTACGATCAGGTGACAAAGATTAAACAAGAAAGAGTAGGCTGGGAGGACTGCATTTTCTTGGACTGTCGGAAAGTCTTTGACACAGTACCCCATAAGAGGCTAATGCATAAGCTGGAGTAACAGGTAGGGCACTCCTCCAGTGGAAAAGGGAGTACCTAAGCAATAGGAAGCAGAGAGTTACAGTGAGGGGTGAGACCTCAGACTGGCGTGAAGTCACCAGTGGAGTCCTGCAAGGCTCTGTAATCGTACCTATCCTGTTTCTGATATATGTAAATGATCTCCCAGAGGGTATAGTCTCATTCCTCTCAATGTTTGCTGACGTCTCCAAAATTATGAGAAGGATTAAGACAGAGGAGGACAGCTTGAGGCTTCAAGAAGACCTGGACAAGCTGCAGGAATGGTCGAACAAATGGTTGTTAGAGTTTAACCCAAGTAAATGCTATGTAATGAAGATAGGTGTAGGGAGCAGGATACCAGATGCAAGGTATCATTTGGGAGATCAAAAACTTCAAGTGTCAGAGAGAGAGAAAGACCTGGGGGTTGATATCACACCAAACCTGTCCCCTGAAGCCCCTATCAAGAGGATAACATCAGCGACATATGCCAGGCTGGCTAACATACGAACGGCCTTTAGAAACTTGTGTAAGGAATCTTTTAGAACTTTGTATACCATATATGTCAGACCAATCCTGGAGTATGCGGCTCCATCATAGAGTCCATATCTAGTCAAGGATAAGACTAAACTGGAAAAGGTTCAAAGATTTGCCACCAAACTAGTACCCGAACTGAGGGGTATGAGCTACGAGGAGAGACTACGGGAATTAAACCTCACGTCACTGGGAGACAGAAGAGTTAGAGGGGACATGACCACCACATACAAGATTCTCAGAGAAATTGATAGGTTAGATAAAGACAAACTATTTAACACAGGGGCACATGCACTAGGAGACACAGGTGGAAACTGAGTGCCCAAATGAGCCACAGAGACATTGAAAGAATTTGTTCAGTGTCAGAGTAGTAGACAAATGGAATGCATTAGGCAGTGATGTGGTGGAGGCTGACTCCATACACAGTTTCAAGTGTAGATATGATAGAGCCCAGTAGGCTCAGGAACCTGTACATTAGTTGATTGACAGTTGAGAGGCGGGGCCACAGAGCCAGAGCTCAACCTTGCAAGCACAACTAGGAAAGTATAACTAGGTAAGTACGTAGCTAGACCAGCGGACAGGCAAGAAGCTCAGGAAGAAAATACCAACGAGCCGAGCCTGATGAAATCATCAAGAAAAAAGAAGACTATCGACAAAATGTAGTAACGAAGAACAGCACCGGATCCGCGATGAGCTGCCCGGCCTCCTGCAACCATGTAAATTCCACCCTACCACCAAACCACAGCGTCAGATGCCTGTCTTATCCACGGTGGTTGCCACCGTGAATAAGACGGTGTCACCGATCTTTTTCTCCCCTCTTCGACTCGTCTCAAGTTCCTAGTTCAAGATTTCTGCATCCTCGCCCCTGCCTTCCATTCCCTGCTAGAGGGTCCTTGGAACTTGGAACCTCTTGAAGTGTAAGTTTTCATTGATCGTAGTAATGCGCTGAAAAGTAGACCAGTTCCCAGTCTAGATGATTTAATTAGCGTTGATTTCTAGACAAACGAACTACCTTATGCTAAGTCTTTAGTTCAATTGTTCACCGACCATCCTGATATTGTCTGGGACTCAATGGGAAATTTATTAAATTCTCTATAGAATTAAAATATTAAGATATTATTGAGAAAATGAGTTATTCTAAGACACAATTTAAGGAAAAGGCACTTACTGGATGTACGAATTTTGCTGAAAATTGTCGGCTTAGACTTGACCTTCATAGGAAATTGTCGCGTGAGGCTTCTGCTGAAAGGTTGTAGGGTTATCTTGGTTATCTTGAGATAATTTCAAGGCTTAGCCTCCTCGCGGCCCGGTCCTCGACCAGGTCTCCTTTTTTGTTATGGAGCCGGTCGGCCGAGTGGACAGCACGTAGGACTTGTGATCCTGGGTTCGATCCCAGGCGCCGGCGAGAAACAATGGTCAGAGTTTCTTTCACCCTATGCCCCTGTTACCTAGCAGTAAAATAGGTACCTGGGTGTAAGTCAGCTGTCACGGGCTGCTTCCTGGGGGTGGAGGCCTGGTTGAGGACTGGGCCGCGGGGACACTAAAAGCCCCGGCGAAATCATCTCAAGATATGAACCTCAAGATAACCCCCAGGAAGCAGTGCGAAGCAGCTGTGTAACTCCCAGGTACCTCTTTACTGCCAGGTGAACAGGAGCATCATGGTGAAAGAAACTGCCTATTTGTTTCCGTTTCCACCGGGAATCAAACCCGGAACCTCAGGACTGCGAATCCGAAGCGCTGTTCACTCAGCTGTCAGGCCCCTTAAATCATAAATCGACCTCACTGGGAGCCCTATTAGTGGTATGTAGGAGATATCTATATAGTTACTAAATCAATTTCATGGAGGAAATATGACATTCGCCCCACAATGGATGAAAAACTAAATTATTAATTTTGAGGCGACTAGTTATCTTGAGTTGATTTCGGGGCTTTTTAGTGTTCCCGCGGCCCAGTCCTCGACCAGGTCTCCACCCCCAGGAAGCAGCCCGTGACAGCTGACTAACTCCCAGGTACCTATTTACTGCTAGGTAACAAGGGCGTAGGGGTGAACGAAACTATGTCCATCGTTCCTCACCGGCGCCCGGGATCGAACCCGAGACCACAGGATCAAGTGTCCAGTGTGCTGTCCGCTTGGCCGGCCGGCCCCTTAGGGTTGTCCGACCAGATCGGTCCGGTCGGATGCTATATCTTAGTGGCCACAAAGATATAGTACTTAAGTGTATCACAAGTGTCCAGTGATTTAGGCTGTGTGGGGAGCTTATGACCCACTCATGATCAGTGCCCAAAGGAGCAATTTTTTATTTCTTTAATTAAGTGAGTAAAAATTATGCCTCTTATTCTCAAACTGAAATATAATCTGAAATATGGAGATTAGAAAAATTAACCATAGGTCTTCGCCTCTCTGAAGTAACGTTCTTGAACTCTCTCTCCACCCTTTCCCACCTACTCTTAGCTTCTGTATACTTAGACTCTGGTCTCTGCAGAACTTTTACTCTTCGAGTTTGGAGCCCGCTCATCATGATCAATTCAGTCGATCTCCCGTGAGCTCAACAACATCGCAGGCTCAATCGTCGATGCTGAGCTTCAGTCCCATCAAGATGTATTGCTATACGAAATCCCTGCTACGACCCTAAGGCCTTGCATCATCAATCTGGCACTCATACCCATATGCAGTAAATGTCTGGCTAGCCCTTACTTACGCCAATAGAGTTGTTATGTCTTCTCGCGATTTCCCTGGCAAAGTTGTCATGATACCACGATACAGCGCCTGACAGCTGAGTGGACAGCGCTTCGGATTCTTAGTCCTGAAGTTCCGTCTTCGATCCCAGGTAGAGACAAATGGGCAAAATGTTTCTTTCACCCTGATGCCCCAGTTACCTAGCAATAAATAGGTACCTGGGAGTTAGACAGCTGTTCCGGGCTCCTTCCTGAGGGGTGTAACAAAAAGGAGGCCTGGTCGAGGACCGGGCCGCGGGGACGCTAAGCCCCGAAGTCATCTCAAGATACCAGGCCCACCTGGAATTGGACCCGAATGAGAGACGTTACCCTGCAATTGTAGGTCTGACCACTACTTTCGGCGTGGGTCCTCCAATTAAAAATAACGTGACAGCCTGGGAGCAGATGACCAGAAGTAATGATAATCACTACATACACAGTCTCGCCCTGAACACTTGTGACAACTGCAAGTTCTGGTTGAAAACTTACTCTAATACACTAGGGCAAATAGTTAGGACGAGGGAACTATATAATCGAATCGTCCTTCCTCACGGCACTGGAACATCTCGTGGCACTCCACAACTGGATGCCAACTTTCATGGTGATGTTGCTGAATTTGCAAAGAGTTGTCAGTAAGGGACGCTGCGATCCTGTCATCGTATGACCCACGATCATCGGAGGGAGTGAACCGGTTCTGCTATTACCATGAAGTAATCATCAATTAGCTATAAAAACATATCTGCTTCAGCATCCCTTGCTTTATTAATATTTTTTTTTTGCCAGTGAAGTTAAACTGCATATAATCCATACATTGTCGTACCTAAATGCTCTAGATTTGTCTTTCCTTATTCCTTCCTTCCATTCTGTCAAAGTGACCTATAAGTAAAACTCTTATTATTAGGCTAGCATTTTAATTTGTGTCTATAAAAATAGCGTTTGTTTTTTCCTCAGTTTTCATTCACTTTTTGATGCTAGATTTTATTATTTCTGTGACATATATATTTTAACTATTAACAAATTAATTTGCCAAGCATGTCTTTTATAGCTGATAAGAACTTTCATCACTTTAATTTATTTATTAAATGGAGTATTGAAACCTTTTCCTTTTTTTTAGTTAAAATTTTCTCGATGTGGTGAAATAATAGAAAAGAAATTGCCATGCTCTGTATGTCCATTTACTCCTAAACTGGAAGACAAAACCTATTTATTTAATTGTTCAAAATATTATTGTTTCAAAGTTAATCAACATACCCACAGGGATGAGAGGAAATGTGGTGACAGAGCGAGTGCTGACGGAGAAGACATTGGTGGGGGTAGCGCAGGACGACCCGGCCCTCGTCAACTACATCCGTCACCACCTCCTCCACCCGCCCTCCCGCCAACCCTATAACCTCTCAAACCCGGCGGCCCAACATTTCTCCCAGCTTGGTCAATCCAGTTACGCCGATAGTGAAGTATTACATGGCATGGTGAGCAACATCTCTGATAAGATAAACTTGGAATTGTTGGAAAACTTACTAATACATTTTCACATACTTACAAACTCCTGTTCTCATGTTTTCCTATCACCTTTCTCTTCCATATTTTTTTTTGTTCTGCTTTATTCAAGTTTTAGTATTATAAAATGACGTTCATTTGTATGGTCTTGCTACACAATAGACTGAACAACAGAGGAGAAAATAATATGAAGAAATCCAAAATGTGAGGTTTCACCAGGTCATCTCTCGTGAGTATCGAGTAAAAAAAACCACGAATATAATAGTTACTAAAAGTGAGTTGTGAGGACATATTTTAGCATTATAACTTTGGTCTGCAACAAGAAGATGCACGTTCCTTATTTTTGTTGAGTGAGTCGTGAGCAATTTTGTTATTGTTTTGCAGGGATATTCCTGCGCGGGCCCTAAGCCTCTGGCTGCCCCACTAAGTGTTACTTGTTTCTGTTTTACTTGGGCGGAGTATGAGTATTTATGACTTGTATGGTCGCTTCAGTAAGATTATGTTCAGAGTAATTGTTGATAAGGCGGCACTACTAGCATTAGTGTTGAGTGTATATTGAAAGTTTATTGACATTGTATTTTAGTCTAGTGATGAGTAGAAGTTATTTTGACATTTCATAAATTTGCTGAATGTCGAGGGTCGGCATAATTCCTGTACTAGAATTCTGAAATGGTCTTGAGGCTGTTATTGAAAATTATAAATTTAGAACATGAAAAAATAACATTTTCATGCCTTTAAGGCTTAAGTGTTTAAATCAACCTATTTTTAGGTTATTACTTTTTGCCTGAGTGTGTTTGGTTTTTAACATAGAAGAAAATTTAAAACTTACAGATATAGAATAATTATAAAAATTATTATCCGTTTGTCTGAAACTCTATGTTTGTTTGCCCCTCATCTTTTGCACAGTTAGGATATCTACAATATTGGGCTCATTTAAAACTGAATTTCAGAATTGCTTGCACTAATTATTATCATTTAGCCCTATTGATGAGACATTTAAACTTTTGTTTTGTGTATAATGCACAAGTGTTTAGCATCACACTATATATAACTAGTGCTCTATCAGGGTATACTATTCATCACCATCAAAATTAGTATCACACTGTATGTATGAATATTGTACTAATAAGATTTAGCATGTGACACACATTCTCTATTTACGTGCGCTCGTGTCATGAAAAGGAACTCCAGACAATTCCCAGAGGTGCTCTCGTCTGCCAGCCAGAGGTACCTGGTTGATAGCTGGTTTTTTTGTTGCCGCCGAAGGCGGCTAGTTTATTGTGCACCCCATACTCATCCTGTGAGCGGTAGCGCAAAAGCATTACAGAGGGCACAAAAGGTCTTTATCAGACCTCATCTTAGATTATTACATAAACAATTTCTTCAATCCTTCACACCTTATAGATACAATGTCAGCTAGTTACAGAGAAAGTGCTATTACAAGAGCTACATATTTACAGTAAGTCATCATACATTAATGGTAGGTTTTATCGTTAATACATAATAGTTTGGCCAATGGGGATATTACAGAGTCATAGGGGAGCTTCTGTTTATTATTAGTCCTCACAATACACTACTTGTTTCTGAATCTCATATGTCGTTCATCTACTGGAAGCAAAATGTGGGTACAGTGCAAGGATTTCAGGTAATTTATCCATGGTAATAAGATAGGTTGCCATATCATACAGAGTGAGCTTAGACTTATCTCTAAAAGGCTCAATTTTACAACAATCCAAGATATAGTGTTCGAGTGTGTGTCCCTGCCTATGTCCACACACTTTACACTTTACCTGGTTGATGGGGTTCCGGGAGTTCTTCTACTCCCCAAGCCCGGCCCGAGGTCAGACTTGACTTGTGAGAGTTTGGTCCACCAGGCTGTTGCTTGGAGTGGCCCGCAGGCCCACATACCCACCACAGCCCGGTTGGTCCGGCACTCCTTGAAGGAAACAATCTATTTTCCTCTTGAAGATGTCCACGGTTGTTCCTGTAATATTTCTTATGCTCGCTGGTAGGACGTTGAACAACCGCGGACCTCTGATGTTCATACAGTGTTCTCTGATTGTGCCCATGGCACCTCTGCTCTTCATTGGTTCTATTCTGCATTTTCTTCCATGTCGTTCACTCTAGTACATTGTTATTTTACTGTGCAGATTTGGGACCTGTCCCTCCAGTATTTTCCATGTGTATATTATTTGGTATCTCTCTCGTCTCCTTTCTAGTGAGTACATTTAGAGAGCTTTGAGACGATCCCAATAATTTAGGTGCTTTATCTCGTCTATGCGTGCCGTATATGTTCTCTGTATTCCCTCTATTTCAGCAGTCTCTCCTGCTCTGAAGGGGGAAGTGAGTACTGAGCAGTACTCAAGACGGGACAACACAAGTGATTTGAAGAGTACAACCATTGTGGTGGGATCTCTGGACTTGAAGGATCTCGTAATCCATCCTATCATTTTTCTGGCTGACGCAATACTTGCTTGGTTATGCTCCCTAAACGTCAGGTCGTCAGACATCATTATTCCCAAATTCTTGACATGCTGTTTTCCTACTATGGGCAGATTCGATTGTGTTTTGTACCTTGTATTATGTTTAAGATCCTCATTTTTGCCGTATCTGAGTACCTGGAATTTATCACCGTTAAACATCATGTTATTTTCTGCTGCCCAATCGAAAACTTTGTTAATAACTGTTTGTAGTTTATCAATGTCTTCAGCAGAGGTAATTTTCATGCTGATTTTTGTATCATCTGCAAAGGATGACACGAAGCTGTGACTTGTGTTTTTGTCTATATCTGATATGAGAATAAGGAACAGCAGTGGTGCAAGGACTGTACCTTGAGGTACAGAGCTTTTAACTGCGCTCGGACTCGATTTTACTTGATTGACTGTTACTCTTTGTGTTCTGTTCGACAGGAAATTGAGTATCCAGCGTCCTACTTTACCAGTTATACCAATTGACCTCATTTTGTGTGCAATCACTCCATGGTCACATTTGTCGAATGCCTTTGCAAAGTCTGTGTATACGACATCTGCATTATGTTTTTCCTCTAATGCCTCAGTGATTTTGTCATAATGGTCAAGTAGCTGTGAGAGGCATGATCTTCCTGCTCTAAATCCATGTTGGCCTGGATTGTGGAGGTCATTGGTTTCCATGAATCTAGTGACCTGACTCCTGATCACTCTTTTAAATACTTTTATTATGTGGGACGTTAGTGCAACTGTTCTATAATTCTTTGCCAATGCTTTGCTACCACCCTTGTGTAGAGGGGCAATGTCTGCTGCTTTAAGCGCATCTGGTATCTGCCCCTGTGTCCAAGCTCTTCCTCCACACTATACTGAGTGCCTGTGCTACTGGCACTTTGCATTTCTTTATAAATATTGAATTCCATGAGTCTGGACCTGGGGCTGAGTGCATGGGCATATTGTCAATTTCTCTTTCAAAATCTGCCACGCTCGTGTTGATATGAGTTATATTTACAGGTGTTTGAGTATCATTCATAAAGAAATTGTCCGAATCTTCCACTTTCATGCTGAGTATCTGAGTGCTAAACATGTCCTCATACTGTTTTTTTAGGATTTCACTAATATCTTTGTCATCCTCAGTGTATGAACCTTCACTAATACGAAAAGGTCCAATACTGGCAGTGGTTTTCGCTTTTGATTTAGCATATGTGAAGAAATATTTAGGGTTTTTCTTTATTTCTTGAATTGCTTTCTGTTCTAGTTGCCTTTCTTCAGTCTGATAGGAATGCTTCAGTCTCTGTTCGATTTCTTCAATCTCTCTGTTTAAATTATTTCTTCTTTGTATGGAGAGTCGTGTCTGCTTAAGCGTTTCCGTTAATTTCTTCCTCCTTTTTTAATGTCTGCGTTCTCTTTCTACATTGGACCTCTTTCTGGCTTTCCTCAAAGGAACATGATCCAGACAGACTTCATATGCTTCAGAAGTCAGTTTTTCTATTCCTTGTGTAGGATTTTTAGTTCTTAGAACATTTTCCCATTGAATGTTTGTAAGATCCCTGTTTATTTTCTCCCAGTCTATCCTTTTATTATTAAAATTGAATTTATTGAATAGCCCTTCTCGCTTGTTGTTTCTCTTGGGCCTACTACCGTTATTAATGTTAGTTTGCACTTCAATGATCTTGTGGTCCGAGTACGTAGTGTCTGAGACAGTAATGTGTCTGATTAGCTCCTCATTGTTCGTGAATATGAGGTCCAGCGTGTTTTCGTTCCTAGTTGGTTCTGTAATCTGCTGACTGAGCGAGAATTTGTCACAGAATCTCAGTAGTTCTCTGACCTGTGGTTGGTTATTTCCAGGTTGACTTCCTGCTATAATGTTATTGTTTACTGTTCTCCATTTTAAACTGGGCAGATTGAAGTCTCCAAGGAAGATGATATCTGGTAGTGGGTTTGCTAGGTTATCAAGGATATTCTCTATTTTGTGGATCTGTTCAGTGAATTCCTCAACTGTTGCATCTGGCGGTTTGTATATTAAAATAATAAGTAGATTCATATTTTCTACCTTGATTCCAAGTACCTCTACCACCTCATTGGTCGAGTTCAGGAGCTCTGTGCATGCCAGCTCCTCTGTAATATACAGACCTACTCCTCCACTTGACCTAATTACTCTGTCACATCTATATAGATTATAATTCAGAATCCAGATTTCACTATCATGTGGTCTTTTGTGTGGGTTTCTGTAAATGCACCAAATATTGAGTTCGATTCTATTAGGAGGTCATTTATGAACTTAACTTTATTTCTTGATTTTGGTTTCAAGCCTTGTATGTTTGCAAATATGAATGATTTCCCACATTGCGTGGGAAATCTCGTGAGGTGCTCTCGTCTGCCAGTCAGAGGTGCTCTTGTCTGCCAGCAGCCCCTGAGCACAGTGAAGCAGAAGGGGAAGTCCTCAAGGCCACACCTGCCCTCCATACGTCACGACACACCTGGGTCGCCTACGCTCCCAGGATCAGGAAACAGGGACCATCTCTGTCTTGAGAAGGATCCTGTTTCTGATACTTATAATACTCAAACTCGTATTGAGGTGCTTTCTTTGCAAGCCACTACTTAGCTGATGGGCAGGAGTCTGAGTAGCAGAGCCGTCTTACCGCATGGGCCCGATGGACACTTGCCCGGGGGCCCCACGAGCATAGGGTCCTCAAGAGCATAGGGTCCCCATGAGCATACGGTACCCACGAGTATAGGGTCCCACGAGCATACGGTACCCTCGAGCATAGGGGCCCCACCAGCACAGGACATGTTCATTTTGGAAGCAGAATGTTTAAATATGTAGGTCTTGTTGCAAGCACACTTATATAATATAACCCTACATCCTAGTGTGGGATCTAAATGCTAAATATTTAAGGTATATATTTCCAGGTGAATAATCCTTTCAGCAGAAATGAAGCAAAATGTTTTGAGTGGAGCACAGAAGAAGAAGAGAGCTGCAGAGAAGGGGAAACTAGGGCAGGTGCAAGGACAGCCACTCATTCCATTCCTTCAGATATAGCATACACATAAACATCTACTCCTGCAATGTCAGCCACAAGTACTGTTCTTTCAGATATAACATCTACATCTACATCCGTTCCTGCTGCCAATCATTCAGTTACAGCAGACACACCATCATTGCCTGTTGCTGCTGCTGGTGATATTTTACAAGAGGAAATATTCAAATCTGTAAGAGTAAAGGAGTTCGCAATCCAAGAGACAGATCCGGAGCCATGGAACATTAATGATACTAACACAATAGCTTACTCGATTCGTAGTGGGCCCTCATCATGTCAAAATCATGATAGCACCCTTTCAAACTCACGCAGAGTGTATAAAACAGCTGGAGTAGAGAATATGAAGGCAAGGTATTTATCAAACAGTGTGTTCAAAGGTGTACTGCGGAATGGCTAGTATGTAAAACGTGAATGGCTACTCTATTCACCATTCTAAGGTCGTTTGTACTGCATTGTTTGTCGCCTATTGTCCAAGAAAAAATCTCCCTTTGCTACAATGGGGTTCAATGACTGGAAGCACAGCAATGCTATTGTAAAACATGAAAATGGAGAAGAACATCGAGAGTGCATGACAGCATATTTGATAAGGCATAACAAACTTGAGGTGTAGATTCTTTATTACATGAGCAATATCGCTCACAGCAGGAATATTGACATAAAGTGTTGACGCGTGTGATTTCTGTAATTCACTTTCTTTGCCTCTGGTGTTTTTTTCCTTGGAGAACCTCAGATTATTGGGTCAGCAAAAAAATGGTAACTATTTAGGTATGCTGGAGCTGCTGAGTGAATTTGACTCTTTCTTGGAAGAACGTCTCAAAATGTATGGAAATCCTGGAAAAGGGAACCCGTCATATTTATTTGAAAATATTTGTGAGGAATCTTTCGAATTAATAGAAAAACAGGTTCTTTGTACTATTCGCGAAGAAGTAAAAGAGTCAAAGTATTATTCAATAAGTGTAGACTCCACTCCGAACATCTCACACAGATCAACTGACATTTACCCTCCGATACATTAGTGGCTGTGAACCTGTGAAATGTTTCTTGATGCTCATCCCCATCTTTTCTCATGGAACAATGGATCTAGCAGACACTGTCGTGGATTTCCTTAATGAGAACCATATTCGACTTTCAAACTGCTGTGGTCAGTCACACGATAATGTCTCAAATATGTCTGGACAATATACAGGATTGCAAGCACAGATTCACCAACTTAATGAGTTTGTCATCTATGTCCCCTGTGCTGGACACAGACTGACACTCGGTGGGAGTAAAAGCAGCAGAGTGTTGTCTACAGACTGTCAAATTATTTGACTTTGTACAGCATCTGTATTCGTTTTTTGTTGGTTGTACTCATTGCTGAAATGAATTGGCATCATCTTTAGGAGACGATTTTGTGGTCAAACGTCTGACACATGATGGTCGACACATTTTGATGCTGTTTATGCTCTGTAGGGAAGTTCGAGGAAATAAAGCATGCACTGGATTCTCTATCAGCTGGCAATGACCGGCAAGTGAATACAAGGCGAGAGGCAGAAGGATTGAGCCAAAAAATGGAAAACCTTGGAACAATCTTTCTCATAATTCTTTGAAATTGACATGATAGAAAGACTGAACAAAACAAACAAGGTCCTACAATTAAAGGATGTGAACATCCTGACAGATGAGTGGACAGCGCTTCGGATTCGTAGTCCTGAGGTTCCGGGTTCGATCCCCGGTGGAGGCGGAGACAAATGGGCAAAAGTTTCGTTCACCCTGATGCCCCTGTTACCTAGCAGTAAATAGGTACCTGGGAGCTAAACAGCTGCTACGGGCTGCTTCCTGGGGGTGTGTAACAAAAAGGAGGCCTGGTCAAGCATCGGGCCGCGGGGACGCTAAGCCCCGAAATCATCTGAAGATAACCTCAAGAAGATCCTTGTTGCCACGAATCTTCTTGAGTCTATGAAAATCTATCTTCAGGAAACTAGAGACAAATTTAGCGAACATGAATTCAAAGCGTGGAGTCTGTGCCCAGATACAAATAACAGTGATGGGAAAAACGGGAACGAAAAACAAAGTGTGCGTCATAGTAGACATGATGGATCACCAGAAGACGTACTTCTCATTTTAACCGAAAAATTCAGGGTAGAAACTTTCCTCCCTAATCTGGACACTCTAATCTTTCAACTAACAAAACGTGCAGAGACTCAGTCACAGACTGGAAATCTGTTTTCTTTCTTCAGTGAATGAAAACCATTGGTTCCGATGCACTAAAGAAAAAGTGTGAACATCTGGCTAATATGTATCACAAAACTCTGAATTATGATGAACTTTTATATGAATGAGAGCATCTGAAGCCCTACATGGCTCTTGATGATAATTGTGCGACTCACAGCACTGGACACAACAATAATTACGGACAATTTTAAATGTGTATTCCCGAATGTTGCAATTGTACTCAGAGTGTTCATGTGCATGATGGTCACCAACTGTACACGAGAACCTTCTTTTTCATGACTGAAACTTATAACACTAGTGCTTCGTAGCACAATGGGGCAGCATAGTTGGAATTGACTTTCACTCACGTGTATGGAAAATGACATCCTGAAGACCATTGACTTCAAGCCAATAATAAAGCAACACAATAATAAAGCAACACAATAATAAAGCAACACATAAAGCAACACAATAATAAAGCAACACAATAATAAAGCAACACAATAATAAAGCAACACAATAATAAAGCAACACAATAATAAAGCAACACAATAATAAAGCAACACATAAAGCAACACAATAATAAAGCAACACAATAATAAAGCAACACAATAATAAAGCAACACAATAATAAAGCAACACATAAAGCAACACAATAATAAAGCAACACATAAAGCAACACAATAATAAAGCAACACAATAATAAAGCAACACAATAATAAAGCAACACAATAATAAAGCAACACAATAATAAAGCAACACATAAAGCAACACATAAAGCAACACAATAATAAAGCAACACAATAATAAAGCAACACAATAATAAAGCAACACATAAAGCAACACAATAATAAAGCAACACAATAATAAAGCAACACATAAAGCAACACATAAAGCAACACAATAATAAAGCAACACATAAAGCAACACAATAATAAAGCAACACATAAAGCAACACAATAATAAAGCAACACAATAATAAAGCAACACAATAATAAAGCAACACATAAAGCAACACAATAATAAAGCAACACAATAATAAAGCAACACAATAATAAAGCAACACATAAAGCAACACATAAAGCAACACAATAATAAAGCAACACATAAAGCAACACAATAATAAAGCAACACAATAATAAAGCAACACAATAATAAAGCAACACAATAATAAAGCAACACAATAATAAAGCAACACAATAATAAAGCAACACATAAAGCAACACAATAATAAAGCAACACAATAATAAAGCAACACAATAATAAAGCAACACAATAATAAAGCAACACAATAATAAAGCAACACAATAATAAAGCAACACATAAAGCAACACAATAATAAAGCAACACAATAATAAAGCAACACATAAAGCAACACAATAATAAAGCAACACATAAAGCAACACAATAATAAAGCAACACAATAATAAAGCAACACATAAAGCAACACAATAATAAAGCAACACATAAAGCAACACAATAATAAAGCAACACAATAATAAAGCAACACAATAATAAAGCAACACAATAATAAAGCAACACAATAATAAAGCAACACAATAATAAAGCAACACATAAAGCAACACAATAATAAAGCAACACAATAATAAAGCAACACAATAATAAAGCAACACAATAATAAAGCAACACAATAATAAAGCAACACAATAATAAAGCAACACATAAAGCAACACAATAATAAAGCAACACAATAATAAAGCAACACATAAAGCAACACAATAATAAAGCAACACATAAAGCAACACATTAATAAAGCAACACAATAATAAAGCAACACAATAATAAAGCAACACATAAAGCAACACAATAATAAAGCAACACAATAATAAAGCAACACAATAATAAAGCAACACATAAAGCAACACAATAATAAAGCAACACATAAAGCAACACAATAATAAAGCAACACATAAAGCAACACAATAATAAAGCAACACATAAAGCAACACAATAATAAAGCAACACAATAATAAAGCAACACAATAATAAAGCAACACAATAATAAAGCAACACATAAAGCACAAAAGAAATGCCACAAATGCTTGTTATAATAAGAAGTTCTTAGTAATTTCATCTTGTGCCATCTAACGTGTGTAGCTTACTGAGTATTATTGTGTTTTTCACGCCTTGTGTAGTGTTCAAATGTTCATCATGTTTAGTTGCTGCTCTACGGCATGTGTTAATGTTTTAACACAACTTTTGTTGAAGTGCCAATGAAATAAATATATGTTTAATATTATCGACCATTTACTTCTTATTCCTGTGAGTTGTTGTCGTAGGGGCCCCAGCAGACTAGTGTGCCCAGGGGCCCCAGCAGACTAGTGTGCCCAGGGGCCCCAGCAGACTAGTGTTCCCAGGGGCCCCAGCAGACTAGTGTGCCCAGGGGCCCATAATACTGTTATGACGGCCCTGGTCGAAGGGGCCCCAGCAGACTAGTGTGCCCAGGGGCCCATAATGCTGTTATGACGGCCCTGGTCGAAGGGGCCCCAGCAGACTAGTGTGCCCAGGGGCCCATAATGCTGTTATGACGGCCCTGGTCGAAGGGGCCCCAGCAGACTAGTGTGCCCAGGGGCCCCAGCAGACTAGTGTGCCCAGGGGCCCCAGCAGACTAGTGTTCCCAGGGGCCCCAGCAGACTAGTGTGCTCAGGGGCCCATAATACTGTTATGACGGCCCTGGTCGAAGGGGCCCCAGCAGACTAGTGTGCCCAGGGGCCCATAATACTGTTATGACGGCCCTGGTCGAAGGGGCCCCAGCAGACTAGTGTGCCCAGGGGCCCATAATGCTGTTATGACGGCCCTGGTCGAAGGGGCCCCAGCAGACTAGTGTGCCCAGGGGCCCATAATGCTGTTAAGACGGCCCTGGTCGAAGGGGCCCCAGCAGACTAGTGTGCCCAGGGGCCCATAATACTGTTATGACGGCCCTGGTCGAAGGGGCCCCAGCAGACTAGTGTGCCCAGGGGCCCATAATGCTGTTAAGACGGCCCTGGTCGAAGGGGCCCCAGCAGACTAGTGTGCCCAGGGGCCCATAATACTGTTATGACGGCCCTGGTCGAAGGGGCCCCAGCAGACTAGTGTGCCCAGGGGCCCATAATGCTGTTAAGACGGCCCTGGTCGAAGGGGCCCCAGCAGACTAGTGTGTCCAGGGGCCCATAATGCTGTTAAGACGGCCCTGGTCGAAGGGGCCCCAGCAGACTAGTGTGCCCAGGGGCCCATAATGCTGTTAAGACGGCCCTGGTCGAAGGGGCCCCAGCAGACTAGTGTGCCCAGGGGCCCATAATGCTGTTAAGACGGCCCTGGTCGAAGGGGCCCCAGCAGACTAGTGTGCCCAGGGGCCCATAATGCTGTTAAGACGGCCCTGGTCGAAGGGGCCCCAGCAGACTAGTGTGCCCAGGGGCCCATAATGCTGTTAAGACGGCCCTGGTCGAAGGGGCCCAGCTGACTGGTGTGCCCAGGGGCCCGAAATGCTGGTTTGCCGGCTCTGGTGAGTAGCCCGGAAAGTAGCCTCACCACTATGCTGGGGGCCTCCGTGTCATACTCTGGTGGCAATGTCACCGTGGCAAGCAGTTGCACCCACCTTGTCTAATTAAGCATGATGGTTGGTGCTTTGACATACGATCAGGTATCTCCACTACCTTAGTAAAGCCTCGCCCTCAACATAATGGTGTGTTAGTTGGAACTCTGATTGTGCTATCATAATAATAATGAAAGGTGTAGTGAGGGAACTGGTGAAGCTCTGAGGACACAGTTGGATTCGCTGCCGGAGGAGCTTCAGCAGATTAAACAACGTGTCTACCCTTAAGAGGAAGAAAAGGAGGTGGAACATCATTAGGAAGTCATCGTCAAGGAGTGTCGCAATGGACAGGGGACCTAAGAAGACTCTGACAAGGCCGCCTACAGCTGCCCTAAAGACCTCCAACTCTTTCTCATTGCTGGAAGACGAGTATTGTAGGGAGACTGGAGTTCACCTGAAAAGCAAGACAACTAGGTGAGTGCCGGTAAAGGAAGTAGGTAAACGAATTTTGTTTGCTATCCGGGAGCAGGAATTGGGGATATTGTAAACAACATGATTGATATTATGGCTGGAAATGGGAATAAACCCATTTATTTGTATCAGTGCCGGTGGAAATAATGTTGGACGAGTTAGGAGTGAGGCACTGATACAGAGGTTTAAGGCAGTCATATAATTATTTAGGAGCAAGGGAAGAATCCCGATTATATATGGCAATCTTCCATGAAAGGGAGTTGAAAATGAATGGTTGTCGATGGTACTTGGTGTCAATTGCCGACTGGACAAATATTGTATATTAAATGCAAAATCAAAAGGGCAATAAAAAAGTGTGTGTTGGTGGTGGGAAAGAATTGGGAAAAGGAACAAGTATTGCCTCAAAATAGCAATGCAGTTAAGGTATATTACACGAACAGTTAGAATCTAAGAATACAATACAATACAATACAATACAATTTTATTTAGGTAAGGTACATACATACAATAAATATTTACAAGGATTGTTTGACTTATAGGTATAGCTAGTACATACAATGCCTAAAGCCACTATTACGCAAAGCGTTTCGGGCATGATAAACTTAAATGACAAGCTTAATACTAATTGAGCATAATGAGTAGAATGAAAACAACAAATGAAAACATAGATGAAAAAGCAGCACAAATACAATTATGTCGACAAACAGCGCTCTTTAAAGAAAAACAGACATTGGTTGACAATAGAAGGGTAAGGTAGGTTACAGGGAATTTATTAGGTATAGCTTCACTTTTAACTTAAACTGGTTGAGAGAGGTACAGTCTTTAACATGGTTGGGAAGGTCTTTCCACATTCTGGAAAGAAACAAAATAAACGATTAAAATGTTCTTGTCTGCACAGAAACAATATATATTATTGCAGTTACCAAAACATGGATAAATATAGAAAACAGGGAACTGTTAGCTGAATATCATATAAACGGATTTAAAATATTTTTGTATAAATAGACATAGTAGACGAAGAGGGGGAGCAGCCATATATGTCAGGAAAAATTGTAAATGTAGTGTCAAAGTGGGAATCAAAACTGAGTCACAAATAAACAATTTGGATAGAATGCAGCAGCATTCTATAAACTGCTCTGTGTGGCAGCGCCTGTCACCCCCCCCCCATGCAAGAAAACTGACTAAGCTGCTCCCCCTGCAGAAATAATCATATATAACGAAATTCAAAATTCGGGCCTCCTGTATCTTCACAAACATTCTTATAATGAAAAAGTCTTCTTACATATATACAGGAGTCTTTTTACACACACACACACACACACACACACACACACACACACACACACACACACACACACACACACACACACACACACACACACACACACACACACACACACACACACACACACACACACACACACAATATACAAAAAGGGTGACAGGCAAGAGGCACTGAACTACAGGCCAGTTTTCTTAACTTGTATACCATGCAAGGTGATGGAGAAGATCGTGAGGAAAAGGCTCGTAGAGCATCTGGAGGGAAATAACTTTGTAACGCACCACCAACATGGGTTCAGAGATGGTAAATCGTGCCTCACAGGTTTAATAGAATTTTATGACCAGGCAACGAAAATTAGGCAGGAAAGAGAAGGGTGGGCCAACTGCATTTTCCTGGATTGCCAAAAAGCCTTTGACACAGTACCCCATAAAAGGCTGTTAAAAAAGTTGGAGCAACTGGCAGGAGTAAAAGGGAAGGTGCTCCAGTGGATAAGGGAGTACTTAAGCAACAGGAAACAGCGAGTAACGGTGAGGGGGGAGACATCAGAGTGGCGAGATGTCACCAGCGGAGTCCCACAGGGCTCTGTACTTGGACCCATCCTGTTTCTAATATATGTGAACGATCTTCCAGAGGGTATAGACTCATTCCTCTCGATGTTTGCTGATGATGCAAAAAATATGAGAAGAATCAAGACGGATGAAGATAGACAGAGACTACAGGAAGACCTGGATAAACTGGAGGAATGGTCTAGAAAATGGCTGCTAAAGTTCAACTCGGGAAAAGTGTAAGGTGATGAAATTAGGCGAAGGGAGCAGGAGGCTGAACACAAGGTATCATCTGGGAGGGGAAATCCTGCAAGAGTCAAATAGAGAGAAGGATCTGGGGGTTGATATCACACCGAACCTGTCCCCAGAGGCCCACATCAAAAGAATATCATCAGCGGCATATGCTAGACTGGCCAACATAAGAACTGCCTTCAGAAACTTGTGTAAGGAATCTTTCAGAACCCTGTATACCACTTATGTAAGACCAATCCTAGAGTATGCTGCATGCTGCATGCAATCCTAGAGTATGCTGGTGTGGTGCTCATGGGATCTGTTACAACCTTCTAGGAAGCTTTTAAGGTCAGGATTGACATTACAGTTCAGCGTTTTATATATATATATATATATATATATATATATATATATATATATATATATATATATATATATATATATATATATATATATATATATATATATATATATATATATATATATATATATATATATATATTGATGAGTTGATGCAGCTCCAGCCTGGAGTCCATACCTAGTTAAACACAAGACAAAGTTAGAGAAGATTCAGCGGTATGCCACCAGGCTCGTCCCGGAACTGAGAGGATTGAGCTACGAGGAAAGGCTAAAGGAGCTGAACCTCACATCCCTGGAAAACAGAAGAGTAAGGGGAGACATGATAACCACCTACAAAATTCTCAGGGGAATTGACAGGGTGGACAAAGACAAACTCTTCAGCACGGGTGGGGCACGAACAAGGGGACACAGGTGGAAACTTAGTACCCAGATGAGCCACAGAGTCGTTAGAAAAATTTTTTTCAGTGTCATAGTAGTTAATAAATGGAATGCACTAGGAAGTGATGTGGTGGAGGCTGACTCCATACACAGTTTCAAATGTAGATGTGATAGAGCCCAGTAGGCTCAGGAATCTGTACACCAGTTGATTGACAGTTGAGAGGCGGGACCAAAGAGCCAGAGCTCACCCCCGCAAGCACAATTAGGTGAGTAGGTGAGTACATATATATATATATATATATATATATATATATATATATATATATATATATATATATATTATATATATATATATATATATATATATATATATATATATATATATATATATGCGGAAAATCCACAAAGAAATTGGAAAGGAAAATTCTGTATATTAGAATCAAATACAAATACAAATTTTTATTCGGGTAAAGTACATACATAGAAGGTAAGATACAAAAGTTGATGGATTATAGATAGAGCTAGTACATACAATGCCTAAAGCCACTATTACGCAAAGCGTTTCAGGCAGGAAAAACACTAAGACTAAAACTTAATTCTAATTGAGATTAAAGTATAAATTGTGTTGAAATACAATAAGAAAAAAAATGAAAAAGGGGGAGAGGGAAACATGGCAGAAAAAAAAGCAAAAATACAATTTGGTCAACAAACAGCATTGTTTTAAAATAGTAGACATGGGTTGTCATTTAGGGGTGAGGTAGGTTACATTGAGTTAATTAGGTAGTACTTAGTTTTTATCTTAAACTGGTTGGGAGAGGTACAGTCTTTAACATAATTGGGAAGGTCATTCCACATTCGAGGTCCCTTGATTCGTAAAGCATTTCTAGTTTAACTAAGTCGTACTCTTGGAATATCAAATAGGTATTTGTTTCTGGTGTGGTGCTCATGGGATCTGTTACAACCTTCTAGGAAGCTTTTAAGGTCAGGATTGACATTACAGTTCAGCGTTTTATATATATATATATATATATATATATATATATATATATAATATATATATATATATATATATATTATATATATATATATATATATATATATATAATACACATGAGAGAATGTGCAGGGACTTAATATCTAACATATTCAGAGATTTGAGTAGGGGTACCGAGTGATGTCTGGGGCCAGAGTTGGATATTGTCCTAATAGCAGCTTTATATTGAGTAATTAGAGGACGTAAATGATTTTGGGTAGTAGAATCCCAAGCACAAATACCATAGTTGAGATATGGATAGATGAGGGAGTAATAGAGAGTCACCAGGGCAGGGCGGGGTACATAATATCTGATCTTAGAAAGAATGCCACAGTGTTTGAAACTTTTTTGATATATTTACAATGTGTCCCTGGAAAATTCAGCTTCGGTTTTTGAGAACGCCAAGGAATTTGTCATCTACTTTGTTACAAATTTGGGTATTGTTAATCCTGAGATTTATTTGATTTGAGGATTTATTGCCAAACAAATCCTTATTCTCCTGACCGCTTAATCCTATTATTCTAAGTTAAATCTATACCTGGTTCTGGGTAATTCTTTACCTGGGGATATGTGGTCATGTTCAGCTGTTGACCTGCACCTCCCTTTGCTTCTCCTAGTCAGTCTGCTGATGACAACTAAATATATATATATATATATATATATATATATATATATATATATATATATATATATATATATATATATATATATATATATATATATATATATATATATATATATATATAACCACACGCGAGTGTGATTCTTGATAGGTGTGAAGGCAGTTATGTGCTGCAAGGCATCCTCCTGCTCAGATAGTACATATTGTGACGGTCGTCAATAGTCACAATTCGTACGTACTAAGCTTTTAGATAGTAGTATACTGACTAGTAAGGAATTATTTTGAAATAAATGAAGCTAAAACACCAACTTAAATTCTTAGG